>NC_143552.1:6923333-7297500 GCF_054136105.1 Typopeltis vanoorti | reverse complement strand
AGCCTTACTATTATTCTCGGTTTTAGTCATTAAATCTTTTTATTAAAATGTATATTAACAACAGAGTCAGTGTTCCTGAAAGCATATATATATATACATGCTATATTCAACGCTATATACTAGATAGCGAAAACTTATCTTCTCTTCCACCGCAAATGCTGCTGCCTGTGACCTCGCCTTCTCAGTAACCCAAAAATAACGCACTATATAACAACGAAACTCCAAAAGCAGAACCACTAAAGAACACTTGTGTTACTGAGAAAAAAATGTAGCACAATTCACAAAAGAATTTGCACTATACATCTTTTAAAAAACACTTTTTTTTTACCACCGCTCAAATTACCTGCTGTGTGCTTTAGCGACCTTATATTACAAAAAAAAAAAAAAAAAGTTGAAAAATGTGAATATTTAGAGGGACAGTTTCAAAAGAATTAGCAAAAATATTGTCTCGTATTGATCAGATAAATAAATTATGAAAATATGCAGTTAACTTATGAAATATTGCCTATTATTATCTGAAGGTCTTCAATTGTCTCATATAGTACCAAAGAAAATTCCTTATTGTTCAGTTGATATAGAAAATTGCATATTTGATAAAACATTGTTTTGAAATTGCAGTAAGGAGTTGTTACTGATGTTGTTAGAATGCATAGTGAAGGACTTAATAATAGTTTTGACATTCTCATTAAGGTATGACAGAAGTGAATGGATAAAAAAAGGTGAGATTGCAAATGAATGAATATATAGACATAGGAATGGTGCATTTGTAAATATATGAAGCAAATTTGACCTGCTTTGCATGAATGGATTTCGAGTTAGTTCTTCAGAGAAAGAATTAGCATTGAAACTAAGATGAAAGTAGCTTATGTGCTTGACTGTTGGGTTAATTGATGAGTTGAAAAGACCAAAGAATGCTGAATGTAGTTTTTCAAAACTGAATGGGGTCATCATTTAAAGATACCTTGGTGGGAGGGGGGGGGTATTATGTATACTAATGCCGGAAGTTTGGTGGGAAAGACTGATTTAAATTCTGCTTAGGACATGAATGTTTGGAAGGGTTTTTCTTCTTGCAAAGCAGACAACCCAACCAGAAAAACACACATCTGGTTACCATATTTTTCACCTTATAAGACACACTGTTGTATTGAACATTTTTCATATCGAATTTTTGGAAAGAAAAAAAAAATTCTTTGTGGTATAAGACACACGAATTATGCATCAAATTTTAATTTTTTTATTTAAAATTTTAATACGTGTATTATCCGTTTATTAGATAAAAAAAACAATTATTCTTAAAAAATCATCAAATCATTAAAAAATCTAACATATAATAATGCATGCATAAATCTAAAGCATCATGATTGATGGCAATGTTAAATTGATATTATTTTTTTCTGTTGCCAATAATTTTGCTCATTGAATAATGATTTTTGTAGATATGCAGCAACCTGATCTTCTTTGATCCATTATCCAAGTGTTAATTCATTTTCAATTTCTGGCTATTTTGTCTGTTTTCTGCAGAGATTGTGTTTTTTAGAATTTGCTTCTATTAATTCCTGCTCTTGTTTCGTCCAAGTTCGTACCTTTTTTTTTTTTTTTTTTTTTTTTGTAGGCGGAGGCCTAAAGTGCCACTATGCTGCCCTGTTGCCTTTTTTTTTTTTTTTTGCATACTCAATCACACTATGCTTAATGTGATTGTGCACGCTCAATCACACTATGCTTAGTGTGATTGTGCACGCTCAATCACATAGTGCACACAGTGTGTATTGGATCCCCATATGTTAGATGGGGATCCAGGGTTTGAGAGTGCTGGACTTTGATAGTATTAGAGAATTTGTCATGCAGTAAACCCTGGAAGTGGCAAAATGTGCTACGGAAATTAAAGGTTTTCTGAGATGAACAGTAACAATCTTCACACCCAAGATTAGGTTAAGGTTGATTGGACCAAAGGAAATTCAGAGTTGTTTTGCTATGTGTCAAGTTAAAAGATTATGAAAGAATAACTTTAATGGATGCAAATAGTAGGAAAGGGACTGAAATAACTTGTTGAATTACTATATAATCAGTTTGAAAGAATCCAGATAGAGAAAATCAGTGACTGATGCAAACAGAGCCTGATGGGTGAATAAAGATAGAAGAACTGAAGATGTTTGAAATATAACAAATAATCATTGTGAATGCAACTGTGCAATTGGATATGATATATTGGCCTGTATATTATGAGAATGCATAAGAGAGTTGCCAGTGTTTCTTGCCAGGATTTTTTTTGTTTTAAGTTGAATCAAATTTAACTTAAATTGACCAAAAATTTAAATCAAAGTTATGTGTCACAGGGACCCATACTGAACCAGTGTTTTTCTTTGTTTATTCATGATATTGATTTGATGAAATGATTTGAAGGTGAATATTCATTTCTTTGCTGATGATGCTCAACTAAAGATGGCAAATAAGAATAAAGGTGATGCAGGGATTCTACAGGATGGTTTAAATAGACTCACATTGTGTGTGTTTATGTAGAAGGTTTCTAATTCAGGTGATGATGTGTAAAGTGTATTTTGGGCTAAAAATGCAAAGATGTATTGCGATTTTCCTTCTATATATTCATCTATTTTGAATGCAAAATGTTACCAGTTGCTTATTTCCCCTTCACTTAAGTTACCAGGTTACCTATTCTTCTTAACTGCATTGGGAGCATAGTGCCTCAACCATAGATTTCCATCTGACCCTCTCTCTCTCTCTCTCTTCATCTGTTTCCAGTTCTTTCCAATCTTTCTAAGCTCTTCTTTTCCTCTCCACCATCTCATCTTTGGTCTAACTTTCTTCCTCTTTCCTTGCTGATTTGACTCTAATGCTTGTTTGACTTTGTCTTTTGGGGGTTTTCTTTGTGCATGCCCTGTCCATCTCCATTTTCTCTGATTAATATCATACATTATTGATTTTTGTTTAATTTTTTTCCATTAATTCCTTATTGGAAATATTTTCTGGTTGTTATTATTATTATTACGTGACACCTCCAGGGAGTCCAAGGACTCATTGCAGGAGGACTCTTTACTTTACTTTGCTAAATACATCTTGCTCTCTCCACAACTACTTAATTCTCCTACTATGACACTACTACTATGAACACCATCTACCTCCCATCATCACCAACAACAGTATTTTTTGTTTTTAAATTGTGTGTTGAAGGCCTATTTGTTTGTTTGCAGGATGAAAAACCTGGTTTCTAGGAGAAAAAACCCTGCTACCTCTATACGAGACCAGCTAACTGACCTTCAGTTTAAAAAGCCCATATAAGGATTCCCCTCATCACGAGAATCGAACCAAGGGCTTTTCCAATCGAAGGAGTGCAATGTTCTTCAATTGCTTTTTTTTTAGTGCTTATGAAGGCACTAAAAAATACATATTCTTGGTGTCCTATCAAAATATAAAAATAAGTAAAAGTGAATAATGGTGAGATAAAAATGGGATTTATATAACCTTTCTCGCTTAAACAAACAAAGGATTTATCATAACTTCCGAAGTAATTTGTAAATTTGTGTAATGTATGATTTGTAAATTATATTTGTATAATTCTTCTTAAACATTTATTTATAAAGCTTTGATTGTTTTTGTTGTTGTGCATGTTTGTGATGCATAATCAGAATTAGAACGGATTTAATATTTATTTTAAATCATCTGATTTTGTTTTTTAAACCTATTTCCTTTGATGGCCATATTTTCCCTAACCTAACATATTAAGAATTGTCTGTGTGATTTATTAAAAAATTCTGTTTTTATATTTTCTGTCTAATAAAAAAATTCTCTCTGTTTATTACTGATCCTAGGTAATTAAAGTTCTCCACTGTTTCCAAGATTTGACCATGTAGCACTATGCTTCTTTTTTGTTTGTTATTTATTATTATTATTATTATGTGACACCTCCAGGGAGTCCAAAGACTCAGGGCACCTACTCCACAACTCTCTATCTTCACCACTCAATCCACCAACTATAACGAACCGCAACTACCGTCATTATCTACACCAATGCCATCTACCACCCCACCATCACCACCACTTGTATTTTCACAGACAATCACAAACATCCATGCCCACGGTGGGATTCAAACCATTAGCCTTTTGGCTGGAGAGCAGATATGCTAACTGCTCAACCAACCAGGCTGGCTTTATTTATTTTCATCATTTTTGTTTTATTTATTCTTAATACAACAGTCAAGGCTTCCCTTCACTGAGTTTTATTGTTTATTCCTTCATATGTTGTATATATATATGTGTGTGTCAGTAAACATATATCATCTGCAAAATTCAGGTCACATAACTGTTCTATTAAATTCCCCTGTATTCCTTTTGCATTTTTCATGATATTTCTTAACTTTAATATTTATTTATTAACTGTACAGCAATAAGAAATATTGTTGGGGAGAGAATGCAGCCTTGTATAATTCCTGTTTTAATTTCAAACTATTCCGAAAGTTCTCCATTGTGTATGATATGTATTTTATATTTTTCATAAATTTTTAACTATGTTGATAATTTTACATGGTATGCCATAATATTGTTGTGTCGTCCATCTTGCTAATTGATCCATTTATATTGGTTAGTTGGATCTATTCTTATTTCTTTAAATTCTGTTTTTATTTTGTTAGATGCTGATTAATGCTGATCCGAATATAAGGAAATTTATATTATACTGCGCCACCCTATATTCAGATTAGTCTATATAATACAGAGGAATCAATCATCAACTAACTTTTGCAATGTCACTTTATACAGGCCAGGGTTAATATTATCATATAAGGCTTCTGCAAGGTTCGAATAAGTTTTATGAGCGGTGAAATGAAGAAAAATCAGGCAAACAACAAATGAATTCAATAAAATAAACATTTAATACAGGGTTATGGAGCATGTATATTTAAGCATAATTTTCTAAGCAAGATAATCTAATTGAACAATATTCAAAATATCTCTGAGACACTAGTAGCCTCTCAGTTTGGTTTAAAGATTGAAGTTAAATTTACAGATCTTCTTCAACGCTTAAATACCATTATCACAACTTGTCTCTATTCAATGAGATAATTCAATTCTTTTATACATCTACTTAGTTCAAATACTCATAACAAACATAACACAATAGGCATCAAACATTCAGCTGTCAATTCTATATTCTTCCGAATAATTAAAAATGGTTCACACAGTTCAATGTTCCAGAATTTTACAGTAATTATTCTTAAGGTAGAATTCTCTCTTAGTCAACAAACACTTAATTTAATTTTGAGGCAGTTATCATTTTAAGGGGGAAACACTTTAAAGCTCCCTACTTCGGTTATTTTTACTGTGGCGTTCTACATTAACTGTAGAACGCCACAGTTAATGTTAAGATATATCAGGCGGAGCTAACTCTTATTTCTTCACACTGAAATACAAAAAGGACTGCTCTTACCGGTTACACCTTTTACACACTGGATTTACTATAGGCACACTTAAAACTGTAGTTAACTATTACTTTGAAGCAACACTATTCAAAAGAAATCTTCACTATAATAACTGAAATATTAAACATAGAGTTTCACAAGTCTTGATGCACTCGTTTTAGGTAATCTACTTATTCCTTATTTTCTTCTATGCATTAAATTCAGCTTTGCACTATTCTTCCTCAAAACAATTGGAATTCGTCGTAATTTTAGAATTCCGTAGAAATATTCCGAATTGCCTATTAATTTCCCGGTCCTTTCTTAATCTATTTACGGCATTTCCAAATCCCCTTACTGCCACCCGTTACTTCACTCCTTGCTGTCCTCAACGCTTCTCCTCTCTCTTTACTTTCGTTTTCCAATTAAATGCTTTCATTCTTCCCACCAAAATTCGGTTCTAACCAGTTCAGCTTACATCTACTCGCTTCACTTCATATCACAGCCGTTCACTTTCTAAACATGCGCTGACTAAAAACAAACTCCATTTCTCCTTCAGCAGCCAATCAAATGCTTTCAGAAGAATTGCATAAAATCACTCTTACGTACAGAAACAAAATAAAAGGATATTTTACAATTCATATAATATATATTTAAATATGATAAATACTGATTCTTATAATATATTTGCACAGCTTCTTATAATATTAACACAGGAATAAATAAAATAAATTGAATGACATTTTAACACAGTTCTTTCATTACTAATACATATCTCAAAGTTATATTAAACAGTAATAAATAAACTCAAAGTAATTATATGAATAAATATATTACAAGCAAGAGACTAACAATAAATAATATTTACAAGTCTTGCTTATAACATGGTGGATTATGTTAAATGTGAATGAAATATTAAAACATACAAAATATCTTCATTCACAATTTAACAATATGACATAAATTTCTATATTGCTTCTCTGGCTGCTGTCAAAAGCTTGTTCTAAATCATCAAAGCTTTAAATCCTCCTTGCATTTCTCTTAGCTTTTGGTCTATTTCTTTTTTTATTCTTTATATTATTTTTGTTAGTTGTTCAATAATGTCATTCAATTTTGTTACTTGTGTTCTATAATGATATTCCTCTCCAGCTACAATCGGTTAAATCTCCTAATTTGGTTGATCAATAATCCAATATTTATTCATCTCGCCATTTTTCCTGCCTCCATATGAAATTTAAGAATTTCTCCTTAAGAAATGGATAGAATATATTCATCATAAAATCTAGATCTGTGTTTAATAGATCATTTGGCGTACCATCTATATCAGCTGCTTTTCATTTTTATTTTCTTTTAGTGTTTTTTGTATTTCACTTTTTATTTCTTTGGTGTCTATTTTTCATATTATTTCATTATTTCTTTGAAATATTCTACCCATCTTTTTATTTTCTTATTATGGCTTATTTTATTTCCTTGTTTGTCTGTAGTAATACCTCCTCTTCTTCTTTTCTTGCCGGTCATTTCTCATAATATTATATAATGTTTTAGTCTCACCTCTATTAGCTGCAATTTCTGCTTCATTTAGTAGGTTTTCTATAAACTCTGTCTCTCTCATCTTTTCTTTTCTTTAATTTTTCTTAATTTCTTGTAATCTGATGTTATTCTCATCTTGTATTGTTTTTTCTTTATTTCTTTTCTTTCTTCAATTTTGAGTTTTTTGTGTGAAGGTATCCATTCTTTGTCTTTTATTCTGTTCACTCCTAGTATTTTTTCTGCAGCTTCATGGTATATGTTTTTTTTTTTTTTTTAAATATCTGTCCACATATCTTCAGTACTTCTTTTTAATCTCTACTGCATATTTTCTTTAAGCTTCCATATTCATTTAGCCAACCTGGTTGTCCAAGTGGATAGAATATTTGCTCTCCAACCAACAGGTCATGGGAAGAGGTGTTTGTAACAGCCTGTTCTGGATGAGCTTGTATAACTCCTTGAGTTTATTTGGCTTGTAAAATACACACACACACACACACACACACACACACATATATATATTCATTAAAGATGGATCCTCCTATTACTGATTCATTCGCCATGCAGAAATCAGTAACATCTCTTCATTCTCATTTATATTTCCTGTACCTTCTTTTTTCATTATCATTTCTCTGCCTTATAATTATCACTTAATCATGGGTTAAATCTTGCTTTTTTTTTTCATTTGTATGAAATTGGTTCCTGTTCTGTCATTGCTGCTCTCTTGCTTTACTAGACATTATTATTGCCATTCCTTTTGCATGTTCACTGTCCTCATCTTTGTTTTTATATTTGTATATTATTGTTTCCCCTGAATGCAATTGGATCAGCCCTGTCTATTTCATCTTGTCTCATTTATTCTCAATATTTCAATTTTGTAGTTTTTCATTTCTTTGGCTATATTGGCAGCTTTTGATGTTTCATACATATTCCAACATCCAATTCACATTGTTTTTTGGCTCCAAATAATTTATCTCTTTTGGTTTTTGTCTTGTCCAAATTTTCTTTTTTAGTCCTCAATTTCCTAGTTTCTCTTTATGAGGTTTTGCTAGGATGCCATTCTCAGCAGTTTGTCTTCAAACTTCATACGAGAATAGCTTGCTATCCCTTCACTTAACCCTCACCTATTCCGCGGGCTTGGGACTGGCTTGATGTGGTATAACCTGCAATTTAGCTGGTTTGCTAAGCTGGTTAGTTCCTTAGAAAAATGCTTTTCTGATGTCAGACTTAAGTGTTTACCTCAATACAAAGAAGTGTTATCTTTAATTATGCTGAAGTCAGAAATTGCTCGAGTATATCCATACAGAAGTCAGCAACTATATCTAATGTAGAGTATTTTAATGATAACAACTATCTCTAATCCAGGGTATTTTAATAAGGTGTGACACCTTTTGGCTACTCGTATATGAAAATATGACTTAGTGTCACCTCTTACTCTGGCTCCCACTGATGAGACCTCAATAAAGGTTGAAGTCGGTCTGGGTAGGGACTCTTCCCATAATGCATAGCATTATACATGTTTGCAAGGATATGTGCTTTGCATTATGGGATACTAAGGCAAGTGATGTGAAGTGATTAGCTTCTATATATGAGTTGCTCCAGTCCTGAAAATACTTCAGGCACAACCTTTGTTTGCTTACAGTTGGATAAAGGATTAAACCAAGTATATAATTTCTTGGTATCTTTATTTTTTAGTATAACCAAGTGGAAAAACTTCCAGCTACCAAGGTTGTTGTCGTTCTTCTTTGCTCACAGTTTATGTAGACTATTGGAGCATTGTAAAGTGAGTTTATAAAAATTCTTTCCTGTTGTTTCTGTCCTGGGATCTTCTTAACAGGGTAGAGAACAAAGAATTGGTTAATTTTCTAATGTTATCTATTCAGGAGATTCTAGGTTTCCCCCTGTGTCCTTTACCAGAAGTCAAACCTTCTAAGTACTGTTTTAGGTAAACCAGATCTAGCCCTGTGGGCCAGTAACTGGAGTTGTTTTCAATGTATCTTAGTGATATTATCTTGTTCTGGCAACAAAGAAGATTTTCCTCTTCATTTGTCATGTGTACAGTGTATGGTATCTTAAAATTTTCTGTAGCACTCCATCTCAAAGGCCAATAGCTTATTATCATCTTCCTTTAGGAATATATACAATGCTCACAACCGTATACAGTAAGACAGAGTTAACATGGGGATCTGAGTTAAAATCTTGTAGTTAGATGTATTTTATTGTCCTTCCAAAGTAGCTGTAACCTTTGAAGGGCAACAGCTGCTCTAGCAGCATGCATTTTAATATCATGTCTGGACCAACCATCTCTATTTTGTATGTTTCCCAGGTTTTTTGTCATTGACTAAAATTTTTATAGGCTCTTTTCCTAAAGACATCATTTTTGATTTGTGAATACATAGTCACTGAGGCCCTTAAAAACTCTGTTAATTCTTATAATAAATATTAATTCTCTGCTACTAGGTCACTGGATTTGAATTCTGTCTAAGGCACAGTGAACCTCAAACCATTGAAATTTAGTTTTCAACGTAACAGTAAAGCTTTTTTGAAGCAACTTCTGATTTTCATTCTCAAAACCATATTTTGAGTTCAAACAGTATTCGTAGAATTTGACTATTAAGCATTCCTTTGAGTTCTGTTTACTTGCAGATAAATCTTACTTTCACTGATTTTTTTGGTTGAATTATTGTTTAACCACATTATTGAGAAAGTATGAAATTTTAATACCCAGATACATATTTTGGGAATAGTGGACATGTAAGGATACATTTCAACAGACCAAAGAGAGAGAGAAAGTGCATAAACAGAGAAACATAAAATTCTTTAACTTCAAGTTTGGGATATTCATTTTGAGGACTAAAAATTTTGCAAAATAAAGACTTCAATAAGAGATCTCATGAGAGAGTGTACAACAGTATTGGAGTTTATCCTCAGATGTGGATAAACAAAAGAAAAAGTTTCTTGAGGAAGTTGTAATTCTCTTATAGGTAGAGTTAAAAGAGAAATGTTTTGATTGGTTAGGATATAGAGTGGTACTTCAATTTACTTAGCTACCAAACTGCAAATATTTATTAGGATTTAAGACATTGGAGTGTGTGGGTTATAAAGTCTGTGATATGTGATCTGTAAATTCTTGTGATGACCATGATTGTGTGTGTGTGTGAATGTAAACTGAAAGCAGTATGTTTGGAGAGAGAAAGAACTGCTAAGAAAGGAGATGGAGGGAATTGAAGATGTTGGGAGGATGTAGAGGTTGGCTAGTACAAGAAGAATGGGAGTAGTTGTAAGAGAACAGCATCAGACTTCAGGAAGGGGGGGGGGGGAGAGAATGGGAGAGATGGAAAAAATGGAAATTGCAGAAAGTCGAGAGAGTGTAGAAGCAAGGCATCAGAGAGTAAAGGAGAGAGGAAGGTGAGAGAATGGGGGGAGAGAGAGAGAGACGGTAAAAGAGAGGAAACTGCAGAAAGCGAAGCGAGTGTGGAAGCAAGGGATAGAGAGGGAGGAGGGAGAGTGTAAGAGAAATGAGAGAGATATTGGAAGAAGTAAGAATCAGGGATGCAAGTAAGAAAAGGATGAATGAATCAGTTTGGAGTATTATGTATGGAGATTTGGGGTGTGCAAAGTAGAGTGCAAGAAAAGCGCTTGCCTAGTGAAATTATAGAGAGTGTGGCAATGGCAGTGAAGAGGAGATGATGGTAATAGTTGAAAGAATGACCTGAGAGGTAGCGTGAATCATGTAATGTGAGATTTGAGATTGATGTTAGATATAGTGCAGCAGAAATGTGTCCAAAGAAAGATATCGAACCTGTTGCTCCAGTATGATAATACAGAGAGGAGGAGAAGCATGGTGGTAACAAATAAGATGACAGCAAGAATGTGTAGGAAAAGAGGTCTGGAATGTGTGAATGCATGGAGTATGTTTGAGAATAGAAAAGTTATATGTAAGAGATGGATTACATTTGAAGGTAGAAGGGTGCAGGTATTTTGGAGACTGTTTTCTTGTCAAGTGAGTGTATCCAGGCAGGGGAAACTAGAATTGCACAGGTGGAATGTAATAAGGATAGCTCATTTGGGGAGAAAGACTTGAGAAATAAGAGGGTGTACACTATATTACAGAGTCAGGTGAAGTATGAAGTAATGAAGCCAGAAGAAATAAATAGATAAGGAAGTAATAATGGCTGTAAGAATACTGGCAATGCAGTGGTTACAAATGCTAGAAGTATTAGAAATAAAGGGAATTTGTGGCATTGATTGACTCAGGCTCCAAAGGTTGTTGGCATCAGTGAAACAAGATTCTAATGGATAGAAATTGAAGGGTATGGCATATTTTGGCAAAATAGTGAAGGTAAAAGTGGTGATGGAGTATTACTCATGATAAGAGACGAATTGTGCCCTCTCACGGTGGAGAATTACAGTGGAAATAACACCAATGGCTTTGAGAGTATATGATGTGAGATAGATGTTTATAAGACAAGATAATTAGTAGGTTGTTGCTACAGAGACCAGGGAATATAATTGGTGATGAGAAAGAAATGTTTAGGCAAATTAGTGTGAAAAGGGAGCAACCATTATGGTGGTCTTCAACTATAGAGATAAACTGGACAGAGGAGAAATCATATAGTAACCAATCTTTTTGAAACAGCTGTCAGTCCAGTCAAACCCTGTCTTAGGCAGCATGTGATTGGATGGATTATGAGGATCAAGTGTTTTGGATTTAGTCATAGCATCAGAGGATCTAATTGTGACTGAGGTGAGAGTGACCATGTAGTCCTGAATAGGCATGTGGAGGTATCAAAACAGAAAAAAATTATGTGGAATTATAAGACACAAAGCTATTATAAATTTAAAAACCAGCTTACAGCTGTACAATAGATGAAAGAATTTCAAGGAAGAAGAGTTATTTGTGCATGGAAGATACTTAGGAAAAAGTTGTGGACAGCAATGGCAGATTGTATACCTTGATAAAGAAGATCAAGCAATTTGGACTAAAATGGATGATAAAAAAAATAAAAGAGGAATTGCATGTGAGGAAGAGATTATGGAATACATATAAAGAGAGATGTGGACAACAGTTGCATGAGGAATATAGGGCTCAGCCTCAGAAAGTGACTAGTGTTTAATAAAGAAAGAGCAACGTGGATTGATTTTGGCTATGTAAATTACATAGAAATAGTGATGTTAAAAACCCAAAATTATTTCAAAGCCCAAATGTTTATGGAAACTATGAGTTTCATAAATTTGGCCAGTGAGTTTACGAGAACACAGTCCTGAGCATCAGAATTGCATTAGCTTGCACTACTTAAAAGAACACAACCTCTGCCAAGCGTTCATGTTTTGCTATTTATTAGTACATTTTGATAAGGTTTTTGATAATAATCAATACATAATTCTTATATAATTTATATAGTTATGTAATAGAATAATTGTGTTTTTAATTTAACATCCACTATTTCTGTGCAATTTATATTGTTAAAATGAAGTCATAGGACTCCTTTATTATTTATTTTTATGCATTGACCGCTTTATCCTTTATGAAGAACACATTAGATTGTTTCAGTATTAAATGAAAGTTTTTTCTCTCTTAAGGTTTTTTTACTGTCCTCTGAAGAGAACTGTTACACCCTGATATCTTAAGAATGTAAAATTCTCAGTTATCATGGTGTAATATGAAGAGCAAATAAATTAAAAACCCTGCATGAAAGATAATAGATGAATTATTTAAGAGAAAAGGAAATATTCTTGCATCCAATAAAATATTAAGGTGTTTGTTGAACTAACTAACAAATAGAAAGAAAGAAAGAAAGAATATATTAATGTTGTAATATGATATAAAAGAGAAAATTTATCTAAGTAAGACAGAAAAGGATTAGTCATAAGAAATGGTATGTGAGAGGCTAGAGATTAAATTCATAGAAAAATTTTGGAGAGGGGATTAAATTAGAGGCTAGCACAAGAAAAACAACAGACAATCGCTTAGGGTCAATTCCCGGATTGAGACTTCGTTACGGGCTCGCCGATCAAATGATATTTGGCAGAAAAATGCCACCCTATTTGGTCGGTAAAGTCAAGTCAAAAGGGGGGGGGGGAGAAAAGAAGTTAGAGAAGGTGCCGTTAGGAGAGAGAGGGTATAAAAGGGTTAGAACCCCCCCCCCACACACACACACAAGGCTTTTGCACTTTTTACGAGGGGGACTCTTTTTGGGTTTTGGTTCTGTTCCAGGAGAGTTCTTCGCGAGCTCTTTTGTATGGATTTCAAGGTGTTTTCCTGAGTGGCGAGATAGGGGTTATATCTCCATCGTCACAACACAGAAACGAAAGTGACCGGGATTTCGATTCCGTACTTCCTATGTAAGAAGTGAAGAATGCCATATAGTCAAAGAAAAGAAAGCATATTCTTTTTGTTTCAACTCCAGTGTCAACTACGAGAAAGGGAAAGAAGTAAAGAAATCGATGTCCACGTCGCAAGTTGTACAGCCGTTATATAGATGATTCAAAGTGTGTCCTAAGTTACGAGAGGTTAAGACTGCGTAAGCATAGTTCAATTCCAAAAGGAAAGTAGGAAAAACAGATTATCGGAGAGGTTATACCAAGATAGTTCGATCAGAAAAAGGTAGAGGCCCATATGGAAGATTCAAGAAAGAAAGGTACTGTAAAATATATCTCGTGTTAACTAAGATTCGTCTCTATTAATTATCATTATTCTAATACTGAACTGTTGAAGTGACCAAGAAAACAATACTAGGACTTTAGCATATGACAGAATATAATGAAAGTAAACTTACTAATGTTAATATTATATGAGTAATTAAGTGTCCTGAGAATTTTGCATGTCTAATATATTGTATAAGAAAGTTTAAATGTCATAGTAATGTGTCAGTGCAGTAAATGGTTTAGTTAATCTACTTAAGTTTGGATAGTTAAATAGTGTGAATTAATCTTATATGTCCGTGTCAAATGAATTTATGTGTTGAATGTGTATGGCGGCATGATCGTAATACCCATTATAGGATCATAGCTTAATTATTTATGATAAGCTAATGTCAGTTTGTAAATATTTAGTATAGCATTGAATTGAGTAATAACTAATATTTGAATTGTACCATGTCAAGGAATTTAATAAACCTTTTGTCCAATGATAAAACAGTTGTCTAAAATTGCTGTCCAATGCACCACTTGAAAAATTATGAACCTAATCACGCGCGGGAAATTAACGTGTTAAGAAACGAGATAAAGTGTCACGACTGCAACATAGTTTCACTTTCAGACATTTATATTCTTTCTCCTTGTTTTTGTATATAATATCTTAAACTAAATGTCCCAAAAGGCACAGCATAATACAAATATTAGGGATACTAAGGGGGGGGAGAATTAACTTAAGTATTAGTAAAAATTTTGGTGATATCTCGTGTGTAGATAATAGTTGAACATAGATAAAGGGGAAATAACTAGATAGAATAAAAATCATAAAATGGGACTCAACAGAACCAACCTTTTTGAAACAGCTATCAGTCCAGTCAAACCCTATCAAAATGCACTAATTAAAGGCGAATATATGAATGCTTGGACAGTGGTCATATTCTTTTAAGTAGTGCAAGCTAAGACAACTCCGACACTGAGAATTGTATTCTTGTAAACTCTTAAAATTTATGAAACTTTTATAGTTTCTACAAATATTCAGCTTTGAAATAATGTTGGATTTTTAATATCCACCATTTCTATGTTACTAGTATTGTAAGGAGAGAAAAATAGAATATGAGAGGAGACTGGTGCTGCAATCCAAGGAGAATCCCAATGAGTTCTTTGGCTATGTGGTGAGTAGGAGAAAAATGATATTGGATGGAATTAGCTGGTTGCAGATGGGAATCGGGTGTCCAAAGCAGATGAGTTAATACTGAGCTATTTATTGATCACTTTATTAGAATATTCCATCTAAGTACAGCAGGCTTTATTCCTAGAAGGATAGTGAGTAATGTTAGAAGTGAAGGAAGAGGATGTACACTGAATACTGAGTATGCTAATTGTTAATAAGGCACGGGAGCTTAGATGGAATATTACCATTTGTTTTGTGGGAATGTCCTATGGAACTGACTGTGTCATGAGATAGTACCATTGCATAAGGGTCGTATTAGAATTTAGGTATCAAACTATAGGCCTGTTTGTATTTCTTCTGTAGTTAAAAATTTGGAGAAATTGGTAAGAGCTCATACAGAATGTGCAGATGAGGGGGGGCATATTATTTTTTCAGGCCAACATGGATTAGTTAAAGGGTGTTCTTGTTTTGGTAATCTGGTTACCTTTTACACTAGAGTAACGAGCAGTGGACGAGGATAAGTCACACACATACACTGTCATTTTTTTGGTTTTTGCAAAGGCATTTGACAGAATGTCACATTACAAGTTACTTTCAAGTTGAGATATATGGGTTTAGATATCAGATTAGTGGTTTGGATTGGTGATTAGCTCTCTGATAGATATGCACTGTGCAACATGACTGTACAGTGATCACACTAGTGGAGTTCTACAGGGCTTAGTCCTGGGACCATTACTCTTCAATCTTCCTCTTCAATCTTCAATCAACCTGAGGATATATTGTAAAGACACCTTTACAATATATCCTCAGGTCTTTAAAACAACTGAACATCTCCCTGTAGCCCTGTGACGATATCACAGAGAATTGCTTCAATATTAAGGAGAACATTGACTGCAAGAGATAAAATTGTGGTGATCTCATTGTATAAAGCTTTGTTTAGACCACATCTGGATTTCTGTGCTCAGATCTAGTCACTGGGATTTGAAGGGAATGAAGTAACCTTGGAAACAGTAGAGAGATGGATAACATGATGAGAACAAACTGTGAGAGCAGAGTTTGGTGGATAGATGGTAAAGGGAGGATATGATTTGAAACATTTAAGCTGTTGAAGGGTTATTATCTTGTTAATACTGAGGAAATTCTTCATGTGGTAGAACAGGGGAAATTAACAAGAACCATCCCTGGAAGTTGCAAAAGGAAGTGGTGAGTAAAAGGGTAAGAAGTAACTTTTTTTGCATGGAGAGTGATGGTAGCATTGAATGCATTGTCTGAGAGGGTGGTGAATGTGCAGACTTTGGATGAGTTTAAGGAATGGTATGACAGATTTTGTGTTGATCTCCCTTCATATCATCTGCAAACAACTGAACATCTCATCTGTAGTCCTGTGACAATATCATTGATATAACGATTGAAGGTCATGGCATCAGTGTTTTGGGAAGCTAAAGGCATTTTGTTTATTAATTATCTTGAAAAGGGTAAAATAATAACTGGGGAATATTATTCCAATCTTTTAACCAGACTAGACAAAAAAATTCATGAGAAAAGACCCAGTTTGCAGAAGAAAAAAATCATCTTTCATCAGAACAATGAACATGTCCACAAAGGTGTTTCGGCAATAGGAAAATTAAGGGATCTGCACTATGAATTGTTAGAACATCCACCCTATTCCCCAGATTTGGCTTCCTATGACTTCTATATCTTCCCAAAACTAAAACTCTTCCTCGCTGGTCAGCATTTTTCTTGGAATTTGGGTGATTGCAGCTGTAGAGGGGTATTTTGCAGATCTTACTGACAACCACTACAGGGATGGGATAATAGTGCTGGAACATTGCTGGAATAAATGTATTAATCTTAAGGAAGATTATGTTGAAAATTAAAAGTAATTTTGAAATTATAAATTCGTTTTCTTTTTTTGTTGTTAGGCCGAGAACTTTTCAGACCACTTTCATAGTGAAACAGATCCTCAGGTGTTGGCTATTGAGGTCTGCTAAAAATGTTTCCAATATATCCTGGCCATGTTGACTAAACAGACAACACGTTGCTTGAAGTGCAGAGTTTAGGACTGCATTATTGGTCTCTTCTCTGTTTAATTCTTCAATTTGAGGATTTATAATTCCAAAATCTTAAGTTTATATTCCCTTAAAACTGACAATAAACCACAGAACATATCAAGAGTCACTTTTTTTAATACTAGTACTTATTCTCCTGTATTGAACATAGGTGATAGAGATATTTTCCCCTTCTCTTACAATGTTCATATGATGACTAATGTTGCTCTGCTCATTACATCTAGTCTTCAGGCATTATGTAACATTACCAGCGTCACAATTTTTAGTGGTGACCAAATATGCAGTTTTGCTCACAACTGAAAATTTTTTCATAAAATAGTAAAGAAACTCTTACACAAAAATGACCATTATTGACTCAACAAATGAATGTCGTGATGCATGTTCTATATTTATCAATTCCGTAATGACACAGATGTGAAGAATACTGTGTTCATGTCGTATAATTCATTTATTTTATGGTGAGTCCTGGAAATCCATGGCGATTCTATGTAATATTCCTTCTGGGCTGTTATAAAGTCAGAAGTCTCATCCTGGGAGGTCAAAATTTATCACCTACTTACAATATCCTCATTCCCCTCTTAAAAAAAAAAGGGAGGAAAAAAATCCTTTTTCACTTCCTTATATGATCCTTATACATTTTCCTGGAATTGATCTCCTTCATTCTTAAACTACCTATTACACTGTGCAATATCTTCCCTATATTTAGATAATCTTCTCTCACCAGCTTTAAGGTCTGAATCATATTGCCTCTTCTTCTGTTATCTGCCACTTTCCCTGCAGAATACATTCCCTTAGTCTGTTCTCGTATTCAACATTCCAGAATCCTGAGAAAGTCTTTGTCAGCTGCACCTCTGCTCTTTCTCTCTTTCTAAATTATCCAGATACCCATGCATATCTATACAAAGAAATCCTGATAAGGCTTTATTAGTACTTTATGCAATGAACTGTCACTTCCTTATCTCTGCTTGTTAGTATCTTTTCATTATGCTACAATTTTTGGGATAACATGTATGTTTCACTCCAAACTTCAATTCTCTGTAATAATATTAAAAGAATTCACATTATATCACTACTAATTAGATAGTTTAAATCTGATTGTTTTATGACTTTATAAGCTATAGTTATTTTGGAAAGATGTATGACTGATCACTTTTTTTTTTTTTTTTTTTTTTTGTGTGTGTGTGTCTTCAGGTGCTGTATTTTTTCTGTATTCTAATATACCAGAAACCAAATTTCTGTCATGAAATGATTACAAAAGGAGTAAAGTCTACTGTGGAAGCACTTCAACTACAATCCCAAACAGACCTATTAAAGCAAGCTGCAAATGTGCTTATTAATTTAATAAATAGTTTATCATAGTAAAATACTTTTGTTTTAAATTATGTAAAATATTAGGGCATGTGTATGTATTAATCTTTGCTTATTGTATGATCTGTATTTTGTATGTAAGGCAAGTTGATACTTAATGTTATAATTTTATTATCATCTCATCCTCCATTATAATTGCAGTTTTCAGTTATGAACAGTGTACATATTTCATATAAGTAGCAAGCTTTTACAGTTGGATAGCAATTTATTGCATATTAGACACTTATGCACCCAACTGACTTGTACTCATATATTAATTTGCCTGATATTTTTCAGATTAAATACATATTGGCAGTAACTACAAGCGATTTACTCTGTCTAGGTTTTTTATACCTGAGCAAAAGAATCCCTTACTGGAGTTAACACAGTTACTCTAGTAAGGGATTTGACATATTTAAAGTCTGAAGTCAATCAGTTTAAGTTTTCTGTATTTCTGCACTTGTTTTTGATGAGGAGAGGGATCAGTAAACTTAAAACACTTTCACAACAGGTCTACTTTGATACAGTGCCTGTTGACTTCACATCATTTGCCTTAGTTATCCCATAATGTAACATCATTATGAGACTGGTTTCGACCTTTATTGAGCTCTCGTTAATTTGAGCCAGACCCTAGAACATCTCAAGGTTAATTCAATGCATAAGTCACACATTTTCCATATACAAGTAGAAAAAAGGTATAACACCTTATTAAATACTGTAGATGGAGATGGTGTGGAAAGTTTTTCTGCTTGGTTACAGTGTATACTATATGTGAAAATAAATTATCTTGGTATTTTCTTGGATATGGTTCCCACTGATGAAACCTAAATAAAGGTTTCATCAAAGCCAGCCCGTATCAAAACAAGAATATAATTTCATGCAATGTTCCAGCACCATTATCCCATCCGTGTAGTGGTTCTCAGTAAGATCTGCAATCACCTCTTGATTTGAAGAAAAATGCTGACCAGTGAGGAAAAGTTTTAGTTTTGGGAAGAGATAGAAGTCAGAGGGAGGGAGTTGTTATATGTGGTGGTGTTACACTTTTTGGACATCCTTTACATGGATCATCTTCAAGGCTGGTATGGCCACATTTAAACTCGGCAGCCCATTTCTTAATTGTCGAAAACAAAGGAGAAGAGTGTCCATAAACTTTTATGAACTTCGAATGAATTTCTTTTGACGTTAAACCTTCTTTTACTAAGAATTTTATATTGATTCTCGTAGGCAGGCTTATACGTTGGATATGCATTTTTAAATCATTTAGGGAATTGAACAACGTAGATCCGAATATAAATTAAATTATATTTTAATAAATATCTCCGATATTTCGGCAATGTCACGTTGCCATTTTCAAAAGGAACTTACAAAAAAGGCACGCGCACGCAGGAACTACAACACAGTAACTGAGAATGAAGATATGAAGCTATCGTTCTCCTAGAAGTTCTGATGGTGCCCTCTAGCAGGCTAAGTAGGTGTTCTTGGCTGTTGGGCTGAAGGTCTGCTGATGTATGCCTCCCAAATTTGGGGCAGTTGCATACAACCAAATTTGTTGAGGTTTGGGAAGTTTCTTAGGGCTGAGGCTGATTCCATAAATAGTCTTTCGAATTTGTATTTGCTACTGTCATGACGTTCTATTTTCATGTTATGTTCTAAATCCGCCATCTTGGTTCAAGTCACTCTTATCAATATAACAACTAATTGCAAATTGATCACCGATCCAAAAGTAGAGAAATTTATAATTATACTGCGCCACCCTATTTTTAGATTAGTCTATACAAAATAGTAGGATCAATTCTTAATTAAGTTAGCAGTCTCCTCATTTGTTTAGGCCGAATTATTTACTATTCCACTAGGGGTTCCTGCAAGATTCGAATATTTATGAACGGTGCAATAAAAGGGAATTCAGGCAAACACAATATTTAGATTAACAAAATAAAACATTTAATATATGATATATATAACAAATACAAGAATTCTGCTTTAAAATGAAACAATACAATCAACTTAATACATCTTGCTAAGTCACTCATGCCAATTCAATGTTCTAAACTTTCACATACGATTCACAACTTCAAAATCACAAGCTTTCTTAACTCATGTTAATAAAACAAAACTTCTTATTTAATCAGTCTGCACATATCTATCAGCTGTACTTAATGTTTAAATTCACAGGAAGCACTAATCAAGGTAGACAATATTCCAAGCAATCTTATTTCGGACTTTGAACTTCGAAGATATGTTAATGTTAGAATAAACAAACAAGTATGACTACTCTTACCAGATACAATCTTCAATACATCTATTAATTGTGAGCACACTTGTGAATTAACTTATTTACGTTAGCAGAACACATTAATAAAAATTCTTCAACGATTTCAGCTGAACTACTGTTAATTGTGCTTCACTACTCAAAAAAAAAAAAAAAAAAAAACATCAATAAGGCACTGATATCTTTCCTTGTTTACTTTTCTGAAACTACTTAATTTCAATATAATTCTTCTCAGGGCAACATAGAATTAAGACGCAATCCTGGACTAACTGGAACTAATCAGAATTTTTCATTGAATGTCCAGTTCTTTATTTATCTGGATACGGCATTAATTTTCCTTTACAACACAGCTGACTTCACTTGCAGTTAAGTATATGATTCACTATGTTTTGGCTCACTTCTAAACACTATTCTCATGAATTTCTGCCCTAGAGAACTTATAATTTTCTTCCACTTCTTTTGCTTGTATCCTACCTTCCTTCTCGCTCCGCAAAAACTTCCTCTCTCCTCTAATTCAAAATCTTTTCTTTTTTTTTTGTATATAATATCTTTCCTCTCCTTTCAGTCCAAAGGTCACGCTCTATTCGACTCGTGCTTGTTTATTTCATGCGTCTCCATGACAACAAATAAACGCAAACATTTCACTAATGTAATACAATGCTCTACTACTACATGAGTGATTACATAACGTTAAATTTTCATAAATAAGAATAAACAGAATATTTGAGCTACTTAATCAGCCTTTTCATTACGTATAGAATTAATTATAATAATACTTTTCGTTACATCATATATATATTTTAGTTATTATAAATTCTGCACATATTATTGCTTAACAAATTAATAGTAGGTTAAGTTTAGAATAAATATTTAAATAGTAATCCTAAATTAAGGAATAATAAATAATTTTTATACAAATCATGATTAATACATAATAATCAATGTTAAATGTGAATGAAAAAAAATAAATTACACAACATAGTTTCATTCACAATTTAACACTACAGTGTATTACTGTAGCTTTCTTCCACTGTATTCTGTGGCGTGTATCCAGAGCATGGTCTGCAAGACCAGAATGGCTGTACTTGTGAAACCGGATGTAGTCCTTGTGTTCAGAAATTCTGATATTCACTGTCCTGCCTGTTTGGCCAAAGTACGACAGTTTACAACTGCAAGGGACCTGGTATACGCCAAGTAGGTGGAGTGGATAAGGGATGCCAATTTTCTGTAAGGCCTGTAACAGGAGGTGAGGTCATGTTTTTTTAAAATTTTGGTAATTTTTTCCGAGGTGCCTCGGATGTAGGGAATGGTGATGAATTTAGAGTAATCTTTGTTGTGGAGAGTGGGGGGGGGGGGCTATGATTTGTAGATTTTAATATTTTTTGGATTTTTTTGGGGGGGGGGGGGGTAGCCATTGGCTGAGAAAGTGTTGAGAATGTGATTTAGTTCAGTGTTTAGGGCCATGTCATTAGAACAAATTAGTTTAGCCCTGTTGTATAGTGTTTTCACCACTCCATATTGTTGTGAGGGGAGGGGAGGGGAATTGTTGGTGAATGTATCTGCCTGTATAGGTGGGTTTTCTATAAACTGAGAAAACCAAGGTTCCATCAGGCTGGTGGGTGACTTGTGTGTGTCTAAGAAAGGGAGGCTGTTGTTTTCCTCTTTTTCCAGGGTGAACTTGATTCTGGAGTATTGGTTGTTTAAGTGTGTAAGGAAGGAGAGGAGTGTTTCAGAGCCATGTGGCCAAATAGCGAACACATCATCAACGTAGCGGAGCCATATGGTTGGTTTTTGTGGGGCAGAGGCTAAGGCTTTTTCTTCAAAGGTCTCCATAAAGAAATTGGCCAAGGGTGGGGAGAGTGGTGAACCCATGGCTGTCCCCCACATTTCCTATTTGTTTGTAGAATTTTCCCTGCCAAACGAAATAGCCTGAGTTCATTGTGAACTGAAATAGGGCTGAGATATCGGGAGAAAATTTAGCCTGGATTAGCTCTAAAGTTTCTTTGAGTGGGACATTTGTGAATAAGGAGGAGACGTCAAAGCTGACCATTATGTCAGTATGTTGGAGTGTAAGGTTTTCTATGCTGGCTTTGAAGTGGATTTATTAAAGTATAATTTAATTTATATTCGGATATACGTTGTTCAATTCCCTAAGTGATTTAGAAATAAGAATTTTATAAGTGCATGATACTCAATTTTATCCATTTCAAGGGATACAGACAACACTTTTCCTTCAGACAGCTGTATAAAACAATATATACTTCTTAGAATAACTTGCAATTTCACATGGATACTTATGACAGATGTACCAACTTAGGAAAAAAAACCTTGCCGATAGTGTTGCCATCTATGGTCGAGAACTTTTCATACTACCCTCTTACAAGGGAGGAAAGAAAAAAAAATTTTTTTTTCTCATTTCAAATATAGCCATATTTGATCTTTCAAGATTTGTGATAACATTAGTATATTCATTTTGCAAATTATAGTCTTGTCTATAAATTGTTTTCTTGCATTTGAAAGTCTGGACTAATAATCATATTTTGAGAAACTTAGACTTCTAGAGCATGTTGTAGATTAAGAGAGTATCTTACAAAAATGTATATTTTTATAATGTTGATGAAATGATCCTGTTATTTACATTTCATCGTCGTCAAATTCCTGACATGTACTCTCAAGGGGTGTACAGGATATGATAGTACTACATGAAAAACTTACATCATTACTAAAGTCCTATTTACTTGTTCTACAATTTTCCTCCAAATCAATCTGTTACCTCAAGACCAACATTAAAGATCTTATATTTCTATCTTCTAAGCTATTTTTTACTGTATCAATCCACCTATACCTTGGTCTTCCTTTGGGACTTTTTCCTACCAACCTGACAGAGAACACTTGTTTCACTAATCTTTCCTTCCCATTCTGTTTAAGTGACCATATTACCTGAGATTAGCTCTGCTAACACATTCCTGAATATTAACAATGTCAAGTTCTTGAACACTGTTTTTTATACAGCTAATTTAGTGTTTTTACTAATTTCTCTCTTATTTAATATAAATGTATTTAGTTGGGTTCCTGCCAATACCAGCTTTGTTGACTATTTCCATATTTAATTTATCATCTTCGCTTATCATGTTTAAGTAGCTGAAATGTTTTACTTGTTCCACAGTTTCTCCATTCACAACACAGTTGACATTTTCAATGATTCTGCCTATTTTCATTGTCTTTGTCTTTTTATAGCTGACCTTCATACCATATCTATTACAACAGTTATTCAATTTAGTCAGTGAATCTTGCAGACTAGTAGCGGATTTATTTAGAAGTATGACATCATCCACATAAAGCAAAGAGCTGAGATTAACAATCTCCAATTTTCATATCATGTTTAATATGAATTTCCTTCATAACGTAATCCATATAGATAATGAATAACAGAGGGGATAATGTACATCCTTGACTGACACCAGATTTAACATTAAATTATCTTCTTGTACTTCCTTGAATTCTAACTGCTGACTTACAACTCAAATAAAGACTAAGTATTGCTTGATATAATATCCCATTGACACCATACAACTGTAGTGTTTTGAATAGCTTCTCTTGGCACCTTGTCATATGCCTTTTCCAGATATACAAAATTTAAATACAGATATTTGTTATATTCCCATGATTTCTCAACTATTTGTCATAAATTGAAAATCTGATCCTGACAGCCTCTATTTGGCCTGAATTCAGCTTGTTCTTCACCAAGCTTCCTTCCACAATTGTTCTTCAAGTATACTCGCATAAATCTTACCAGGAATACTCAGTAGAGAAATACCTCTATAATTTTCACATTCAGTTTTATTTCCTCTTTTATATGTGAGTACTATGAGAGCTCTACTCCAATCATCAGGAATTCGTCCTTCTGTCCAGGCCTTCTGAACTATGCACTGCAGCCACTTTAAGACTTTTATACCTCCATTCTTGAGCATTTCTGGTTGAATATCATCTACTCCTGCTGCCTTTTCACATTTCAGGCTTTTGATGGCTTTTTCTACTACAAGTATGGATATGTATTCCTGATTGCATGCCAGGATGATGTTTTTTACCACTATCCTGTCACTGATTGTTTCATTTAGCAATTTTTTGAAGTAATTACTCCATATCTCAAGGATATATCTATCTCCAGTTTTCATGTCATCTTTATTATCTCTAATTCCTTTTTCAGCACTCATTTCTCCACTTCTGAGCTTCTTCAGAATATCTTGCCACTTTCTTGATATTTATTTTCCATGTTCTTACCAAAGTCTTCCCATGACTTTTGTTTAACTAGTTTTACACAGTGTTTAGCTTTCTTACATTTGTCTCTGTATTCTCTAAGAGCACAAGCTGACTTATTTGCCAGGAACTTTTCATATGCTTTCTTCTTCAATTAATGTTTTCTTCAGGATTTGTCATTGAATCCAAGGTTTAGTTCCTGTACTCAAACTCGTCATTTTTTCTTGAATAATGCTTTTGTATTGTAGTCTACAGTTCAAATTTGAGAGCTTCTCAACTTTTATTCACTTTAAAACTTGCTTACATGTTCTTCTTTTCAATATGGAATTCAATTTTATCCTGATCAAGATTGTCCAGTTCCCCATTCTGATATTTCCCCACATCACTCTACTTGTTATTGCCTGCCATTCAAGATTAGCCTATATTTAGTGTTGAATACTGTGGCTACTCCTTCTTTTCCTTGATTGTCATTGCCTGAATATAACATTTTATATTTATTGCTCAGAAAGATCTCACCAGATCTAAATGGTGATCACTTCCAATTTAAAATCCTTGTACACTCTAGTATCCTGCACCAGTGAGAAAACATCACTATCAAAAACAACATAGTCATTGAGACTTTTCTTATTCCTTGCCTCTTCTCTTCATGTGAATTTGTGCACATTTTTATGTTGGAACATTGTGTTAGTAATAACCAGTCCATGTCCTACGCAGAAAACCAACAGGTATTTGCCATTATTATTAGCTTTGATCTTTTCTCCAAATTTTCAGAATATATTTTTGTATGTCTGACAATCATTTCCTACTCTGCTATTTAGATCCCCAACAAGGACCAACTTTTCCTTTTTCATTGTGTCAGCTGCTTTCTCTAAAGCAACTAACACAAAAAAATTCCTCCACTTCTGCCTTAGTACAACCTTCTGTGGGACCATAGGCATGTATATGATTGTCCAGTTCCCCATTCTGATATTTCCCCACATCACTCTACTTGTTATTGCCTGCCATTCAAGATTAGCCTCATATTTAGTGTTGAATACTGTGGCTACTCCTTCTTTTCCTTGATTGTCATTGCCTGAATATAACATTTTATATTTATTGCTCAGAAAGATCTCACCAGCTTTTGTCTCTTTTGTTTCAGTTATCCCTATTATGTCTATCTGTTATATATCCAATTCCTCAGCTAGCTCCATTTCTTTCTCATTCAGGCTTCTTATGTTGATAGTACTGATTTGGAACTCAGTCGATGTTGAGTTGGGGTGTGTTTTAGGATTTGTTTCAGTGGCTAACTTTTTGCTGTTCACCCTGGTTGCCTGGCGAAAATGATGGGGGACCTTGTTTTACTGGCTATCACGACATGAACAGAATTTCATGACAGCTAGGGCAATGCCCTAGCTGGCATGAAATTCTCTCATGTTATACCATCATTTTATATTGTGGTTTAAGCCAATAAAAATACAATTTGGTCATCTAAATTCCAAATTGCCAATCCATCCTCATTCGTTCAGTATCCAGTTAGATACTTAACAGGGTGCACCATGAGAAGGTGAGGATTGGACATTAGGTCACAAACTCAGGTCAGTTCTCTGCATTCCTTTAGAGACTATGTGGAGATCTCCTATCAGTTATACAGCTTTGACCTAGTTCTCACAATCTTCTCCAGCAACTTAAGTGCAACACCTGACACACAGATAAATCTCTAGTTTGATGCTTGAGTTCTATCACCTTCTTTATGAAGTTTTCCTGTTCCTCTTGCACACCCAGTCTCTCATTTTCCATATTCATGCCACTCACTTCCTCATTCATAACCACCTCTTCAGTCTCTGCTATCTTACTCTCCTGCTCTTCCACATCACTTCCCACTTGATCTGATACATTCTCTGTACTCACTTCTCTACCTTCCAGCAGCAGTCTCTCCAAGCGACTCACACCATACCCATTGAAGTCGATCTCTCTTATATAATTCACTTTGTCCTTCAAACTCATTCCACATGTAATATTCTTTTAATCTGTCTCTTATTTTACTATACCATTGTAAAAAATTTCCTTCACTTAAAATTATAGAAGTGCAGTTCACATTTATACCCTCAAAAATATACAAAAAGAGAAAAGGTAATTTTGAAAATACAAAATCCTTAAAGATGCATAATGCATTAACAATCAGAAGAATGGGATGAAAATTTTAACTGCCAGTAATAAGAAATGAAATCAATGGAACTTGCTCCAAATAGTTGCCCCATTCAATGACAAGCAGCATCTTATGGAATACACAAAAAGTTTATATATTACATTAAAGAGTTCCAGTTAGTGTCTACTTTAATTTCATATTCAATATTATTTCCATGTTTTACTGCCAGGTACCATGAGAGATCTACTCCAATAATCTAAAATTCAAACCTTCTGACAGTCTTTCTGAATTATCAAAGTTTTATACATCCTTCATAACTCATCATTTCTGGCAAAATATCATTTGCTCCAGCTGCCATTCTAAGTTTCAGATTTATTATTATTACCCAAGACCCCATGGAGTGAAAGGCTCATCTGGGAGGTCCTTTTATCATACACACAGCTCATCATACCACGCTTTAAATTCTCACTCAAATTCTCTGCAGACACCACACTCTCAGGCAAGGCATTCCAATCATTCATAACTCTGCATGAAAAAAACCTGCTTCTCATTTCCCTACTCACACCAGCTTTATACAGTTTCCAGGGATGACCTCTGGTTCTCCCCTGATCTCCCACTATTTTCTGTAGAACCTCTCCAGCATTGATCCTATAACAACCGCTTACTAACTTGTAGGTCTCTATCATATCTCTTCTCTTCCTCCTGTCCACCAGACTCTGCAAAGTGCATTTTCTCAATCTTTCCTCATACTTGACATTCCAGAGGTTAGAAACTACCTTAGTCAGTCGCCTCTGGTCCCTTTCCAGTATCTCTTCGTCCTTTTGAAAACCAGATGACCAAATCTGGGCACAGTATGTGTGACCTAATCAAAGTCTTATACAATGTAACAAGAATCTCCCTACTTCTACAATTCAGTGTCCTCTGCATCATTCCCGGAAGTCTTTGTGTTGTCTTCACAATTTTGGCTGTGTGTCCCCTAAATTTCAGATCCTTATTAACTATCACCCCCAGATCGCTTATTTCCTCCACCTCACCAACCATAAATTCTGCATCCCATCTTTGTTTTCCAAATTTTAAAATCTTACCTATTGCAACATTGAACTCACAATCCCCATTCCCAATCACTCAATTTATTCGAGTCTTCTTGTAAGACCACAACATCTTCTCTACTCTTGATGGTTCGTCCCAACTTCGCATCATCTGCAAACTGAATATCTCCATCCAAATCTTCACCAATATCATTAATATACAAGTTAAACAATAATGGCCCTAAAACAGGCCCCTGAGGTACACCTCTAGTGACTTTCCTTTTCCTGGATATTGCTCCCCCATACACAACTTGTTGATACCTATCAGATAGCCAGTTTCCGAACCAATGCACTAATCTAATATCCAACCCCATCCGCTCTAGTTTGCCTATCAACTTATCATGTGGTAATCTATCAAAAGCTTTTGTGAAAGCTAAGTATATTGTAAACGGTTTCTATTTCTTGCTATTTATAAGCCACTGTTATTATTAATTTTTTTTATATAATCCTTTCTTATTCACACTATTGCGTACTTAGTTTATCTACCTTTCGCACTACGAGTTTTATGCCTACGTATACTAGAAAATTTATTTGATAAGGCTGCGCCACCAGTATCTTTTAATTGGCATAAAACGCAGTAATACGGCCAGTTGATCTCTCTTTCTCTAACACAAATTCCTTCAGTAAAACCTGACACAAACAGTCGTGGTCTATTTGCACTTAACTATACTGCTATCTTACTTGGTTTCCTGCTCACAAGTCTGAGTTTATTTAGGAACAGTGCATTGTAAAATATAATCTCATTGTTAGATGGTGAAACTTCGTCACTCATTTTTTTTTTCTCTTTTTTTTTAACTCTTTCCTTTTCATCTTTAAATTTTTCTCATCTTTTAATAAATTCGCTTCTTCATTTACAGCAGCGAAACTATTTCTTATATCTAATATAAAACCAACTAAAGACTGTAACAAATTATTAGCTAAAAACAAATCCATATCGGGATCTTGTAGAGATTTACTAGTAACATGTATTCGTTGTAAAATTTTGTCCCACACTACTGGCCAAGACGTCTATAGACGTAAGGGTTATCATGGATGCGAAGTGCATATTAAAATTGTAATACCATTGATGTTACATTGAAATATATGATGGATACAAAGCGTATGAGGATGCATATTTGACCCATAATATCTGGTAAGGTGGTTAAAATTGCTGTTTCTGGTTTCTCAAAATGTTCAGCATGATGAGCTCTAATTTAGAAATAGGTTTTTCATGAGGAGAAATGGATAGTTCAAGTAATGCGTCTTTCATTGCAATCAATTTAAGCTTGCTAATTAAGGTAAAAATAGGAACTTCATCAACTGTAAAGTTCAGATATTCTCACTAAAAATAAAAATTTTAAATTTACGGTAATAAAAATTGTTGCAAAAATCGTCACATTTATGGAATTACAACATAGATCAAAATATAAATATAAAACGTTTCAGTTTGCAGTAACATGCATAGTATGCCTCCCTGGTTGACAGAATGGTTATTGTATCTGCTTTCCAACCATTCAACTTTAGCTGAAAGGTAAATTTTGTCGCCTAGTGCAAGACCATCTTACTTACTGGAGGCCTGAGATTCACATAAAAATCATACATATATATATATGACAGAATGATCATTGACTCGGTTAACATACATAGTTTTAGGAAAAAAATTGAATGACTAGAACTGAGATTTAATTAAAAAGGTTTTAATATAAACACACTACTAGTTTCGGCCTGTAACAGCCTTCTTCAGGTGACATTATAAAAGAAAAAACACTAAACATTGAGGGTTAAAAGACTATGAACAACATAGACAGTCTTTATACATAATTAACATTAAAACGTTGTAGTTGTATTTGAAGCTGTTCTTTCATTTGTTGTATTGTTGGGAGAGTGCGTGCTTGCTGCATCTCGTGAACGCCAGTACATGATTACAGCTGAATGACTATCCGGGAGGTTGTAGCTTAAGTTGTTATTTAGATGAACAGGATTGAAGATGATTTCTCTCGATTCCACAATTTTTCTCTCTATTTCGTCACTGCAACGGAAGATGTTTGTAGATTTTTCCCAGCAGACTTTGTGACTTTGGTTATCATCATTAGGATTAGCTGAGAAGAGGATATGACTTGATAATGCACTTGCTCGCTGTCTCTTGTAAGTAATGTCTCTCATGTGTTCTTCCATACGCATTTCGACAGATTTGTCTGTCTGCCCGAAATAAGGAATATCACAGTCACATAATATTTTATATACGCCAGGGTATTTGAGTTGATGATGACAAGGTTTTGGGTGGCTAATTAAGGAACGGATCTTTGGAAGTGGAGTGAACAAGGTTCTGATATTGTATTTTTTTAGAACTTTTGCTAATTTATGTGAAACAGTACTTATGTAAGGAATAGATATATTGCTTTTGAATCTATTTGTTTCTTCTGAGTGATGTCTGGGAGGATTAAGAAGGAATTTGTTAATGATTTTCTTGGAATATCCATTAACTTCGAAAGAAGTTTTCAGATGGTTTATTTCTGTAAGCAGTTCATTTGGATCATCAAGAAGAGAACGAGCTCTATGTCCCAAGGTGGAAATTATTCCAAGCTTATGAGGAGGAAAATGATGGGATTGACTGTGCAGATATCTGTTGGTATGTGTGGGTTTTCTATATATCCGATAAATGGATAATTTTTCTATAAACGGATAATTCCTTGCCTTTTCTTGATGTCAAACTGACTCGCTCTTCTGCTGGTAAACTAAAAATATCGATATATAGAAAACCCACACATACCAACAGATATCTGCACAGTCAATCCCATCATTTTCCTCCTCATAAGCTTGGAATAATTTCCACCTTGGGACATAGAGCTCGTTCTCTTCTTGATGATCCAAATGAACTGCTTACAGAAATAAACCATCTGAAAACTTCTTTCGAAGTTAATGGATATTCCAAGAAAATCATTAACAAATTCCTTCTTAATCCTCCCAGACATCACTCAGAAGAAACAAATAGATTCAAAAGCAATATATCTATTCCTTACATAAGTACTGTTTCACATAAATTAGCAAAAGTTCTAAAAAAATACAATATCAGAACCTTGTTCACTCCACTTCCAAAGATCCGTTCCTTAATTAGCCACCCAAAACCTTGTCATCATCAACTCAAATACCCTGGCGTATATAAAATATTATGTGACTGTGATATTCCTTATTTCGGGCAGACAGACAAATCTGTCGAAATGCATATGGAAGAACACATGAGAGACATTACTTACAAGAGACAGCGAGCAAGTGCATTATCAAGTCATATCCTCTTCTCGGCTAATCCTAATGATGATAACCAAAGTCACAAAGTCTGCTGGGAAAAATCTACAAACATCTTCCGTTGCAGTGACGAAATAGAGAGAAAAATTGTGGAATCGAGAGAAATCATCTTCAATCCTGTTCATCTAAATAACAACTTAAGCTACAACCTCCCGGATAGTCATTCAGCTGTAATCATGTACTGGCGTTCACGTGATGCAGCAAGCACGCACTCTCCCAACAATGCAACAAATGAAAGAACAGCTTCAAATACAACTACAACGTTTTAATGTTAATTATGTATAAAGACTGTCTATGTTGTTCATAGTCTTTTAACCCTCAATGTTTAGTGTTTTTTCTTTTATAATGTCACCTGAAGAAGGCTGTTACAGGCCGAAACTAGTAGTGTGTTTATATTAAAACCTTTTTAATTAAATCTCGGTTCTAGTCATTCAATTTTTTTCCTAAAACTATATATATATATATATATATAGGATTAAATCAGTTCCAACTTTATTGCACAATTATTAAGATTTATTCAACTCCAGATTTGATTTTTTTAAGTTGCAGTAATAAGCATAATAATTCCAGCTTTAGTTAAAACGTAGAGGCAATCAATAGTAACGATAACTTGCTATGCTCGCTAACATTCACTTTTTTACTCGACATTTTACCCTAAAATAACTAGAATCGTGATGAACTGAAAAATAAATTTAATTTATAAATAATAATAAACTTGAAAATCAAATGCTCTGTTTATGTGATATAGAAACTGCTCTTATCCACTAATTAATAGAAATAGCAGCAGCACACAAAAAAATCCCTCTGTTGTCTCAGAAACGTGTTTCAAAATGATTGCATGTTCAATACTCAGAGATCTGTTCTTTCATAACAGGATTCTGGGAAATCACAGGGTGAAATATTCTTAAGAACGTTATGGATTAAACTGACCATATATTTAATCTCTGGATTAAACTGCTAAGTCAGTGATTGGTCAACACAAGTCAAACATTTACTAAGAGAAAATTTCCAGAGAAGAAGATTGGAATTTAGTAATATTGATAAGAACAATAGTCCAGGTAGTCCAGAAGCGAAAACCATCTGTGACAAAATGAAACTAGTTTCTTCTTCTTCTGCAGCTTTTCCCACTTAAGTAGGGTCACTGTTTGTGGTGAGTCTCCTCCACAGCCTGCTGTCTTGGGCTGTAGCCACATCCAAGTTCTTCATCCTCAAGTTCTTCTCCACCATCTCTTCTTTGGCCGTCTGCGTTTCCTCCTTCCCTGCACATCCATCTGCATGACCTTTCTTCCCACATACTCTTCCTCCCTTCTCATCACATAACCAAACCATCCCAATCTCACCTCCTGTATCTTTGCTCCTAAGTTCATAACTTTCAACGTTCCCCTTACATAGTCATTTCTCAGATGATCCTTTCTGGTCACACCGCACATCCACCTAAGCATTCTCATCTCCGCTACCTCCATCCTGCTGATGTTATTTTTCCTCAGGGCCACAGTACCCATAGCATACGTCATAGCTGGTCTCACTACTGTCCTGTAGATTTTGCCTTTTAGATTGATCGGCACACTCTTATTGCATAGCACTCCAGCCATCTCTCTCCAGTTCTTCCATCCTGCATCCCACTTCCTTCTCAGCCTCACCATAGTCTTTCATTGTTGAACCTAAGTATCTAAAGTCACTGACCTTCTGGATGACATCTCCTTCCAGCTCTAGATCTGTCTCCTGGTTGCCATTCACATTGCAACACATATACTCTGTCTTACTTCTGCTCAGTCTCTTTCAGTACTTTCCTCTAACATTTCAGTTTAGCTGCCACTTCTCATGATTCTGCACACAGCACGATGTCATCTGCATACAATATAGTCCAAGGCACGTCTTCTTTCACTTCCTCCATCATCACCTCCATCACAATATTAAACAGGAATGGACTTAATGCTGACCCTTGATGCAAGCCAACTGTCACTGGAAAACTTTCTGTCTCTCCAAGGCAGGTTCGAACTCTTGTCTTCACATTTCTGTACATCTCCTGCACCAACCTGACATATTTCTCCGGTACCTTCTTTTCCCTCAAACACCTCCAGACTTTTTGCCTTGGCACTCTATCATATGCTTTCTCCTGATCAATAAAAAACAGGTGTAGCTCCCGTTGCTTCTCTCGAAACTTTTCCATCATCTGTCGTAACCCACAGATAGCATCTGTCATTGATCAACCAGGCATGACGCCAAATTGCTCTTTTGCAATCTCCACCTCCTTCCTCAGTCTCCCATCAAGAACCCTCTCTTGGATCTTCATTGTGTGGGACATCAACTTTATTCCTCTGTAATTCTTACAGTCTTGGGCATCTCCTTTACTCTTGTAGATGGGGACAAGAGTACTTTCCCTCCATTCCTTGGGTATCTGTTGACAAACTATTATGAACAGGTCCCACAGCAGGTCAATTCCCACTTCCCCTAGTGCCTTCCATGCCTCCACTGGGATCCTGTCAGGGCCTACCGATTTTCTATTCTTCATCCTCTTTATGGCTTCCTTCACTTCCAATCTACTGATGTTCAGCACCATCCCCTCGTTAGGCTCCCCTAATGAGGAAATGAAAATGAAACTAGTTTATTTAATTAAAAACACAAAAATACAACCAATTTATTAAATATATCTTTATAGAGTTCATAATTAAAAGGACCCTAATAATAATAATAATAGATTTCTATGATGTGTCTCATCTTGTTTTGGTATTATCAAGTTATTCTGAAGCATTATGAATTTTGCTATTTTATTATTATGCTGCTAATATTTCTTCAAATGCAACACTTTTTACAACAAAACTGGCTAAGTTATGAATATATCTGTTTGCAAATATGCTCAAAATCCCTTTGACCTAATAAAAATGTAGAATGCTGATGAAACTTTATCAGCATTCTCTATCTGTTAAAATGCAATTATTCCCCCTTCCCGTCGTTAGCAGATTATTGTCTTTATCTGCACTGTATTACTTGGAATTTCTTTACTGTCCTATGATATTTGACCTTTTTTTGCTGCACAATTTATTTGTCTCTCTTCCCAAATAAAAACGAATTTCACATGTGCGAAAATAAATAATCAAACCATTTGTTTGCATTGGAAATATTATGTCAAATATTTATATTTTTTAAATAACATTTATTGAAATAAATATGACATTTTGCTTTCTTTCCTTGCAAAATAAAATTATATGGGTTGCACATTTCAATTTTAGGATCAATTTTTTTTTTTTTTTTTTAACGAACAACAAATGATGTTAAACTGCATTACTCAGAGTTTCCGATTGTGAGTTTTTAATATCAAAAATTTATATCCAATGGTATTTTATCAGAGATTTTTTGCCTTTGTCTTTTGCTTAAAACTGCAACTATGTTCAATTACAGCTGAACATAGCTACTACGTTAGTTGCAAAATAAAATACTTATTTTTAAATATTAAATTCATAATATAAAAACTAGAGGCTGCTGAAAAATTTGTGAGGCTTCCTGCTTCCATTTGAAATACATTGTTCTTTCCTTAGAATATAAAACTAACAGGAACTCCTGTATTCCATAAAATTCATGTATGTAAGCGTACCAATTATTTGCTGAACATATATACACGTCCACTTTGCTAGGTTACTTGGATTACTTAACAATCCAAGTAATCTAGCAAAGTGTTCTTTTCAGCGTGAAGGATTATTGCCCCTTGTAATGGACATGACGGTCAAACTACACTTCTTATCCATGTTCTTTCAGCAGGTGGACAGAATATTATCCAGGTTTGCTGGACGTGTATATATGTCCAGCAAAGAATTGGTATGCTTACATACATGAATTTTATCGAACACAGGAGTTCTTGTTAGTTTTATATTCTAAGGAAAGAACAATGTATTTCAAATGGAAGCAGGAAGCCTCACAAATTTTTCAGCAGCCTCTAGTTTTTATATTATGAACTTAATATTTAAAAATAAGTATTTTATTTTGCAACTATAACTATGCTGTTTTTTATTGTTCTTTGTGAGGAGTAAGGTTTTAAAATGTGGCCTCCATAGACTGTGAGGCCCCCAGCTTGCGCTTCATGCACCTGATGGTAAATTCGGCCCTGTCCTCATATATCCTACCTGTTCTACTCCATCTCCCATTCTGTGAAAAATTCTTTCCAACAAGACCTTGCCAATTTATGTGTCTCAATCATATAAGTCTAAAATTTGCTTCTGAAAACTGTTTATTATTATTATTATTATTATTCATGACACCTCCAAGGAGTCCGAAGACTCATCGCGGAGGACACCTATTGTACAACTCTCCACCACTACACTGAACCTCTACCACCAATCAACAACATCAGTGCCGAACACCACCACCACCACCACCACAGCTAGTATTTTTTAGTCTGTAAATTGCATGTGTTCTGAATGGCCGATTTGTCTGTATGCGGGATGAAAAACCCGAGTTTCCAGGAGAAAAAGAACCTTGCAACCTTTGTATGAGATCAGCTAACTCACCTTCGATTGAAAAAGTCCATATAAAGATTCCTCCTGTCATGACAAGAATTGAACTTAGACCTTTTCCAATCGAAGGGTGCAACGTACTGTCATTCTTCCAATTGTGCTACGGAGGCGCTTAATATTGATTCCTTTTAAAATTTTCATAAAGATATTTCTTTCAGTAAGAAACTAATTTTTAAACTGCAAAACTAAGTGACTAGCACTTTGCAACTTCAAATTCCTTATATATAATTTTCATATCGTACCAGTTTGAAGATATTGCTGTCAACAGTAACATAACTAGTTTTTTTTTTATTTTCTGTGTTCTCTCCATGTGAATTTATGCGCAAAATGACTAGTCATTGATAACAATGTATTAATAGCTTGCTGTTATTATTGCTTGACTGGTTGAATTTCCCATTTTGAAATTTGCTCATATCATTCAATTAGAAATTGCCTACCAGGACAAGGTATTTATTTTCATGTGCTTAGTGTCAAGTACGATAATTGGCTATCTTCATTTCTGTTATAAAAAGGAGATTGTTCCAGTAACTTTTCAATGTTTTCCCTGGTTCTCCCATAAACTCCAGGAAACTTGTTTGACAAATTCATTCCTTTCATTTGAAATCAGTCAGCTAAATCCTAAATTGCTAGATCATTTGCATTTATTCAGTATCCAGGTGGAGACATACTAAATGTTGCATCATGTGAACGTGAGGGTTGGTCACTGGGTCAGAAGCAGTTTCCTACACTTCTTCAGCTTGGACAGAGGTGTTTTCAAAATTAATTTGATCTTGACGCTTAAATGATTCCAAAAAGGAAGATTATTATTATATCTCTTTTTTTTTTTTTTTTTGTAAAAAAATAGTCATAACTATGGCTAAAAAAATCATTGAATCACATATTACAAGTAGAAGAATATGGTACTGGTTAGGTAGATTACATTATAGGGCTGGAGAGGATTACCATCATATTGGGATATATGTAAAATTATAAAGCAAGTCATTATGTGAAGTTCTGTAGTCAACTAACATTAATATTTTGGTTTTATAAACTTGAGGAAAAGAGGTTTTTGAATATGATAATCATTTAGGATGTATTTGACAAAAACATTCTACAACTATATCCCTAAGAGCTAGGCAAATAAGTAGAACGGGAGTGAATTGGATGAACAATGAAATCAGGCAAGCAATGTGGGAAATGAAGATGCTATGTAGGGGATACAAGACAGTCAGTAGTGGTCATCTGCATGAGGAGTATAATATGCAGGCTACAAAAGTGATAAGTCTGGTAAAGGAGGAAGTATGAGTCACCAAAAAAAAATTCAAGGGAATTTTTCTGCATTCAAGATGAAGTATAATTATAGAAAAATGATAATGGTGGATCCTTTTGGTAATAGTGGATACTGAAAAGAAGATACTAAAATTATTTAATTAGTATTTCAATAAATCAGTAAATTTCAGTAATTAGTAAATCATCATCATGTAGCTTCCTTAGTGCAAGGATGCAGCACCATAGTTTATTGTGTATTTGGAGGATATCTTTTTTGTACTGTTTTGGAGAATGCTTATATTCAACAAATAAGCAGCATCCTCAAAAACCATCTTTCAGTCCAAAAACAAAATGTTATTTAATGCATTTCTTGGAAAAACCATAGTCTCACAAGTACCTTCCTAGTTCCGTGATAAATCTGCTAAATGTTCTAGTCATTGGCTTTTAGTCAATGACTAGAACAGAGGTTCTCATTCTTTTTTACCTGCTGACTTCATGAAAACATTTCTCTTTCACTGATCCTCCCACTTCAGGGCTCATCCTCGAGTCCTTTATTCCAATGCACAGCATATCCTTTAGCTTGAAATACAGATTTCACCTCAAAATCTGCCATCTCAGTTAACTCTTCTTGCAAAATTCAACTTTGATACATCACAGTCAAAAGGTTGTAAAATCCATTCTGGTATAATCATATGATGAAGCTCTTGAAATCAAATTAATTTCAGTTGGTTTGTGTATGATAGTCATCTAAAATCTTTTTTTCCCATAATTTTCAGGCATGACAAAGTAGCTAAAATCTCTCTGATTTCAAGAGATTTTAGCTATTTTATGTCCATTTTGGAATGAAATTCCAGAATAATTGGCTGAACTTGAATTATACTCATATTCTGTCTTCTCTGAATATCATTAAACTTCATATATATATCAGCCAAGTAAATAGCATGCTTTTTTTGATTCCATTAATTTTGTTGCAATCGACAATAGAACCCACGCTATTTCAAACAATAATGTCTCGTGTTGGGATTATGGACTGTGAGATAGTAATAATTATCTGCCATGCTCTCTTCACTAGTTGCTTAAAATTAGTTATAATATTGGGCAAGCTGTCTCTGATTGGCTAATGGTGGAATTTGACTTCTCCTCTCAGACTCCAAAAGTTGGATAAGGCTAAAATGCCCTTCCCCCCACACACCCTATGGGAATAAAAGTAATAAGCAGATATATTTTTTTTAATTTTGTCACATTAGAATCAAAAAAAGTACACTCAAACATTACAAAAAATTTCCTTTAACAGCAAACCATATGTAAAAGCAGCTAGTTGTAGAGTTCATCATTTTAAATCACATAATTGAACAAAAAAGACAATCATTCAAGGCTTTGGCCATTATTTCATTTACTGATTGAATGCATACTTGGTGAACATCTTTGAATTCTTCTTCACTTATGTTTTTTATTGCAACCAAATGCTGCCTACAGAACATATTTCTGTACATTTGTTAAGTACATTTCTAGCATAAGGAATTTTCCCTTCAAAATGATAAAAACTATGTTTGCTGATATATGTTTTGTATTTAATATCATTATAATATAATTAGCCTGCTGACCTCCATGTTACCCCTTACGATATATTGATTCCTCTTTCAAGTTGATTGATCCCATTGGGAATCCTTGTACTAGAGAAAACTTTTCAAAGTTTCTTTATCCAAATGGACCATGGAACATCACAAGTACATTCAAATAAATTATAGCTTGGATTACAAACATATCTTTGCACTAGCATGCCATAGAACCATACTGATTATGAAAGGTGAAGACCAGTTACATGCTGATTTCTGAATACTTACCAATTTAACTGGCGTGATTAGCTATTGGATGTATATGCTCTTCAACATTCTATCTAAAGTGGTAGATGAATTGCACTGCCTAGTTTCAGACCACCTTGATGATTGATGGATCAAAGAGGCTTAAAAGTTTCAATGCTATGTGGGTTCGATTCATATTTTAAACAAAAAACTTCCTTTGTGAAACAAAAAAAGGCATTAGAGGATTTTGTATACAGGCAGCCCTCGGTTTACGCCTCAGTTCCGTTCCTGAAAAAACGGGCATAAACCGAACCCAGTTTTAATGGGAGGTATGATGTTATGTTCCACGCAGTCAAAAAATATGCACATGAAGTATGTGTAACATTATTATATTTAAAGCTTTGATAATACATACATATATATTTGTTAAAATAAAATTATTAATAATGAAAACAAAAAAATATGAAACTTCCATGTTGAAGTTCCTGGTTTCAGATCACCTGCATTTTTTTTTTTTTTTTTTTTTTTTTAAGTATCCAGTGTTAACTGCCTAGATTTTCTATTTCTTTAAGGAGTTCAGTGTAAGGTCGAATAGATGCGATTACACTCCTTTTTACGTTCGCACTCCGTTCCCAATCGTGGTCTATTTCACAGAGTTCATCAGTCAGTGTCTCTATGCTTGCAAGGATATGCTGTAAATCGGCCGTTTTCATATCTCTCAGAGGACCGTCTTCGTTTTCTTTCTCCTCCTTTGGTTGTTGACTTAATTGTTCGGCTAATTCTTTTACGTCTTCATTGGAAAGTGGTTTATAATGGCTCTCTAAGACTTCTGTCACATCTTCAGTTGTAATATCATACAATCCCACCTCTCATGCAAACTTGGTAACATCTTCAATAACATTCTCCTCTTGCTCTAATTCCTTTAAGTCGTGCATAAATGCTGGAAGAAGTTTTCGCCGTGCTCCTTTTAAATAAACACTTTGCTTTCCAAGCTGCCTCGATGTTGCTAATGCCCTTCAAAATATCGAATGACCGCCAATAGTCTTTAATAGTTTTTCCTGTAGTGTCCAAGACTCTATACGGAGGTAATAGGCTTTGAAGATTGATATAATTCCCTGATCCGTCGGTTGCAAAAGCGATGTTATGTTTATTTAAAACAAGATTGGATGTAAACATTGGATGTCAAGGTTTACATCCTTGACATCCAATGGTGTTCCTACTTCAGCAAGGTTTTGAGGATGTCCAGGGGCATTATCCAAGAAAAGCAATACCTTGGCTAACAGATCATTTTCTTTACAGAAGCAAAGCATGGTAGGACAAAAATAATTTGTGTACCAATCTATAAAAACATCTTGTGTAACCCAAGCTTTCTTGTTCCATTTCCAGTAGACTGGAAGCATGGCTTTTAGCCCCTTGAAGGCACGTGGTGCCTGTGAATGGTACACCAACATTGGTTTAAGCTTCAAAGTTCCGGAGACATTTGCACCCAACAAAAGCGTAAGTCTATCTTTTGCAGCTTTAAAACTTGGAGCGGAACGTTCTTCACAGGAAATGAAGGTGCGATGGCAATTTTTTCCAGTAGAGCCCAGTCTCATCAACATTAAAAATTAGATCAGGAGGATAACTTCCTTGTTCTACACAGTCTTGAAATTCTTTAGGAAAAGCAGCTGCTGCTGCAACATCTGCATTTGCTGCCTCACCACATAATTTGACGCTGTGGCACTTACTTCGAGACTTAAATCTCATGAACCAACCTTTGCTTCCTAAAAATGTTTCTTCGCCTCCATCTGTCTTTTTAAGATCCTCAAAAACTGTTTTTACTTTCTCAGTTATAACAGCCTGTGTCAGAGGAATGTTTTTCTGATTCAAGTCATCCACCCATAATGATAATAATTTTTCCATTTTTTCATGAAGTTTATCCCTGCTATAACATACATGTTTTGCATTTAGTGCTGATTTAGTGCTTCCTGATTGTTGCGCAGACTGTTTTATTCTATCTGCATTTTTCATAATCGTAGTAACAGTTGATGGAGGTAAGTTCATACTTCTACAGACATTAGCACGTGTCTGCCCATCTTCCATTCTTCGAATCACCTCTATCTGCTTTTCAAGTGTGATTGATTTCTACGCCTTCTTAACACCAAGTTCTGCTAATTTTTCTGCACTTTTATTATCAGACATGGTATGTAATTACGTACTTTATCAATTTTAATACGTATGTACGTAAAAAATATTAAATAGAACAATTAGGTAGATTCAACATTAAAACTAGGTTTGATACATATACGTCGTAGTAGCTCGGTAAACACTCAAACACTAGTGCCTGCTAGCATCGTTTCTCAGTCAACCACACTACAGTAAGAAAGCACGCACAGGCAACTGGTGTTATTGTGAATTGGCGTAAACCGAGGGCTGCCTGTATTTCAGGAGATTAATTTCATATGCCCTAGTAGACTTTGTTTTGTTAATGGGGTATTCAAACTTCTTTCTCAGCTTGTCTAAATTATAAATTTAGACAAGCTGAGAAAGCTTGTCTAAATTTTATTTCTATTACTAACTTTCATTAGTAATAGAAATAAAACATATATAAAATGGTAAAAAATAAATTAAAAATGCAAAATATATATATAATTGATTAAAAAATAGGAAGAAAACCCTTAGTCCAAAAACAGTACCAAATGTACTATGGGTTTGCAGTGCAGCTGGGAGCAACATAAAAATAAATAAATAAAATGCTTCATTTTAATGATTTGAGTATTTTTCAGTTAATTTACTCCAAATGATTATTTTATCATAGGGCCTCTAATGAGGATGCAATGCACAAAATATACAAATCAACCCTGCCTTCCTATGGGCTGGCCTGTTTCCAGAAAGGGGCTCTAGCAAAAACCAGTAAGTATTCCCACTATAATCTTTCCTTTATAATTTGGAGAGAATGCCAACTAGACCACTATGTGTAGGTGATCTTCATGGCTTGGTGAAATAACACCACCTGGCTTATTGGAGGCCTGAAGTGGCATGTCACGTTTGGTTTCCAGAGTAGGGATTCTGGTTTCTGTTTCCGCCCTCCTTTTCTCTGTACATTGTGAGTGATACTCTTCAATGTCATACCATAGGAACTAATAACCTCCTCCATCTTGAGAGTGCATCAGTTAAAAGGGGGTGCCGCAGGTGAGTCGCTAGTTGATGCATGGGCCAGAATCTGTCAAACGAGTTAGTAGGCTTCCTGATCAATTGGTGCACTGTTGAAGCCACATTATGGTAAAGGAACTTGTCACTGTTTGTATGGATGTCATGTTCAAGAGTATCTCCTCTCACTGCACATCCCCATTCTATCTTTCTATCTAACCACAAACAATGACACTGCGATGAAAAGGAATGTCCCTCATAAACTAATTGCAATAAAAAAATACAAAATGCAACCAATCATTACATACAAACAATGCCAGAATCTCCTCATTAAAAATTCACTTTCATCCACTTCATTAACATTTGTTGCATTAGCACCAACACACCATTTAGTAACATTTACCATTACCTACAATCATTCTGACTAGATCTCTTACTCTTGACAGAAACTGAAATAGCATTTTACTTCCACTACTGTCCACCTTCAATATCCAAATTACTTCACAATTCCTTTTGCCACAAGGGTCACAACTCTGTCTTTGCGGGATCAGAAAATGGCAGTTTAGAATTCCCTGCTTTCGACCTCCTCTAGCTCAAACTTTCCTTTCCTCATTTAGTAATATTCATCTCCTGCATCTATCATTCTCCATTCTCAGATCTCTCCATGAAACTCTACCATCTGCAGTCCAGCCATCCAAATAGCGAAGTCATCTTCCCAGGCAACCTCAATATCCATAATTCCAAGCCTCCCCTTTTCCAAGACCATTAACCAAGCCGGATGAGAAGTGGAAATCTTCACTTTAAGCAGTGACCTAACACAAATTGTTCATCTACCTACACGAATTCCTGATTATCTTCTTCACTCTACAAATACTCTGGATCACTGTAGAGGTCAGCTCTCCTCTTGGAAACTCAGACCACAACCACAATCTTGTGCAAGTCTCCTCTCTCACAAAAACCCTTCCTCAAACCACTCCCAACCTTGCATCCTCTGGCAGTACAAAGATACCAAATGGGATGACCTCCAGAACTTCTACTCCTCCTTTCCATGGTGTGACTATTGATTCAGGTCATCTGACTGTGAAACCTGCTCCAAACAAGTCACAGAAATTATCCTCACCTGCATGAAGGCCTTCATCCCTCATTCTGTCTATAATCCTCATCTGCTTTTCAAGCCCTGGTTCAGCAGAAAGTGTAACAAAGCAGTTTAAAAAAATTCAGCCTACCATAGGTGACTTACATCAACAACTTCATACCTTCATCATCATCATCATCATCAAATTCCTGCCATGTACCCTCAAGGGGTGTACAGGATATGACAGTACTACATGAAAAAATTACATCATTACTAACTTCCTATCCACAATTTTCCTCCAAATCAGTCTGTTACTTGTCAAGACTCCAACATTATCAGATCTTATATTTCTATCGTCTAAGGCACTTTGTACTGTATCAATCCACCTATATCTTGGTCTTCCTCTGGGTCGTTTTCCTGCCAACCTGGCAGAGAACACTTGTTTTGCTAATCTTTCCTCTCCCATTCTATAAATTTCTAACTTTCTAACTTCATACCTTGCCTATACCAAAGCACGCAACAAATGCGAAAGTTATCAGCAGATCTAAATCTGATTTCCTAAAGGCCAAATGGAAGCTGTGCCTTCTGGTCCCCTGTTAAGGCTATTGGATGCAACCTTTGTTCACTTATGCTTCTACTCTCTCTCATCCTTGTTACTTTGCCTAAAGATAAACAAAGATGACCTTTTAGCATTACTCTTTTCCTTGAGTTCCTGCATTGATGGCCATGGAAATCACCTCCTACCAACTGGAATATGATCACTGCATGCCTCCTGTAGTTTTTCAACAAAAGACTTCAGAAAATTACTAAATAACTTGGAAACTAAAAAGTCTCCTGGTCCTGATGGCATCCCTCCAGTTCTCAAACATTGTGCTCTCAAGCACAATGTTTCCACTTCTAATCCTTTGTAATTGGGTTGCCAGCTTCCTCTTTAGTCATTCGCTACTCGTGGTTGATGACTCCCTCTCTGAGCTTCACCACCAATGCAGGAGTATCTCAGGGCACTATCCTGTCACCTGTTCTCTTTGTCCTATACATAAACTGACCTGCTTTCAATTACCACTAATCCTATCTACAGCTTTGCTGATGAATAGTACTGTCCATTCATCCTACTTATTTGAGAAATCATGTAGCTCACAGGCATCCCCCTATCTAACTTTTAGAGACTGAGGAGGCAGTTCAATCTCCACTGGTAGCGACTCAGAGATAGCTGGCATAACTAATAGAGATAACTAATTACACATCATGACATCCAGTGAAGAGAGGCAGCTGACAAGTGCTGCCAACTCGTGGTCCCTAATCCTAACACTATATATTTACTGTCTTAAAACAGTGTGGATTCTACTGTCAATTTTGTTGAATTCACAGGATGAAAAATCCAAGTTTTCAGAAGAAAAAACATGCTTGTCCATGCCAGAGATTGACTAACTAGGGAACCGATCAAAAAAAAAAAAAAAGCTTGATAAAAGTTTCTCTAGTCGGCGACTAGAACTGAACTATAGACACTCTTCCTTCAGGGTCTAGCACCATGAATGCCACATACCACTTCTACTGAGCTACGCAGGCCTTAAACATTGATCTGTGTATTATCCTTCAATGGGGTGAAGACAATCTGGTCACATTCAGTGCCACGAAACCACAGCTTGCCTCTTCTCTCACAAAAGACAACTCAGCTCACATTCTCTTACTCTCAGTGATATCCCAGTCACCTGACTAGATCTCTCTCTCTCTCTGCCTTGGACTAATTTACCTCCAGGCACAAACACATCATATTAGAAGCGTCCTCAGCATCCAAAAAACTAGGCATTCTCTTTCATTCAAGATTCTGTTTTACACCCCAACCAACTCTTACCTATATACAAATTCCAAATCTGCCCATCCTTAGAATTTTTGATGCTATCCAGGGTAGAGCATTTTTTTTTTCTCATAGATGATCCCCCTCTCTTACAGGTACAATGTCTCTCACACAGATGCAATGTTTCAGCTATGTGTCTATTCTAGAGGTGCTTCAGTGGTCATTGCTCCCCGGAATAGCAAATGTCATTCCTCAAATTTCTGCTGCTCTTGTTAATACAATAGCAGTTGCCTGGCACCCATTACTGGTCAACTGCAAACACACCAAACCTGCTTTTCCTCTCTCTCTCTCTCTTTTATTCCATCTATCTCTGTTCTCTGGAATAGCCTACTGTAAGGAGTATTTCCTCAGGTTGCATACAACTGCAACCTCTTAAAGGGGGAGGAAAAAGTCAAACTTCTTTCCAAGTCCTCACATGCACCTGAGACACAGCACAGATGTGCTTATAGAATGGAGAGTAGACCTCTTATGTATGGGATCAATATAATATATATATATATACAGGGTGTTCGGGATAAATTTGAGAGTTTCGTAAGGAAAAAGAAAATCTTCTTTGTATCTATTAAATTTAATGAATTGACAAAAAAACATTACAGGCAGAGTTAATTACAATACTATCAACAAGATTTACTCAAAATAACTACCATTAGCATCGATCACAGCTTCAATTCTGCTTCGGAACCTCGAACAAGCTGATGCTACAGTCTCCCTGGGAAGGGCCGCAAAAACTGTTTTAATTTTATCCATTAACTGGGCTTTTGTATTACTGGAAGTGCGATTGGTGTCTTTTTCAACTGCGCCCCATACAAAATAATCCATGGGGTTAAGGTCTGGGGAGTTTGGAGGCCAAACATTTGGACTGGTGAAGTCGTAGAAATTTTCAGACAACCATTTTTGACTTTTCCCAGAGGTGTGGCAAGGGGCCGAATCCTGCTGCCATACATACGGCCTACCATTGGCTACCCTTGTTATCCAGGGCTTGACTACAGTTAGCAACTCCACGAACAAAGCCCGAATTCCAATGCCAGGGTTCTTCAACACCTGTTCCTGCAGATTTGCGAGGAATTCTGCTGTACGAACGCAATCAGATCGTCTGCTAGGGATCTTTCTTCTTGCTACATCCTCGTAGTCACCATTGCACGTCTCTAGTTCATGCCTGATTGTTTTTACTGTATTCAGGGAGCATTGGGCAGCAGTCGTAATATCCTTATTTTGATGGCGGGCACGAATCATCATGATACAAGTTATTCTCTTCCATGATTCAGGTGGGTTCCAGCTATCCATCCTTTCTGACATCTTGTATATGAATGAAGAAGGGTCCAAACTTTTAAATGAAGAGAAGTGTGTGTTAATACATGTAACTTACGGAAAAATATAATTAATTATAAATATGTCAAATTTATCCCGAACACCCTGTATATATATACACACACACACACACCTAAACCTTTTTACGCGATAGATACGTTCCTAAAAATTATGCGTAAATAGAATTTGCGTAAAAAGGACTACTGACTCCATAGAAAAAGTGAAGATTGATTCCAAACCTGAAATATAAGCAAAATAATGAAAAAAACAAACATTAAATTCATTAGGATCATAAGATTTTTATTTACATTTCATGGAGAACACACATACATATAATGAATTTTAATAACTTTAAAAAAAATAAAACATATTCGTTTCAGTTGTTTGCTAAGGATTCTATAAAAAAAAATTGTTATTCACTATCAGTTTCTGACAATAAACGTGAAAGCTTTCATTTTCGTGAGACTGTAATAATGGTATTATCGTCTTGAACAAAAGTACCACTGGTTGTTTCAGTAGTTTTAGACATGAACTCAGTTATTAATTGCTGTGTTGATGCTTTAGATAAGTCGCGATATAATTCTCTGTATGAAGACCAGTGGCGGCCAGTGAAATTTTAAGTGGGGTGCTGCATATACAAAAAAAAAACTTCTTTTTTCCTAATCAGTAACATATTTTTTAATTCGTTACTGATTAGGAAATTGGTGGTGGAATAATAATGTACAAGTAGCAGTGACAGCTAAGAGGAAGGCAAAGCAGAAGTGGGATGAGTCAAGAGTGGAAGAGGACAGAGAGAGAAAGCAAGAAGCCAAGAGAGTTGTGGTACAGGCGAAGGCCATGGCATATCAAGATCTGTATGATCAGTTAGAAACAAAGGAAGGACAGAGAAAAATTTACTAACTAGCAAAATGTAGAAATAAATCAGCAAAGGACATCTTACGTGTGAGGCAGATCAAAGATGCTGAAGGAAGAGTATTATGGAGGGATGTGGACATAAGAAATAGATGGAGAATATACTTTGAGGGACTTTTGAATGAGGAAAATGCAAGGACTCACAGAGAAGATGGACAGCCTTCTGAGGGGATGGTGCAGAACATCAGTAGAGTGGAAGTGACAGAGGCCATGAAGAGGATGAGGAATGGAAAATCGTTGGGCCCCGACAGGATTCCAGTGGAGGCATGGAAGGCACTGGGGGAAGAGGGAATTGACCTGCTGTGGGACCTGTTCATGAAAGTTTGCCAACAGGAAAATATACCCGAGGAATGGAGGGAGAGTACTCTTGTCCCCATCTACAAGGGTAAAGGGGATGCACAAGACTGTAAAAATTACAGAGGAATAAAGTTGATGTCCCACACAATGAAAATCCTAGAAAGGGTTCTTGATGGAAGATTGAGGAAGGAGGTGGAGATTGCAAAGGAACAATTTGGCTTCATGCCTGGTAGATCAACAACAGATGCTATCTTTGGGTTACGGCAGATGATGGAAAAGTTTCGAGAGAAGCAACGGGAGCTACACCTGTTTTTTATTGATCTGGAGAAAGCATACAATACAGTGCCAAAGCAAGAAGTCTGGAGGTGTCTGAGGGAGAAGAAGGTTCCGGAGAAATATGTCAGGTTGGTGCGGGAGATGTACAGAAATGTGAAGATAAGTGTTTGGACCTGTCTGGGACAGATAGAAAGTTTTCAAGTAATAGTTGACTTGCATCAAGGGTCAGCATTAAGTCCGTTTCTGTTTAACATTGTGATGGAGGTGGTGACAGAGGAGGTGAAAGAAGATACGCCTTGGACAATGTTGTATGCAGATGACATCTTGCTGTGTGCAGATTCAAGAGAAGAAGTGGGAACTAAACTGGAAAGATGGAGAAAAGTACTGGAAGAGAGAGGTATGAGACTGAGCAGAAGTAAGACAGAGTATATGTGTTGCACTGTGGGCGGCAGCCAGGAGACAGATCTGGAGCTGGAAGGAAATGTCATGGAAGGTGAGGGACTTTAGATACTTAGGTTCAACAGTGGAAGAAGATGGAGGAGCTGAGAAGGAAGTGGGATGCAGGACACAAGCAGGTTGGAGGAACTGGAGAGAGATGGCTGGAGAGTGTTATGCGATAAGAGGGTGCCGATCAATCTGAAAGGCAAAATCTATAGGACAGTAGTGAGGCCAGCTATGACGTATGCAAAACTGTGGCCCTGAGGAAAAATAACATCAGCAGGATGGAAGTAGCAGAGATGAGAATGCTTAGGTGGATATGCAGTGTGACCAGAAAGGATCGTCTGAGAAATGACTATGTGAGGGGAACAGTGAAAGTTACGAACTTAGGAGCAAAGATACAGGAGGCAAGGTTGAGATGGTCTGGTTATGTGATGAGGAGGGAGGATGAATATGTGGGAAAAAGGGTCATGCAGATGGATGTGCAAGCGTGGGTGGCCAAAGAGGAGATGGGGGGAGCTGGTAGAAGAGGACTTGAGGATGAAGAACTTGGATGTGGTGACAGCCCAAGACAGGAGGATGTGGAGGAGACTCATCATCAACAGTGACCTCACTTAAGTGGGAGAAGCTGCAGAAGAAGAAGTAACGAATTTATTAATAAATAAATTTACATATTAAAAATTGCTTTATTAAAAATATTTCATCCTCACCACGGACAAACACCAATAATAAAAGTTTTGTATCAATAGCAATGACAAGTGCAAACATTTATCGGCATTAGATCGCACTGCATTTGTTTCGTGTAACGATAATTGAAAAAATATAATTCTTTTCATATTTTCAACAGTGACACTCGTCATAATTCAGCCTTGCATCTATAATAAATAAATAATTATATGTTATTTTAACAAAATAAAATAAGATTTACAAAAAAATAGTTCACCACGAACACGCGCCAATAATAAACGTTTCATATCTCACAGAAATAACGAGTGCAGGCATAAGATACACTGCCCAAGCAGCAGTGTATCTAATGACGTAATGGGCAACGACAAGGTAAACAAATATCGGCGTTAGATCGCAGTGCATTTGATTCATGTAACAATAATTGAAAAAATATTATTCTTTTCATATTTTCAACAGTGACACTCGTCATAATTCAGCCTTGTATCTATAATAAATAAATAATTGTATGTTATTTTAACAAAATAAAATAAGATTTACAAAAAATTGTTCACCATGTACACACACACCAGTAATAAACGTTTCATATCTCACAGAAATAAGGCACGTAAGCATACTAAAAATACACTGCGGTTTGAGCAGTTATAGTTGGAAATGACATAACGTGCAATGACAAGTGCAAACTATCGGCATTAGATAGCAGTGTATTTGGTTCGTAATCTAAAGCGTTAATCAAACAATTCTAATTATTAACTATTCAATCAGTGTCAAAACATAAGCTGTAACCTTTAACATGTTGTATTGCATTTATATAATGTTGTAAGCATTGTTATTATTTATAAACACAATCAAATTTTAATTTTTTCATTTTTTCCTTGGGGGTGCTTATGTACGGGCTGCCACTGATGAAGACATTAGCAACTTAAGCTCACGTGAAAACTTCCCAGCACGTTCTTTATTTGGATCATGTCGGGCAAAATAATTGCCTAAATTACTGGCCAGTTTAAGACCTTCTTTAATTATATCAGAAGTAAAAGTAGGATTATGCTGGCAAAGGTTGGTCGATTGGTAGAGCCTCTGCTACTAATGGCTCAGTTAAGTAAGTTTGAGCACAGTTAGTAGTTGGAAGGGGACCAATCGTTCGATGCTGTTGGCACACTCTCCCTCGATAAGTCTTTGGACTCCCTGGAGGTGTCAAATAATAGTAATAATAATAATAGTTATCTTGATCATTATCATTAACTTCTTTACTTTCAGGAGTCTCAGAAACAGTCTTTACTATTTTGTCTTCACTAAGAGGTTTATCAATTAACAATTCTTCAATATCTGCCGATGTAAGATCATTGAATCCTTCTCCGCCAATTTCACACGCCAAACTTATCATATTGGGGAATTCTGCAGTATGATTGAAGGGAACAGGAGCATTCTCTTTAACACATGCAGGCCAAATAGCTTTCCAGCATGTATTCATAGTTTCTGGTCTCAATTCAGATAATGATAATTGAACCTGATCAATATAATCCATAATTGAAAATTTTTTCCACACACCCATAAATGACAATATTTCATCATCATTTAGCTTGTTCAAAACATACTGAAATGTTCGTCTGACATAATATGTTTTAAAAGTCACAATTATACCCTGATCTAGAGGTTGTAGCACTGATGTGGTATTGGGCGGCGGAAAAAAAAATTCACATTTGGGTGTTCTATGGCAGGATGACCGGGTGCATTATCAAGAATCAAAAGCACTTTAAATTCGAGACCCTTGTCATTCAAATAGCGTCTACCTTCTGGCACAAAATGTTTGTGGAACCACTCGGTGAAAATATCAGTGGTCACCTAAGCTTTTTTGTTGGCCATCCAATGAACTGCCAATTTTTGAAAATCTATGCCTTTCATTGGCCGTAGTCTTAATGATCGATTTATGAGCTGTGGTTTTAACATCTGATCTCCTAAAGCGTTCTAACAAAATAGGAGTGTTATGCAATCCTTTGCTGCTTTGAACCCCACCAACAGTTTTTTGCATTTTTTTCAAGAAAATTCTGGTTTCATCCATATTCCAAACTTGTTCACGAGTGTAACCTCCATCTTCAATTATTTTAGCAAGTTTTTGTGGAAATGCTTTAGCAGCCGTTTCACCTTTAATTTTTATATAATGAAGAGGATGTCTTTTAGAGGATGGCTTGCATGAAATTCATATTTTTTTCCTCGATTGAGATGAAGTATCTGGCTGCAGTTTTTTAATCTGATCATAAAATCTCAATGCTCATTGCTTGATGGAATCTCCATCAATTGGCATTCTTTTTTGTACATTATCTTCTATCCACATCACTAAAGCTTTTTCGGCCTTTTATTAGAACAACATCTCTTATGTATGATGATAATTTCGCACTCGATTTTGAACCAGAACATACTGCTTTTCTAATAGCCAATTCATTTTTTTTATAGATCTGACAGTTGATTCACGGACTCCCAAATGCTTACCCACAGCCGTCGCACCTTCCCCAGTTTGAAGACGATCTAAAATTTGAATTTTTATATCCAAGGAAATGGCTTTGCTTTTTTTTTTGTTTGTTTTTTGGTTATCGGCAACATCATGTGAGGGCTGGATTAAAATCTTTGGTTAATGAAATGAAAGTTTGAAAATTACATATAGCTTACCATTTATTCTTTGGCAAAATTATTAATTTTATAATGCGATTTTTATTTTGATTTCACTTAAAAAATGCAGTAACTGTGTTGTCTACTCAAACACCAAATTCAAACTGCTAAGAACTGCTTTTTTATGCTCAGTCAGTTATGTAATTCAGGGAATTCCCAATAAATGAAATTCGTAAGACTTTAGAATTTTCTTAATTGAAACGAGAATGCAATTCTACAAAATTCTCAGAATTTTCTTGAATTACGGATTTTTCCTAACTTAAACTTTAGGTTGGTTGCGTAAAAGTGAATAAAAATCACGTAAAAAAATTATTTTTGATATCCCAATTCGCATAAAAAGAGGTTTAGGTGTATATCAAAAATGTGTTTTCCTTTTTTTCAGGTAGTTGTATGGTTCCACAAGCTGAAGATTTCCTTGTAATCCTCCATTACTTAACTATTTCGTTTGTACAGGTATTTTTTTTTTGTTCTTGTTTTGAAAGGGACAGCAATTAAGGAGGGAGAGAGAGGAAGGGATAATAGTCTTTTGGTAACAATGGAATGGTTGAGATCAACTATTTGACAATTCTCAAAAAAAGTCTGCACTAAAAAAGTGTATCTACTATCTTTCTGAAATGACAGCACTCATTAGCATTTATTCATTTCATTGAGTAAACAAAACTTTTTAGTAATTTTGATCACTTCATAAACTGTAATTAGTACTGATTATAGCATTGATCTATCATTAGCATCTTATCCAAACTAAATAATATCAAAAGCCTCATGGTCCTAATGATTTGATGTACCCTCAAAGGGTGTACAGGATATTATAATAGTACTTCATGAAGAACTTACATCATTACTAACTTCCTATCAACAATTTTCCTCCAAATCAATCTGTTATCTGTTAAGACTCCACAGTTAAACTCTGCTTGCTGTGTCACCTTTTGTTCATTCTTATTTCTACAACTTGGAACTTAGTCCATATTCAGCCCATTCCTAAGATGGGTATGACAAATCATCACATTATGACAGTCTTTATCTTTCTCTTCAGCTTTTTCTAAATGATTGCAGAAAACCATTCATACTTGACTTCCATGCTAGCTGGAAACCACTCTCAGCTAATAAATGATTTTATTAGCTCCCACCACTGAGCTGTGCATTCAAAACTCACAATGGGCATGGATGTTTGTAATTGTTATTAGGTGAGAGATGAATTTCTTTGTCTGAAAATACTAGCATTGAAGAAAAAGGTAATGACTAGAATTGCAGCTGCAATACTAGTCAATAATAGGAAAAGTGGAGTCATTTTCAAAATACACATGTATTCAATAACTGAAACACCTCATCTTGTGAATTAGTTCAGATAAAAAGTGTGTGTGTATCATATATCACATCTAGATGGGTATCTAAGTGTGCAGAAAAATATAGAACGGTTCGCAGAATAAATAGTTATAAATATGGTGCCATTTCTCCCAAAACTACCCTATTCCAGTTTTGTAAATATTAATATGCCATCAGCAGGACCTGTAGTATCTAAGTAAGAAAGAATATTTACAACTTTTTACGAAGAAACAGAAATTACGAAACTATCCGATCAATAAAATATTACCTTCACTGTATAAGAATAAAAATATTATGAAAATCATCATCATCATCAAACCCCCGCCATGTACCCCCAAGGGGTGTACAGGATATGACAGTACTACATGAAAAAATTACATCATTACTAACTTCCTATCTACAATTTTCCTCCAAATCAGTCTGTTACTTGTCAAGACGCGAACATTATCAGATCTTATATTTCTATCGTCTAAGGCACTTTGTACCGTATCAATCCACCTATATCTTGGTCTTCCTCTGGGTCGTTTTCCTGCCAACCTGGCAGAGAACACTTCTTTTGCTAATCTTTCCTCTCCCATTCTATTTAAGTGACCATACCACCTGAGATTAGCTCTCCTAACGCATTCCTGGATGCTGACAATGTCAAGTTCTTTCCTAATATCCTCGTTTTTAATATGATATTGCCATTGATGCCATCTGTTCACGCCTCTAATCTTTCTCAGGACTCTCATATCTGCGGTCTCTAGTCTTTGGTCAAGTGTTTTACTTCTGACCCAGCTCTCAGATCCATAAGTTAAAACTGGTTTGAACACTGTCTTGTATACAGCTAATTTAGTGTTCCGACTATTTCTCTCTTATTCTGAATTTATTCAATTGACTTCCCACCATACCAGCTTTGCTGATTCTGTTGTCTATTTCTATATTTAATTTACCATCTTCAGTAAAAATCGTGCCTAAGTAGCTGAAATGTTTTACTTGTTCCACAGGTTCTCCATTCACAACACAGTTGACATTTTCAATGATTCTGCCTATTTTCATTGTCTTTGTCTTTTTATTGCTGACCTTCATACCATATCTATTACAAGAGCTATTCAATTTAGTCAGAGAATCTTGCAGACTTGTAGCGGATTTATTTAGAAGTATAACATCATCCGCATAAAGCAAAGAGCTGACATTAACATCTCTAATTTTGATATCACGTTTAATACCACTTTCCTTCATAATGTGATCCAAATAGATAATGAATAACAGAGGGGATAATGTACATCCTTGTCTCACACCAGATTTAACATTAAACCATCTTCCTGTACTTCCTTCAATCTAACTGCTGACTTACAACTTAAATAAAGACTAAGTATTGCTTGATATAATGCCCCATTGACACCATATAACTGCAGCGTATTGAATAGCTTGTCTCTTGGCACCTTGTCATATGCCTTTTCCAAATCGACAAAACTTAAATACAGATCTTTGTTATATTCCCATGCTTTCTCGACTATTTGTCGTAAAGTGAAGATCTGATCCTGACAGCCTCTATTTGGCCTGAATCCAGCTTGTTCTTCACCAAGCTTTTCTTCCACAATTCTTCTCAACAGTTTCTCAAGTATACTTGCATAGATCTTGCCAGGAACACTCACTAGGGAAATACCTCTGTAATTCTCACATTCAGTTTTATTTCCCTTTTTATATATGGGTACTATGAGAGCTCTACTCCAATCATCGGGAATTCATCCCTCTGTCCAGGCTTTCTGAACTATGCAGTGCAGCCACTGTAAGACTTTTATACCACCATACTTCAGCATTTCTGGTCGAATATCATCTACTCCTGCTGCCTTTCCACATTTCAAGCCTTGGATATCTTTTTCTACTTCAAGTATGGATATGTATTCCTGACTGCATGCCAGGTCAGTATTTTTTACCACTGTGCTGTCATCACTGCTTGTTTCATTTAGCAGTTTTTCAAAGTAATTACTCCATACTTCAAGGATATCTTTTTCTCCTGTTTTCATGTCACCTTTATCATCTCTAACTCCTTTCACAGCACTGTTTCCTCCATTCCTAAGCTACTTCAACAACCTCCAGAATATTTTGCCACTGTCGTGACGGTTCTTCTCTGCCGTGTTCTAAATCTATCTAGTTTCAAGTCACTTTTATGAATAATACAACTAATTACGAAATGATCACCGATCCAAAAGTAGGGAAATTTATATTTATACTGCGCCAACCTATTCTTAGATTAGTCTATATAAATAGTAGGATCAGTTCTAAATTAAGTTAACAGTCATCTCATTAGGCCGAATCATCTATTATCATTTTTACTTGGGGTTCCCGCAAGATTCGAATATTTATGAACGGTGCAATAATAAGGAATTCAGGCAAACACAATATTTAGATCAACAAAGTAAAACATTTAATATATGATATGGTCAACAAATACAAGAACTCTATTTTAAAATGGAACTATACAATTAACTTAATACATCTTCTTAGGTCACTGATGCTAATTCAATGTTCTAACTTTGATATACTATTCAGAGTCTAAAAAACACAAATCTTCTTATCTCAAGTTAATATAACAATTTCACATCTTATTCAGTCTTCACAAATCTATCAGCTCAATGTTTATATTCACAGCAGGCAATAAACTACGTAAGCTATATTCCAAGCAATTATATTCCTGGACCTTGAGCATCGGAGGTATATTACAGTTAATGCTAGAATAGAGATACTTATACAACTACTCTTACCAGACAAATTCTTCAATACATCAAATTATTGAGAGAGCACTTATGAATTAACTTAATTAACATTAGCGGAACACACATAACAAATATTCTCCATAGTTTAAACTGTATTACTGTAAGTCGCACTTCACTATTCCAAACAACAGTAATTAGGTACTAATATCTTTTCCTGTTCACTTTTCTCCAAGTAACCAATATAACTTTTTCCTAGGGCAACATAGAATTTAATCGTAATCCAGATTAACTAGAACTAATCAGAATTTTCGCATTGACTGTCCAGTTTCCTTTTATCTGATTACGGTATCAACCTTTCTTCATAACAACAGCAGATTTCGCTTATAACATTAAACTTTATGTTTCACTACTTATAGGTTCACTTTCGAACACTATACTCATAAATCTCTGCCCTGAGGATTATATAATTTTGGTTCCGCAAAACTCTCTCCTCACTCCTTAATAATAATTCTTCTCTATATCTCCTTCTATGACCTTCCCTCTTCTCTCTATATCTCTCTCTCCTATCTATGACCTTCACTCCCACCTTACGTTCGAACGCCACGCTCTACTCCACTCGTGGTTGTTTACGCGTGCGTCTCCATGACAACAGACTGCACGTAAACATTTCGCTAATGTAATGTATGGTCTATTATTATTCATGAGTGATTACATAACATTAAATATTTCACAAATAAAAACAACAGAATATTTAAGTTACTTCTTTAACTTTTTGATTACGTATACAGTTAAATATAAATTAACACTTTACTTTACACCACATATATTTAGTTATACAAAATTCTAAACATATTATTATTTTATAAACTAATAATAGGTCAGGTTTTGAATAAATTTTTAATTAGTAATTCTTAATTAAGGAATAATAAACAATTTTATATAAACCATGATTAATATTTAAATAGGCAATGTTAAATGTGAATGAAAAATAATAAATTACATAACATAGCTTCATTCACAATTTAACACCACCTTCTTGATATTTATTTTCTATATTCTTGCCAAAGTCCTCCCATGACTTTTGTTTAGCTAGTTTTACACACTGTTTAGCTTTCTTACATTTGTCTCTGTATTCTGTAAGAGTAAAAGCTGACTTATTTGCCAGGAACTTTTGATATGCTTTCTTTTTTTCCTTCACTGCCTCTTTAACTTCCTGTGTCCACCAGGGAGTTCTGATTTTTTTATCCTTGCACACAACCTCACCACATGCCTCTCTGGCAGAATCAATCAATGTTTTCTTCAGAGTTTGCCACTGAATCTCCAAGGTTTGATTCCTGTTCTCAAACTCTTTCATTTTCTTTTCAATAATCTTTCTGTATTTTAGTCTACAGTTCACATCTGAGAGCTGCTCAACTTTTATTCGCTTTAAAACTTTCTTACGTGTTATTCTTTTCAATATGAAATTCAATTTTATCCTGCCCAAGACTAAATAGTGATCACTTGCAATTTCAAATCCTCTGTACATACACTCTGGTGTCCTGCACCAGGGAGAAAACATCACTATCAACAATAACATAGTCAATGAGACTTTTCTTATTCCTTGCCTCTTCTCTCCATGTGAATTTGTGCACCTTTTTATGTTGGAACATGGTGTTAGTAATAACCAGTCCATTCCTGAGCAGAAATCCAACAGATATTTGCCATTATTATTAGCTTTGCTCTTTTCTCCAAATTTTCCCAAAATATTTTTTGTATGTCTCACAATCATTTCCTACTCTGCTATTTAGATCCCCAACAATGACCAACTTTTCCTTTTTCATTGTGTCAGTTGCTTTTACTAAAGCATCAAAAAATTCCTCCACTTCTACCTTAGTAGAACCTTCTGTGGGACCATTATGAAAATCTAATTAAATAAATTATACACAAATACATAAAAAACTATATTTTGTGAAATTTATCTTGCACTGCATTTACTTTTCATATATCGGTATGAATGCAATATCATTTCAATTTTCTAGCGAATAACATTTTCAGCAAATTTTTTCCACGACGAATAGTTCATGTGATGAATTGTCCAGGAACCAATAGTCGGCAGACTTTATCTACATTCAAACTTAAGCTATCAGAACTTAATTACCACTGAGAAATATCCCCAAATCAGAATTAATGGTCTCAAAGAATCACAATGCAGTAAAAAATCATGATAGTTAAAGCAGATAAAGCAAATGCAACAGTGATGATAAATACACAAAAATATGTAACAAAAATGAATCCTACCAGAAGATTCCATTTACGGATCTACAGCTTTAAGCAGGGGAGACAGAGAGTAATATAACACAGTAATGCAATTCTTCCTTCCTTTTTTTTTTTTTTCATACATACTGTACTGGAAATATCGTAGGTTCTGTCCTGTAATGTTTTTATGTGGGGCTCTTTTCATGTGGCATACACATACTAAAACAAATGAAAAGTTACTCAGTTGGCCAGAAGAATTTCAAAAATCTCTAATATTGACACATCTTTTAGTCCCAAGAATTTATGGAGCACCAAAAATTCACAAGCAGGCTGTTCCATTATGTTCTATTGTAGATGGGAGAGATGTTAGATGGCAACATCTAAACTAGCTAGGACAGGAAATCTTTCATTTCTTTCATTGTAACATTGTAATCACAAAGAAATAAAATTTCTTTTTGCTCTTATACAGACCACCAAGAAGTATGGCAAAAAAAAAAAGAGGGAAAAAAAAAAGCCATATACTGATAACTGTTTTATTAGAAAATCTAAAGCAGCCTCAAAAATGCTCCATACAATATAACAAAAACCAAGCTTTAATCATCCTACACCAAGTTTGGTTTGATTCATTAAAAATCCAACAACTGCATAAGATATAACACACTTTGTTCTGCAGAACGTGACAGCAACAACTAGCATTGCTTGAACCCTTGCACATTAGTTAATACAATGATCTTTTGTCACTCTGTTTATATGTATTCATTTGTTGAAATTCTTATAACATCTGTTATCTGTAATTAATTTTTTTTATTTCATGACATAAGTCAGACTTACAAAACTTCTTTGGTTATATTGTTTATTGTGATAAATCTATGTATGTCTGGTCTCCATACTAGAAATTAAATGAAGATTTTCTAAACCACAGAAATATTTGTTATCGTCTTCTTTCTTCTCAACTTTCTGTCCATCCTCAGTACAGTTTACGCTCACTAGAGCAAACTTATACAGACCACAGGAATAGTCTGTTTAGTGAATAGTGAGTTTACTCTACTAAATTTCTTTAAGCATAGCATCATACTTTTTTGGGCTTTAGTAAGAGTTGATTGTACTAATGTACAGTAGGTTGAAGAGCCTCACATTTATGGGATTACCATTAAAAAAAAAGTTTTTTGGTTTCATCTTAATATAAGCTAGACTGACTGAATGACGACCATCTAATTAGCATGATTTTTTCAGTTTGCATAGTTTTCTAGTTGTGCACTGATGATGCTACCAAAATAATTGTACTGAACTTATTTAATTCAGTTCTGATCACTATATGTAAATATATATAAAATATACATTTACACAGAATCCACAGGTTTACATATTAATATCTCATAGCTTGACATGGCATGTAAAAGCTGAAATTGGAAAGATGATGTGTAATATTTCCATTAATCTGCCTCTCAGTAAGGTGGTTGCTGGAGCACAAATGTAACATTTCAGTTCTAAATCACAATATTTGTTGTGGTCAACTCATCCTCATCAACTTCCATTTGGAAGATGAATTTCATATCCCCACTGAACAATCCTGCTTACTGAAGGCATGAAGTGGGCTAAAAAAAGTTTCAAATTTAGTTGAAAGTCTTCAAACATGGTATTGATGTGGAACAGCATTATGGTTGTAGGTGATGTGCATGCACACACAAAACCATAGAAATATGTGGATAAAGCATGAATGGCATGGACTTTGTAGCTAACATGCAAAGTATGCAAAAAGAGAAAGATGTGATAATTATCATTTATGCACTATAGAGGTTGGGGAAAAAATCCCCATTTCATAGCTTTGCTCTTACTTCACCAAACACAAGATATAAGTGATACACATTATGCAAATTATGGAAACAATTACTATGTTAGAGTAAAACTTTAGTTTAATATAAACCAATTAAAAATTAAAGATAACAAGAAATTATATGCTTGGTTTAATCCACTATCCCTGTGTAAGCAAAAGTTTGCACCTGAAGTATCTTTCAGGACTGGGGCATCTTGTGGCAAAGGTGGTATAACTTCTCATCACTTGCCTCAGTATCCCATAATGCAAACCAAATCTCCTTGCAGACATGAATAATGGTATGCATTAAGGGAAGGGTCACTATCCACACCGGATTCAACCTTTATACTTCAGGTGCAAACTTTGTTTGCTTACACTTGGATAATGGATTAAACTAAGTATATAATTTCTTGTTATCTTTAATTTATAATATAGCCAAGTGAAAAACTTTCAACAATTATCTATCTCTAATCCAGAGTATTTTTAATAATAAGGTGTGACAACTTTTGGCAACTGATATATGGAAATATGACTTCTTCATTATTTCCACCTCAGTATCACCACTTCTGGGTTTGACTCCCACTGATGAGACCTCAATAAAGGTTGAAAACGGTCTGGGTAGTGACCCTTCCCTTAATGCATAGAATTATACATGTCTGCAAGGAGATGTGCTTTGCATTATGGGATACTGAGGCAAGTGATGAGAAGTTATACTACCTTTGCCACGAGTTGCCCCAGTCTTGTAAGATACTTCAGGCGCAAACTTTGTTTGCTTACACTTGGATAATGGATTAAACCAAGTATGTAATTTCTTGGTATCTTTAATTTATAATATAACCAAGTGAAAAATGATCAACGATAATATAAACCAAAATAAGCACTCGGTGTTTCACCCTTCACATTAAGGTCATCATCTGGAGTATATACACATATATACAAAGAAACAAGCTGCACTATAATCTACGTGGCATGCTAAAGTTACTGACCAACCATTACAACTATTGGCCTGACCTCTGGTAAAAAAAAAAAAAAACCTTTACATCAAAGCTAGAGTCCTATTATTACCCATTAGGTTACAAAATTAAATTAAGCTGGAGAGCTACATGTTTACAAAATGGAAATAAATAAATAAAAAATAAGTATACATATAAATTACAGCCAACTGGTATGGATATAAAAGCTGAAAAATTACTTCGAGTATGCTGGAAGCTGAGTGTGTGCCATCCAAATTCTTGGGATTTTTATACCACCATTATTGTTAAGATTGAGGTGGTTAATCAAAATTTCACAGGCTTCTTTAAATTTCCGTTCATACCAGATTTTTTGCATGATATAATGAGTAGGTACTTTTCCAATCAATTTGGTGTAAGGTGTTAAGAGTGTGATCTGAGAGGTCTGCTTCACCAAAATGGTTAAATTTAATATGTCGTTTGTGCTCTTTTTTGTGGATAGAGATTGTACGTCCAGTTTCCCCAATATAAGGGTGCAAAGTTACAGGTGCAATAGATGCAAAGAACTCCAGGATGTGCCAATGGGGTGAGAGGATCCTTAGAGGAGTTGAATATGTTTTAATTCTTGTTTAAGAGCTTGTTCATTAGAGCAAATTGTTATAGCTCTCTTTTTGATGGTGTTAATGACTCCAAATTTTTGTGAAGGTGGTGATGAGTTAGCATGTATATATTGGCCGGTATGTGTAGGCTTGCGGTAAACAGTGAAGGATAAAGGATAGACAGCCTGAGGGAAGACATGTGAATAGCGTATCCAGGAAAGGGAGCAAGTTCTGATTTTTCATCCTTTCTTTCATGCTTACACGGTGATCAGAATACATTTTGAAAAACTATGGAGACAACTACTGTGTTATAGAGTAAAACTAGTTTAATATAAACCAAAATCAACACTCGATGTTTCGACCTTCATATCATGGTCATCCTCTGGAGCATACACGATATATACAGAGAAACAAACTGCACTACAATCTACATGGTTTGCTCAAGTTACTGACTAACCGTTACTACAATTATTGGCCTGACCTCTGGTGGAAAAAAAAACCTTTACTACATCAAAGCTAGAGTCTTATTATTATTATCTATTAGATTACAAAACTAAGAGTTGGGCTGGAGAGCAACAAGTTTATATATATATATATACATTTTTAAAAAAAATGTGATAAGTATAAATTTCAACCAATTGGTATGGAATAGTTTCTTAAAGTATGCTAGATACTAATTGGGCTGAATATGTGCAAATTAAGTGTAAGAATAAATAAATTTCCAAATTTGGCACATATTTATATATACAAAGTATATATAAACTTTGCTCTCCAGCCCACCTTTTAGTTTTGATAGTAATAAGACTAGCTTTGATGCAGTAAAGTTTTTTTTTCCCACCAGAGTTCAGGCCAATAATTGTAACAGTTGGTGAGTAACTTTAGCAAACCATGTAGATTGTAGTGCAGTTTGTTTCTCTGTATATATTGTGTATGCTCCAGAGGATGACCTTGATATGAAAGCGAAACGTCAGTGTTGATTTTGGTTTATATTAAACTAAAGTTTTACTCTATAACACAGTAGTTGTCTCCATAATTTTTCAAAATGTATTCTGATTTTCAATTTCAATAATTGAAACTAACATGGTAGTTGTTTCCATAATTTGCATAATGCATTCTGATCACCTTGGAAGGAATCTTGCAAAGAAATCATTCATTCAGGATTTAACATGATAACATGATAAATATTACAAATTAAGGAGATACCTGCACATCAGCTAATAATTATGAAAAATTTCTTTGTTATGTGATAATGTGTAGTCCATATGTGCCATATATTGAAATTTATTCCTCTATAACTGAAATGAGAAGCAGAGAATTTTGTGTCAGAATAGTAAGAATTATGTAAGGGGAATTGTCAAGTTATTTGTAAATCCCATTAAGCTCTCTAGTACATACGTTACGAAATTTCCAGAAAGATAAGTAGTAATCCGGAATAATCGTGTATAATCTGTACGAGTCAACTGTAGCAATGGAGGCTGTACCTACGCTAGGGGTGACGTCAGAATGACTACCTGGACGATGGGGTTCGTGGGTAAAAAACATCGCATAGAGTGCACATAGTCTTTTATGCACCCGAAAGGGTGCATAAAAGACAATGTGCGCCATATTACAGGGTTTTTTCTTCGGTTCCTGGATTCCAGTTTTAGGAGGTTTGTCGGGGGGGATTCGTGAGAGAGCGGTGGGTCGACTACAGTGATGTCGGACGACGGCTATTCTTGATTTCCAAGCGAAGCTGATCGTGTTATGAGGCCTATGCAAAAGCGAGCCTTCGAATAAAGTCCCATCGAAGAGAACGGAGAAAATTTCCTGCGGACTTGTAGACGGTACGCCACAGTGTGGGAATGATTCTAAGAAAAGCATAGTGAATCCAAACCACCACTTATGAAATAGAACCTTTTGGCGGGAAGGAATTAGATATTATTGCTTAAGTGAGATGCAGGTCACGACTGCTAACTGAATCTGCACAGCGCTAGCGTAAGATTAATAATTGTATGTATCCCTTTTGAATTTGGACTTGTTTCCCTGAACAAAAGTCTCTTCTGTTATAGGATATTTGCTTGCGCAGCATAAAAATAAATTTTGCCAATATCCGAAAAGGAAACAGTACTGAATTATTATTTTAAAAAGGCCCAACAGTAGATTAGAAAGCTGACTATTCAGAGATAGAACAATGTATAATATAGAGAAAGTAACGACATAACACCATGTAAGCATGAAGGAAAAGATTTAAATGATATTTTTGTGCCTCAATTTCCTCTGTATGTGTTTATCCATTTGATGCTGTAAGTATGCTATATTAATTTTAAGAAGCTAATATTTCGCATTCTTCCAGAATATGGAAGAATGTGAAATGAGTATGCTTCCAGAGTTTTTTTTTTTTTAATGCAACCATACTTACTGATGTGAGATGGACATTAAAAAAAAAAAAATAATAATAATTTAACAACATATTACTTATCCTATAATGATTGAAACATTATCTATTTTTCTATTAAATGTTCAAAAAAAGAGAAGTAATAATTTCCAACATTATTTGCCATTTCGTATCATATAATGATACTAATAATTGTATTTAATTTTGCCAATAAGTAATGGAAAAGTTGGTTAAAAGTAAAATTCAGATAAATTAAGATAGTTCCATTACATGAAAGGTAGGTCCAGCCTCAGTAATTTATTGACATTTTATAATAAAGTAACAGCAGAATTGGATAAAAGAAACGGCTAAGCCATGATATACTGTTGGATTGCAAATGCATTTTGCAGAATACTGTGGCAAACTATTACATAAGATGGAGCAAATGGGAATGGATATGAGGCTGTTGAAATTGGTTGGGGGTGGGTGATAGACATATCATAAAACGGTGTATGGTGGAGTGGAATCAATGTGAATGAGGCCGTCTAGTGGAATTCCCCAGGGCTCTCTACTAGGACTCTTAACTTGTATATTAATGAAATAGCAGAAGATTTGAAGGGGAGACATTCAGTTGTTTGCCAATGATGCAAAACTAAGGAGGGCAATAGTTGATAAAGGTGATGTAGATATCTTACAAGAAGATTTAAATAAATTGGCAGTGTGGGCAAAGGACAATGGTTGTCAATTCAGTGTTGTAAAATGTAAGATAATGCACTTTAGGATGAAAAGATTACACATTTCGTATCATATTGATGGTACTAGTTTACAGGGAATTGATGAGATTATGGATCTGGGGGTGATGGTGGATAGAGATTTGAAATTCAGATGACTTTATTGCGAGAGTTGACAAAATAGCAGAGAATTACTTGAATGGTGAAGAACATTGATAAGTAAAGATAGTGAGGTTATTAATCCTCTTTATATAAGATTATGATTCAGCCACATGTTGATTACTTTGCACAGATTTGCTCGCCTGCATTTCTTGGGGATTGGGAGGTAGTGGAGAGGATTCAGAGACAGGTCTGTGGAATGTTCCTTATGAGGATGGATGGATGGGTTGCAGAGTTTAGCTGACAGGCTGAGGGAAAAGATATGATAGAAATAAGTTACTAAAGGGATACTATAAAATTCACAGAAGAAATTTTTCAATTCATGGGGAGTAGGGAACAGTGGATTACACTTGAAAGTTGCCTAAGATTGTAGTTAGTAAGAATGCAAACTAGGTTCTTTCTTGGAGAGTGGTGAATGAGTGGAATGGGTTACCATAGGTGGCTGTGAGCACCCCAACAGTGAATAGGTTTAAGGAGGTGTATGATAGGTATTGTGTTAATGAATAGAGTGGGTGTCCCATGATGAGTCTTTTGACTATAGAGCATCCATATAAATAATAGTTTGGTGAGATATGGGTTATGAACAGTCTTCATTAAAGGAAGTTTGTCTGTACAAACCTCAGTAGATGGCTATCTCGTTCCTGACAGATTGTCTTAGCACCCCAGTTATGCTTATTAGACAAGCACATCGGTTATTTTTGCATCCAGGATATCTCGCCTTTCTTAAAAGGCAAGATATCCTGGATCAGTCTAGTCTGCTATTTTCAAAATTGTGGTTCCAGCCAGACAGGCACCCATAATTAGCCCTTTATTGAAGTATCTTTTGCTGTTTCCATTGTGATCAACACTGATTACTAACCAGTAGGATTCTTATATAGCTGTCTAGAACGTGACTAAGTATTTCGCATATACTCTGCGTAAGTGCCGTTTATGCCCATCTGCATAAATGATTCTAAATTAGTAGCCGATTTGGTTACATTACATACAGGGCCGACTAGAATTTTTGCCGCCCCCTACAATCTATTACTTGCCTCCCCAGCACCAACCTCAAATTAACTTTTGGAATTTTGAAAACCATTATGTTCAGCATTAGCTTCATGACCATTAATTTTAAATATAGTACCATTAATAATAATGCACTGATAAAGTGATTAAAATACTGCATATACATAAAATAAACCATCGACTTCATCAATTGACAAATGAAATGTAGTAATAAAATAATTTATTACTTACATATATGGAATGATCTTCACTTGTACAATGGTGAACTGTTGAGTTACACTTAACTATAGAATGTACACGTTATAGTTTTAGCACTATTTTCACATTATTTTAATTAGAATTATATTGTTTTTAGTATCTACTGATTAAAAATACATTTTTCTTGCTTTCATATTTGCAAAATCAGAAATTAGGTCTGCAAAGTCTAATTTCTGACCGATTTCATGTTCAATTGAAATCATGGCAAGACCTTCCAATCTAGTTTCGGCCATTGTTGAGCATAAGTAAGTTTTAATAAGATTCAGTTTTGAGAAATTACGCTCACCACTTGCTAAAGTGATTAAAATACTGCACCGTCACAGGCAATGTCAGTAATATTCTTAGGGCGACAGCGACATTCGGAGCAAAGTTATTTTCATCAATGAAACGAAAAACTTCAATTGGCGGCGTATTTTCTAGTACTAATTTGGACACTACTTTCAGTTCATCACATAGCTCAATTGCATCGATGTCTCTATTTTCTTCATGTGTTAAAACGGCTTCTAGGTTTTTACAATTGTCTAAGAGCTCATTTGTTGTCTCAGATTTTAATTTAGAAATGTTATATAAATGAAAAATGTGAACTGTGATGTTCTGATTGCTCGAACCTTTCTTCAATAGAATTAGTTGCAACATCAATAATAAAAAAGAAAAACTCAACTTTGAATTTTGTTTTGGGATCTAAAATAGGTTCATCTCTTGCTTCATATGCTCTAAGTTTTAGAGCAAGGGTTTCAGCTTCGTGTCTCGCCATTTTGTCTACTGACTCATCATCAGCAATTTCTATCAGTGCATAATAAAACTCCTGAATATAATATCTTAAAGGACGAATAGCGTCGATTCTAGATTCCCAGCGAGTTGTACTTAATGGCTTTGGCGTTAGGGTTGTAATATGTGTTTTAAGGATTCCCCAACGCTGAGAAAAACACACAATTTCTGAACCGTTTCAAAAAATGAAATCCATTCTCTAGATGATATTGCGGCATCGTTGACCACCAAGTTGAGAGAATGAGAACAGCAAGCTCTTGGGTTCATGTCCCTAATGCGTTGTTGAACTCCTGAATGCTTTCCTTTCATGTTCGATCCATTGTCATAACCCTAGCCACGCATGTTTGCGATTGGAATATTCATGTCTGATAATTTTCTTACGATACATTCGGTTAACGCTGAACCTGTAGTGGTTTCTACAGGAATGAAACCAAGAAAATGTTCATGAATGTTGATATCAGTTGGATCCATATTAACAAATCTTACAATTAATGTTAATTGTTCAATGTGGCTTACATCGGGAGTACAGTCTGTAACAATGCTGTAATATTTAGCTTTCTCAACCATAGAAATTATTTATTTTTTTATGGTTCCAGAGAGGAGAGCAATCAATTCATTTTGAATATTTTTCCCAAGATAATGTTGGGCTGAACCACAAGCTACTCTCATTAAATGTTCAGACATAGCACTGGCAATCAGTTCAACAAGCTGTAAAAAATTTCCGTTATTAGGGTCATATAAATTATCAGATGTTCCACGAAATGGTAAGAACTGGACAACAGCAATTAGGCGTTCTATTATGCTCCTCAAGTGCCGAATTTCTGAATTTAATAACTTTTGCTGCATTGAATCAATTGTCTGTTATAATTTAAGCCTGGACGATATTTCAATTCACTTTTTATGGGACTCCAAATGGTTTTTGGATTTCTCATGTTCATTAAGATACACATACAAATGACCCCAATCATTATACCCATCAGTAGTGAATGACATTATATTACAGGAAAACAAAATACAGAATCTTTTTCTTTTGAATACACTGACCATGATCGATTAATATATTCTCCATTGCTTAGTTCCCTGGTGTAAAAATTTAATGAAAATTTCCTACCATTAGAGCTGTGCGGAAAAATGAAATCACTGTTTGGTTTCTCTGGCGTGCCCTTTTTTACGATGTCCAGTCTTTCGGCGTCGCTTAAAGAAGGATTCCGTCTAGCTGGATCAGTGTACCTATCAAGTTCATCACTTAAATCTCTAGATTCGGAAATAGTCACATCAGTCTCATTTTCGAGATTCCTTGCAATGTCTATGTTACTGGGATCCGAGTTAGAAGTACTTGCCATGAGCTCAGAATCATTGGTTTCGGTACATTTACTTATTTCCTCCTGCCCTACATCAGCTGATTCAGTTTTTAGATATTTAAGTAAAGTCCCGCTATGTTTTTGAATATCACGTTCTTTTTCCAGTTTCCGTTTGCGATATTCTGCACCTGATAGTTTTTTTTTTTCTTTTATCGGACATTGTAATCTATTTAAATATTAAAATTGTTTTAAACCCTACAATAAAATATTATTATTAGTATGGTATTATTTAGTAATTAATGGAGGTTGAAACTACTAATATACATAAAACTCAAAAAAAAAAAAATTATCACTGTAACAGTCGCTTACATTGAGCAAAATCAACTTTCCTTAATCCGCTCAAAAACAAGTGAAACGTTCTGGAGATTACAGTATCGACGGCCGTTACTCTAAGAGAAGGATTTGAGATACTATTATATTATAATTCTTCTCATTCAGAATTTAACACCAGCTAACAGTGGGAAATTCAATTCATAGTAAGTTAACAAGCACAAGATGGAAATATAATATCGCATAATGAATTTGTAAATGCAGTTTTATTGCAGATTCCATTGTTGCATATGCAAGGAATAGAGAGGAGAGGCGAGAGTAAGCGAAGAATGACTCACATAGCTTCGATTACCGAAGAGCATTACGCGAGTATCATTGGTCGACGGATTGTCGGAAATAGAAACAGCATCATGGGCATAATAAGTCACTGGTCAACTTATTATAAAAACTAATCTTACGTTGTTTAAATCTTACGCAATATTATTATTATTATTATTTATTCCACATCTTCATTTTATTCACTTTCATTTTGGCTGGCCCCCCCCCCCCAATTGTCGCCCCGTGCAAATGCACGCGTTTTACCGTCGATAGAGCAGGTATGATTACATACTAAGATTAAAATGATTAAATTTAGTGACGATGTATCTAACACAGATATGCCACAGTCTATACTTACCAAGCCTGCTGCTGTTACAGTTGTTTAAAACAAAGATAAAGTTTTTATTATTATTACTAAAGACAAGCCTTATAAACTAGAGGAGCTATACGTTCAAAGCAGGCTTTTACACTCATGCTCGCAGTGGGAATTGAACCCACGATGGGTTGGTTGGAGAGCGGATATGTTATCCGCTGACTAACCAGTTCAGCAGTTCTTAGTAAAGTGAAACGTGCTACACTAGTTATAGTTCGCCCACCGGTTGTAGATCTCTCCTTGGTATTTTGCCAAGAATAGTCGATTCATGCTCAAGAGGAGAAAGAAATAAAGAATATACGAATTGGTCGCTAACATGCGAAATCACGTTCTTTCTTGTCTGTCGCTGTACTAGTACTAGCTTGATTTTTGTTGTCGCTTTTTTGCATTTTTTTATTATTAATTTGTATTATGGATCCAGTACAGTCAACAAGTTCTGTTGTTAAACGTGTCAGTAGCTCTTGCAAAAGAATATTGAATGATGTGCTGACATTCTGCAAAAAAGAATCATCTCCTTGTTCCCCTTTCTCAAGTCATAAAAAGTGCAAGTGCAACTGCTGGCTTATCGGGGTCGACTGTTAAAAGAATTCGTAGGGAATCAAAAGGTGAAGGTAAGCCAAAATTTAAATCTCCTAAAAAAAAAAAAAAAAGCGCCAGAGTAAAGAAAACCGTCGAAACCGTAGCTTTGAATGATTTTGATGTAGACGTTATAAGAAGAACTATTCACGAATTTTACGTGGTCGAGAAAAGAGTGCCAACTGTTCCGAAATTGATTCTTGTGCTTAAAGAAAAAATTAATTTTCCCTTGGAAAAGAGAAACTTTAAGGAAAATACATCATGAAATCGGATTTTGTTTCAAAAAGTCCCAGAATAAAAGGAAACTTATCATGGAGCGAAATGACATTGTTTTATCTAGAACGCAGTATTTGAGAGCAATAAGACGTTTCAGGGAGGAGAAAAGACCGATTGTGTATCTAGATGAAACGTGGATTGATAGTAATTTAACTTATGGAAAATTTTGGCAGTCTAAAGAAGAATGTGGAATGCTACAAACGGGAAATGCCTCGCGGCGCATAATAATTTTGTGTGCGGGTGGAGAAATGAGAAATGGTTTTTTTTACCGAATTCAAACTTACTATACAAAGTCAATTACCATAGGCAAATGAATTCTACGATCTTCGAAGAATTCATTTGCAAACTGATTCCAAACCTTCCTAAAAATGCTGTTGTTATAATTGATAACGCTTCATATCACTCTATTCATTAAAAACAAAGTTCCAATAAGTTGGTCTAATAAGAAGCAAGTTCTTATGGATTGGCTCTCTGCAAATAACATTTCTCATTCCCCAGATATGCGAAAAATTGAATTGCTTAATTTGGTCAAAAGAAACTCGTCCACAACTAAACTATTTAAATCCGACACGATGCTCAAAGAGCATGGATTTCTAACTTTGAGGCTACCACCATATCATTGCGATATTAATGCTATTGAGTATGTTTGGGCAGAAGTGAAAAGTTTCATTCGCCATCAACGTAACTGGAGATATTGACATGTCGAAACTTTTTAAGCTTTCAGAACAGGCGATTGAAAGTATTACAGTTCAAGACTGGGGAAAATATTGCTTTCATATCACCTCATTGGAAAATATGTATTGGGACAGAGACGGAATTATCGAAGAATTATGCGAACCTTTGGTGATCAGTTTAAGTGAAAGTGATGGCGATTCGGACACCGATTCCGATGACTATGAAGATTAAAAGGATTTGATAGTGCCTGTGTAGCTCAGTGGAAGTGGCGCTTGCATCCTCTGCGCTTGGTCGCTTGAAGTCAGACTTAAGTTCAAGTCTAGTCTCCAACTGGAGGAACTTTTTCTAAGCCTTTCTTCGACCGATTCCCGAGTTAGTCGATCTCTGGCACGGGAAAACGGGTTTTTCCACCCGGAAACTCGGGTTTTTCATCCCGTAAACTCAAGAAAATCGACCGTTGTACCCACATTATGTCAGACAGTAACATATCTTGTTAGGGTTAGGTACCAAGAGATGGCAGCACTTGTTTGCCAGCCTCTTCATCGGTGGCTGCTATAATTAGTGATAGACATGGGCAAGCTATCTCTGATTGGCTACCGGTGGAGATTGAACTGCCCACTCAGTCTCCAAAAGCTAGGTAGGTTAAAAGGCCTCGCCTACTCCCTGAAAGGGAATAAAAGGCTTTAGCTTATTTATTTGTTTTTTTTTTTCAACCTTTTTTTGCAGGGGTTTGTTAAAAGTGTCACAACACGTCATATATAATTAATCGGTTTAGGACATTAAAGTTCTCAATTCTCTGAACTGTAAGTTTAGAATATCTAAGTTCATGTGAAGAGCCTGTGTAGCTCAGTGGATGTGGCGTTTGCACACCACCGCGCTAGGCCGCACGAAGGAAGTCTTGGTTTCGAGTCTAGTCGGCGACTAGAGGAAATTTTTCTAAGCCTTTTTTCGACCGGTTCCCGAGTTAGTCGATCTCTGGCACGGGCAAGCAGGTTTTTCCTCCCGGAAACTCGGGTTTTTCGTCCTGTAAATTCAAGGAAATCGACCGTAGAACCCACATTATTTCAGACATTAAATATATTGTGTTAGGGTTAGAGACCACGAGATGGCGGCACATTTGAGCCGCCTCTCTTCACTGCGTACCGCTTAATTAGTGATAGCCTTGGGCCATCTGTCTCTGATTGGGTACCAGTGGAGATTGAACTGCCCACTCAGTCTCCAAAAGTTAGATAGGGCTAAATGGCCTCGCCTACTCCCGTATATACGGGAATAAAAAGGCGTTAGCTGATTTTTTTTTTTAAGTTCATGTGAAAAAATTTCTGTTTTTCTGTATAATTATTTTTATTTTATAGAAAACGTTCTTAAAAATGAGCTTAGTTAAATTTTTGCTTTATGCTATACCTTTTTTAATTTTGTTAATACTCTACGTACATTTTTCCAACTGTTATACAAGCAAAATAGTTACACTTCAAAAACTACAATGTTCGTAAAAGAAGAGCTAAATTTTCCGACCTGTAATAATAAACAAACACATCCCAGAAGACAGATTGATTACCCTATTATCGGAATGGATTCTCCTTTTTCTGACATGCACAGAAGTGTCGAGGGGGCCCTCTACTACAGTTACCTGCAAACGTGACAATCTTATTGCAGAAATGTTTTATTAAGCACTCAAACGTAATTAAATTATTAAACACACAAGTGAGGGGGAAACACTGATTTGTTATATAACGGGGGGGTATGCCTGTAGTTAACTGGTAAAATCGGGATCTACCTGTAGTCAGGACTGTACTTACACTTTTCTCCTATGCATAAATACGGCCCGCCTACAGTTTAATTGTCAAAACAAAACTTGACCATAATAAACACAAAATACTTTTACCTGGAAAGTATATATGCCACTCCTACATAATATTTTTGCCATGTCTAAATTCATGGATACATGTTATAAAAAATGGTGTTAAATGGTTCATATACAATTTACTTTAACATTTAAATTATGAAATATAATTTTTTATGATAAGAATATGAACGCAATGTATCTCAGTGGAAGTGGCGTATGCTGTTCATCGCACTCAGAGGGGTCCAATGGGCCCTGGCCCCTCCACAGAAAAAGCGAAAAAAAAAACTAGAAAAATTTCCAAAAATCGTTGCCTAATTAAAGTAGAGGTTGTTTTAAATTGTTCAAGTCTTTTCTTTACGAATTCCAGAAAAATTAATGCTTATGAACGTTATGAAATAAACTTTTAAAGAAAAAAGAAAGAATCAGGAGCTCAAACGAATGTAACTCTGGGGACAATATGGCGGCCAGTTGGTGTACCTTCTATTTAGAGCCTTACACTAGACCAGGGTTCAGCAACCTTTTTGGAGTGAAGAGCCATTTTTAAAATTATATCTGTTAAAAAAAAAAAAATTAGGGAGCCGCACGTTTTTTTTTATTTTTATTTTACAATAACACGTTATCATACTTGTAAAACACAGGGGTGACATGTCACATGAAATTGTATGATATTTTAAAATATTAAATTATAAAACAAAAATTTCCTTCTCCTTACAAAAGCATATGTATAAAATCCAATAACATACCTATTTTTTTAATTTAAAATATCTTCTTAGTGCGACATTTGCTGTTGAACTTCTTCGGATAGTTTCTCAATATGCGGCGAATACGCCGCATATTGAGAAACTATCCGATTTGGGTGAGAAAATATTTGCTCACCCAAATATTCGATCCGAAAATCGATAGAAGTTCAAATACGTATGTTTTTAATTGAATGTAAGTGTCGGGTAAACAATTCCACGTGTCAAATACAATCTGATCTTGCTTTTTAAGATCTATTTTAGACCATTTGTGTTGTATTGCAAGTGTAGATTTTTGTCTTTCCAAATCCTCCAGGTCAGCTTTAAGATTTCTAAATTTTGAATTCCACAAAAGGTGAAAAATTTAATTCGGCAGGATTAATTTCAAGTGGTCGCAATAAAAACGACATAGTTGCCTCGTTCTTTCTAAATTCCCTTTAAATTCAGATCGCATATTTACCACAATTTCTTTGAAAAAGATTAAATTTATGGAATTATCAGCTTGTTCTTGTTGATATTTCTTCAACGTAGGAAAATGTAATAATGTGCCTTTCTCTAAGTCTGTACCAAACAAATATAATTTTCGTTCAAACGAAATCACTTCTAAAAGCAAAACTGCTGTATTTCCCTTTCCCTGTAGTTTCTTATTTAGTGCGTTTAAATGGGAAGTCATATCCACCATAAAGTAGAATTTTTGTAACCAATAAGTATCTTCTAACTGTGCATATTCAAGGTCCTTTTGTCTTAGAAACAACTTAACCTCTCCAAGGCAGGTGGCAAATCGCATCAACACCGCACCTCTGGAAAGCAGTCTTATTCTGTTATGGAAAAGAAGATCGGAATATTCGCAATTGATTCTTTAAGACGTTCACAAAATTTCCGATGATGTAGTGGTATTGCCATTATTTTGTTAACAATATCTACAACCAAATCCATCACTACTATTATTTCTTTTGGAAAAGTTTATGCACAAAGTATCTCTTGATGGATTATGCACTAAAAGGAAAATACGTCATGCAAAATTTGTTTTTTTAAATAAAGAAACAAAACCTTTTTTTTTGTACCTTTCATGCTCGGCGCCCCATCGGTCGCAATAGATATTATTTTGTTAATATTAATACCCTTACTTTTCAAGCAAGTGGTAACAGCAGATTCAATGTCTTCTCCACAAGTTTGTCCTGAGAATGGCAGTATATCGAGTAATTCTTCCTGAGGTTCTTGAGAGTTTATGTATCTACAAATAAGTACAATCTGTGCAATGTCATCCACATCACATGATTCGTCACAGGCAATGGAGAATCCTGGTGTTGAATTTAGATCTGTAACCTGCTGATTTGATATCTTCTGCCATTCGTATAGTTCTGTCCCTTAAAATCTTAGCAGATAATGGCATGTCTTTTGTAATTATTTCCGCTTTGTTTGTAAAATCGCAGAAAAGATATTCGGACATTTTAATAAAACGTTCTTTCTTCGCCGTCCGTAAAAGGTTTTCCTCGTTTAACAACTTCTTGAACGGCCACAAAACAAGCAATAGTTGTATTTCTTGATTCTTTTATCCATTTGGAAAATGAACATTTAGTTAGATTTACTTTGCATTCCAACTCTTCTACTGCCTTTTTTCTTTCATCTCCCCATGGATATGCTTTGTCAAATGTATCGTGTTTATTTAAAAAATGTCTTTGCATATTCATGGCATATTAAACACATTGGAAATCCTGCTGTATTTGCTACAAATGCGAGGGTTTCGGTTCATTCACTTATAAACTCCCGAGTTTCTTGTTCTATCTTTCTCTTCTTTGCTGCCATTTTAAATACTATAAAAATATTTTTATTTTGTTAATATTTAATTGAATGTTACAATATTCACGTTACCTAACATAATCACCAGTAAATAAAAGCACAGCAACGTCCACTACAAAACCTTTACTTATTTTAACAAAGTGAGCAGATTTACATACCACACCTGCACTACATGCTGAGACAATGGGCACGTTCAGACAGGCAAACGCCACATGTGCTAGCCTAGCGTGACGTCATAAATGCGTCCGAGCCAACTGCTCGATCGTAGCGATCGCCATTCGCTACAAATTAATTTAGTTTGTAGCGATTAATTTTCGCTACAAAGTAGCGCTCTGCCTGGCTGATCGGGCCCAATGTAAACTAACGTTTTTTGAGTATCGACATATGGTTAGGGGTCATTTGACCTACAAAATATTTATTTTTACTTCTATGTTTAGATAGCTCGTTTAATAACGAAAAGAGCCGCAATTATTCATTCAAAGAGCCGCTGGTTGCTGACCCCTGCACTACACTGTTTGAAGAAAGCGTCGTAAGTTCTAGTCATCAACTAGAGGAATTTTTACTAAACCATTTTTCTACCGGTTTCTGAGTTAGGCGATCTCCGACACGTGCAAGCAGGTATTTTAGTCCCATAAACTCAAGAAAATCGATCGTAGAACCTGTAGAATCTGATCCTAGAACTTGCAGATTGTAAAAATAATGTTAGTTAGGGACCACAAGATGGACACACTTCCCAGCTATCTGACATCTGATTGGCTACCGGTGGGGATTGAACTACCTCCTCCGTCTCCAAAAGTTAGATAGAGCTAAAACGGTCTCTCATACTCCCTATACTGGAATAAAAGGCGATAGTGATATTTTTAAAATAAAATATAAACATAATAAAACACAAAAACAATAATATTCGAATATAACGCACTTTTTACCCCCATAATTGAAGTTAAAAACTCGTGGTGCGAAATATATATATATATATATATATTATATATGGGGATTTTCGGAAACAAGTTTTTCAGGAAAAAACTAAATTGACATTTATAATTAAATCCTCATTATACTTTATAATTGCTCACATTATTTATAAAATGAACGTATTTAAATTTCAATTGTCAACGTTATTTATGTAATTGGCCACTCACCTTCAACACTCGATATATTTGATATTTAGCGACAATGGTTCTGTAATTAAATTAAATTAAAACAAACAGTTTAATTATTGCTTGTCCTTTTATCATTTTGGAATCATAAGATAAGTTTAAAAAAATGGGTATAACTTACCAGAAATCTATTCGCTATCGCTACATTCGGTCTTAAGAGCAGTTCCCTCGTGTGCATTGTCAAGGTCATCTACCCAAATAATGCCGTCATCGCTCCCAATCAGGGCTGGTGAGATGCCGGTTTTTTCCTTTTCTTTTTATTAAAAAAACTTGGCAATTATGTCTGAAAAATAATTTCCCAAGCTCTAAAAATCTGGTTGGACAATTGGACAACAGTTCTAATGATGGTCTCTTAATCTTCTCTGATGGAGTCAGGTCGCAACTGCCGGTTGCCATCCACTTTGTGTAGAATTTTCGTACCAGTCCTTGGTTTGTTGACAAGGTGTAAGACCTCCAGGAATAATGGCCACACCGGTCTTCACATCCGAAAGTTCTTTTACTATTTCAGGTCTTAAGTTTATCCCACATGAGAATCGGGTGTGGAAATAACACCCATGGCCATTTATCCCAAACTGTTCTAATCCAAAGTTGAACCATTGTAGTGTCCATCCACCATTTTTCTTGAACTCTTACATGAATTCCAGGGGGAAATTTCCCCTTCGGTATTGTTTTCCTTTCGAATATTTCATAAGAAGTCGACTCTTCCATCTGCAGTAATTGCGAGCATGATTGTGGATCGCTGTTGTTCACTTCCAGTTGTGCACATTATCACTTTTTTTTTTCGCTGTTTTCTGTTATTCTTTGGTGCGAAGAAACGATCACACGAGTCGATGACAAAGGCAAACCGACGATTGTTGAGGTAGAATGCTGACTCTTCAACCGAATTTCAAAATATCCGAAGCTTCCATAACAACATTCACTATCAGTTTTAATTTTTTTTTTCGTGCGCAATGTATATGCGAAAGATTATTTTTTCGTAAATTAAAATCAGGGGTGCGAGATACACACGAAGGCGAGTTATATTTGAAAAAATACGGTAATTCGTGTGCCTCGGAAGAACCTTCTGTCTGAATAAAGTATTTCAAATAAGAAGTAAAAATTCGATTGTCTGTGAAAATAATAGTGGTGATGGTGAACAGTTGATGGTGTTGGTGTAGATGAGCAGTTTGTGGATGAGGTTGAGTGGTGGAGACGGAGAGTTGGTGCCCTCCCTCGACGAGTCTTAGGACTAACTGGAGGTGTCTAATAATAATAATAATAATATTAAATTATTATTTTTTGAGGATTTCAGTTTTTGCTGCCCTCCAAGCTTGCTACTCTTATTTAGTGTCTTAATTGCTTATTGGGTTGTCACGGCGCCAAGTATTATATATTATATTTAAAAACATCAGTCTTCTTGCCATTAAAGCTGATGGAATATAGTTTAACTGGAAAACCGCTAATATATAGGAAGCAAAATTAAAAACAAATGTTAAAAAAAAGTGAAAAGTTGTATTTCTACGATAAAACACGGTGTACAGATAGGCTTGTTAATAACACTCGAAAAGTTTTCCATTGCAGTGTGGTGCTACTGTGGCTTCACAGCTAATTCCAGATGCAAAATGACGTCTACTGTGCGAGTATGGTCCAAAACAGGTGTCCATAAAATTAATCATTTTTTTGGAAGTAAAGAGGCTTCACCAGGTGACATTCACTGTGAACTGATTATTGTGTATGGTAAAAAGGTGATGTCCAAGAAACGTGTTTTTGGAAGGGCCGCATTTATACTTTTGCAGACCCTGGGCGAAACATCATTATGAGCCTCAAAAGAACAGTCTCTATTCCAGTTAAATTCTTACCAAGTTTTTTTTTTTTTTTTTTAGTTTATTGGCCAGGCCTGTGTAGCTCAGTGGAAGTGGCGCTTGCATCCTCTGCACTTGGCTGCTTGAAGTTAGACCTAGGTTCTAGTCTAGTCGCTGACCGGAGGAACTTTTTCTAAGCCTATCTTCGACCGGTTCCCGAGTTAGTCGATCTCTGGCACAGGCAAGCGGGTTTTTCCTCCCGGAAACTCGGGTTTCGTCCCGTAAACTCAAGAAAATCGACCGTAGTACCCACATTATTTCAGACAGTGACATATCTTGTTAGGGTTAGGTACCAAGAGATGGCAGCACTTGTGTGCCAGCCTCTTCATCAGCTGCTGCTATAATTAGTGATAGACATGGGCAAGCTATCACTGATTGGCTACCGGTGGAGATTGAACTGCCCACTCAGTCTCCAAAAGCTAGATAGGGTATAAAGGCCTCGTCTACTCCCTATTAGGGAATAAAAGGTTAGTTGATTTTTTTTTTATAGTTTATTGAAAATAAAAGTCGACAGTTCCATATTAACTCATATTAATAAAATCATAACGCAATATTAGTATACATATATTTGCATTTAAGAAAAGTATTAAAATAAATCAGTTCAAATTTAAATTTAAAAAAAAATAAAGTTTTTTTTTCTGGCTTTGCTTTTAGCAAATATGTCATCACAATTAATCCAGTCCATTACATCTAATGCATAATAACGATAGGTCACTTGTTTTATTTTGGTACAAGTTGCTTGTTAAATATTTTTTATTATTCGTTTCAACACTGAAAATGCGCGTTCAGCACTTGCATTTGAAATAGGCATCTTCAAAAATATTTTTAAAATTGTTTCTACGTTCGGAAAAGTAGACCTTAACCCATCGATTATAAATGTGTACGTATTTTTTATCGAAGAATTTTCTTCCTTTATCATCATTATCATTATTATCTGGGGTCAGAATACTCTGCCTTCCTAGAGGAAGTGGATGCTGCTTTTGACAGGGTGGCAGACATGGATCAGTCTTGCTAATGGGTGACTTCAATGCACGTTGGAACAGATAACCAGACGTAGAGCGGGTGTAGCTGGGACTAACGGAAACGCTGACCTTAACGCGAATGGGTTGAAATTATTGGACTTCTGCTGTATTAACAGCTTGTCCATAATGAATACCTTCTTCCAGCACCGAGAAGTCCATAAGTATACCTGGTACAGGGATACACTTGTACAAAGGTCTCTGATTGACTTCTTTATAGTCTCAGCAGACCTATTTTCCTCAGTGCTGGACGTTCGTGTAGGAGAGGGGCAGAACTGTCTGCACTCTACAGCTTCAGAAACCAGATGCTACCATCAATGCTGGTAGGCCTAAGCAGCTATACTGCCTGAAATGGGAGGCACTGGAAAATGAGGCTATGAGGTAGAATTTTGCAGGTGACATTTCCTCCAGGTTCAGAGATTCCCAAGCATACTGCAGATGTTGAGGAGTTGGAGCTGTTCAGAACTGCTGTCACTGCCTCTGCACTCTCATGCTGTGGCAGAAAGCGACTCGGCGTAGAGACGGGCAGTGAGAAAAGGACACCTTGGTGGAACCAAAAGGTCCAAAAAGCTGTCTGGGCACAAAAGGAGGCCTACCTAACATGGCTTAAGGTCAGGTCATCTGAGATGCGTTTCCGGTACGCTGAGGCAGTAAAGACAGCAAAGCAAGGCTTGGGAATCCTTTGGAGAAAGATTAGACTCATCCTATGCAAATGCAAACAAATTATTCTGGCAGGCCATCTGCCACCTTCGAGGGAGGAAATCGTGTACACAGCAAGGGCAATTAAGGCCTGATGGTGCACTTTTAAAAATCGAGAAGGATATCCTCCACAGATGGAGGGAATACTCTGAGAGACTTCTTAACCCAGGTGGCCAAGCAGTTGTGGACACCCAAGAGCTGCAGATCGGGGTGATAACTAGTCTCACAGCAGAAGAGATCCATTTAGCGATAAAATCGGCAAGGCTGCTAGTGATGATGAAATTCTGCCCGAAATGCTAAAAGCCTTAAATCAAGACAGAGTTCTCTGGCTGACTGGAGTGTGTCAGTCTGCTTGGATATCTGGGCGAGCATCAAAGCAATGGCAGAACTGGCATAATAATACCAGTCTCTGGGAGATCAGAGAGATTGCAGCAACTATCGTGGCATCTCTCTGCTCAGCCTGCCTGGGAAAGTATATGCTAGGTGCTTGGAAAGAAGGTGCAGGAGCATAGTTGAGTAAAAGTTCCAAGAAGAACAATGTAGCTTTCGTCCTGGTAGAAGCACAACTGACCAAATCTTCACTTTAAGACAAGTCTTTGAGAAATCTTGGGAATATGCCAAGAATGTCTACACGTTTTGTGGACTTGGAGAAGGCATATGACCACGTTCCTTGGGATAAGCTTTGGCAAGTAGTACAAGCGTATGGAGTGGATAGCCAACTATTAGTTGTCATCAAGTCCCTATATGAATGCCCAGAGTTTTGTGTCAGGGTAAACAGCACAAAGTCTGAACCTTTCACAGTCTCCGTTAGCCTCCACCAAGGATGTGTTCTGTCACCCCTCCTTTCATGTTTATGGATTGGATTGTTGTTTACAGCCGAGACAGTGAGTGTGTCAGAATTGGAAGATATAGCATTGGACATCTTTTTGCAGATGACCTAGTTCTGCTTAGCTCTTCCACAGATGACCTCCAGCAGACCCAGGATAGGTTTGTAGCTGTTTGCGCAGAAGCCAGAATGAAGATCAGTGTGGCCAAAACTTAAACATTTGTGTTCTAAAGACAGCCATCCCAGTGCACTCTACATGTAAGTGGAGTCCCACTACGGCAGGTGGAGAAGTTTAAATACCTTGGGTCCATATTCAGGAGTGATGGAAAGTGGGACATAGAGCTAGATACTCGGCTCAGCAAGTCCAATAAATTTGTAAAATTTGGTTAAGTCTTGTACTTATCTTGATCTATATCTTTCTTCAAAAAATGTCTCAATGTGACAGGTATGTAGACGGCAGTCCATTTGAGGCTGTTTGGTGTGTGATGGATATCAACAGGGCAAAATATGTAATCAGTTGTGTCTATAATCCAAGGAGTAATGAATATAGATAGTATGTATTGGCAAATTATAATGACGAGTGAATGTTGAGTAATTATTATGGGGATTTTAACTTTGGGGACATAATTTGGGAGAAGGAATGGTCACAAGGAACAAAGGAAATGGAATTTATATAGTTGTTAAGAGATAACTACCTGCGACAGCATGTAATTGAAGGGAAAAGAGATTCAAGTGTGTTAAATCTGGTCATAGCATCGGAGAATATATCAATAAATAATTTAATTACACTGTCTTCCCTTGAGGAAAGCGATCATGTGGTCTTAACCTGGAAGATTATGAGGTACTGAATATTCTGTTAAGAAGGGGTATGTGTGGAATTACAAAGCTGGTGATTATGACAAGCTGAAAAGTCAGATTTCAGCAGTGCTATGACATGAGAATTTGAAGGGAAGAGATGCTGATAATGCGTGGTAGATTGTCAAGGAGTATTTAACGAAAACTATCAGACTATTCTCAGTCAGAAGGAGAAATCAAGTAGGAATAAGATGGATGAATAATATTATTAAGGAGTTGCAGATAAAGAAAAGGTTGTGGTGGAAGTATAAAGAAAAAGGTGATGAATGTTCCCTTCAGCAGGTACAAGATACATTCAAAGAGAGTAACCTGCTTGGTAAGGAAAGCCAAAACTAATTATCAGGAAGCTAGCTGATGAGTCCAAAAGAAATCCCAAGAAGTTATTTTGCTATGTGGCAAGTGAAAGGGAGAATAACCATGGAAGGATTAATTTAAAAAGTATTGATGGTATGGAAATTACAGAAGCAAATCAAATAGTTGAGTTTCTTAGTGATCATTTTGAAAAGTGCACCATCTTGGTTGTGATATTGCAGTGCCGAATGTGTCATTGACCGATGAGAGTCTAGAAATAGACGTACTTAGTATATTACAGAACCATAATGCTAACACTGCCATTGGGTTATATGGCAGTGTTAGCATATCGGCCAACGTGTTACGAGAATGTTCAAGAGAATTAACATCTGCTCTAACCAGGCTGTTTAAGCCTCAGTTCTGGTAAAGTTCCAAAAGACTGGAAAGAGGGGAAAATAATTCCACTGCATAAGGAGGCTCCAAGGCAGAGGTAGCAAATTATAGACCAATCAATATATCTGGAGTGGTGGGTAAGGTTTTGGAAAAATTGGTAAAAGTTATAATTCAGGACTGTGTGGACAGCAGTATACTTTATAAGGGGCAACATAGTTTTGTGAAGGATAGATCTTGCCTTAGTAACTTGCTTACTTTCTATAATAAAGTAACAGTGGAGTTGAATAAAGGAAATTCTTATTCAATGACACTGCTGGACTTTGCAAAGGCATTTGACAGGATTCCACACGGAACTGTTGCATAAATTGGAGCAAACGAGTATGGATGCGAAGCTGGTGATTTGGATTAGAGGGCGGCTGGTGGATAGATATTAAAGAGTGGACCAAGCACTGAGCCCTGAGGTACACTAGTCACCTGCCTTCTCCTGGAGACTAGTGGTCTACCTCAGGGCTAGGTCCTCTATTGTGTAGTTTGTACATTAATGATATTGGAAATAATTTAAAATCCACTAGTTTGCTGATGATGCAAAATTAGGAGAGCGATAGTCAATTCAGATTATGTAGATATCTTGCAGGGTGACGGTATGGGCTAAGGTAAATGATTGTCAGTTTAACGTGGCCAAGTGTAAGGTGCACTTTGGGAGGATGAGACCACATGCTGTTTAAGGGACTTGGGAGTTATTGTGGACAGAGAAATTTAAAGGGCATATTGCAAAGGTTGCCAAAACATCACATCAAATTATATGGTTGTTGAAGAACACACTGACAAGCAAGGATAAGGATGTGATTGTCCCACTTTATAAGGCATTAATAAGACCACGTTTCGACTATTGCGCACAGATCTGGTCTCCTGGATTTCTTGTGAATACTCCCCATTTCTTGATGAAGAAATGGGGAGTATTCAGAGGCGAGTTACAAAGATTGTTGCAGGTCTGTGGGATGTTTCCTACGAAGTTAGATTGAAGATCTGTGGACTCCAAAAACTAGCTGATAGACGTAGGGGAGGAGATATGATAGAGGCATATAAATATATGGGATTGATACTGATGACTTTTTTAAGACTAGTGCAGGAAGGGAGAGAACGAGGGGTCATCCCTGGAGATTGTGTAAGAGTGTGGTTAACTAGATATTTTGCTTGGAGAGTTGTGAATGGGTGAAATGAATTTAAGAAGTATGATAAGCATCGTGTGAATAATGGTTAGTGTGTCATAGGGTCTCCAGCGATGAGTCTTTTGACTCCATGGAGGCACCGTTATAATAATAGCTTTTTGCTCTTTTATTATTTCCAAAATTAGCTTTACACAAATGACATTAAAAGCATTAACTATTAAATTCTCTCCCCCATGTAATATGATCTTTGTTAGATTGTGAAACTTCGTCTCACATTTTTTTTCGTTCTTTCCTTCTCATCTTTAAATTTTTTCTCATCTGTTAAAAAATTCGCTTGTTCATTTAAAGCAGCAAAAATATTTCTCATTACATCTCGTTTTCCTTTTAACCTCATTTAGCTTGCGGTATCGAGGGTTTATTAATCATCGGACCTCAAACCGTTCACATGATAAGGTAGTCAACACTATGTCCGTAGTGTTGAATTCTCAAGGCCGGTTTGCCTGCTTTGCAGGATGAAAAACCGCAGGATAAACTTGGGGAAAATCCCTACTGTCCACGCCCAAGACCGGCTAACTTAGCTTTTGGCTGAGGAAGATCCTTCAACTCCTCACATCACTGACGAGAATCGAACGTAGGACACTCCTTCCCCAGGCATATGGTTGCGAAGCACACAGCCACTAGGCTAACCGTGCGGTCAAACTATTTCTTATATCTGAAATAAAACCAAGTAAAGACTACCATAAGTTATTAGCTAACAATAAATCCATATCGGGATCACGTAGAGATTTACTAATAGCATTTAGTCGTTGAATTTTGTCCCACATAACTGTTAAAATTGCTGCATCTGAATCATCAAAATGTTTAGCCAATGATGAGCTCTCTAACTTAGAATGGGTTTTTCATGAGGAGAAATGGGTTAGTTATGCCTCTAGTTTGTTTATATCCAAGTACAGACAAATCGACCTTCAGAATACACGCAATTTACAGACAAAAATTCTTGTTGTGGTGGGCACTAGATGGCGTTGATGTAGATGATTGGTAGTAGAGGTTCGGTGTGGTGGTGGAGATAGAGTTGTACAGTAGGCGTTATGATCAGTCTTTAAACTCCAAGGAATCCAAACACTCATTGCAGAGGTGTCACAAATAATAATAATATACTATCAAATGCAAAATAAATATTTATATCCAATATAAACATATAAATGAATTAAATAATTACGTTAACAGCCTGTGTAGCTCTGTGGATGTGGAGTTTGCACATCACAGTGCTTGACCCACAAAGGAAGACTTTGTTTCGAATCTAGTCGGTAACTAGAAGAAATTTTTCTAAGCCTTTTTACGACCGGTTCCTGAGTTAGTCGATCTCTGGCACGGGCAAGCGGATTTTTTCTCCCAGAAACTCAAGAAAAACGACCACAGAACCCACATTATTTCAGACATTAAATATGTTGTGTATGGATTAGGAACCATGAGATGGCAGCACTTGTCCAGCTGTCTCTCTTCACTGCGTGCAGCTTAATTAGTGATGGCCTTGGGCCAGCTATCTGATTGGGTACCAGTGGAAATTGAACTGCCCACTCAGTCTCCAAAAGTTAGACAGGGCTGAAACGAACTCGCCTACTCCCTATACGGGAATAATAAAAAAAAGGCGTTAGCTGAAATAATTACACTTAAAAAATATAAACAGCAGTATCTTATTTTTGTTAAAATAAACGAGTTACAGTAAAATACGGTAACTAACCTATCAGTTAAGATGAAAAGCCACACAGCTATTTTTTCTGTCTGGTGAGGTTGACAAGGGGATAAAAATCCCTTATTGTTTTTCAGCCAGTATGCGAAATTCTAAGATGGAAAACTACGATCTAAACGTTTTATGCCGACGAACTGTCGGCGGATCCAAGCGTAAGTGACCACTTGGTGGTGCCACACCAAGGCAACTCGATGCAAAAGTGGAGCAAGCTCCCTCACTATTCTTGATATTTTCTCATAATGTAAAAACACTCAGCTCCTAGGAGATGTAGTACTGCTTTACATTATGAAGAGAGGTCACTACCCAGACCGGTTTCAACCTTTTTTGAGGTTTCATCAGTGACCTAGATGATATCAAGGTTTAAGTGAAAATAACTTACATACCTTTGCTATACGAATGCCAGAAAGGTGTGCCACTATATTATATTATAACTAAGATGAAAAGCCAAACAGCTATTTTTTCTGGCGAGGTTGATAAGTAAAGGGGATAAAAATCCCTTATTGTTTTTATCCCCTTTACTTTTCAAATTATATGTTCTTTTCGCTATACCCTTTGGTATTAATTTGGTCTAGCTACTCACTGATGAAGCCTCAATAAAGGCTGAAACCGGTCTGGGTAGTGACCTCCCACCATAATGTAATAACCACATACATTTCCTAGGAAATGTTTTACATTATGGAAAATACCAAAAATAGCAGTCAGAACTTTACCATACCACCTTTGCTGCGAGTTGCCCGAGTTTGTACTACGTACTCGGACTACTTGTATTAGCTCACACTAGTAGTCGCTGATACTTTTATAGTTTATTATACTATATTCGGCATGAAACTCTCCGATTCCAATCTTTGAGTTTCTTATTCGGTTTTAAAACAATGTGGGATTTAATATCCCCTTAATTTAAATAATGTTTATATCGCCGAAATGAAGCCTATCGGCTCTTTATATTTAAGTATATTAAAGTTCTTAATTACTATCCTGGTTCTGAAACAAGGGATTTAATCCTTATTCATTGACTTTATTAATGTTGTAGCAAATTAATTTAGTGTTTTGTGTGTATGACAAATACAGCCACAGAGATTTAGGAGGTGTAGGCTTTGTATAGATATTTTTAATTAACTGATTTGGCAAACTATGGGAAATGAATGTAACTGTTTTCATGTTGTGTTATATTTTTATTAATCTTAAGTAAAATTATGAAACTAAGGTTTCAAGTTGTTTACCAATCTTTATTTGGATTTCCTGGGTTTTTTCTCTTCTTTTTTTTTTCTTTTTCTTCTTCTTCTTTTTTTTTTTTTTTAAATAATCTGTTTCTGTTGATAGCATGAGTTTCACAATCAGCCCATAGGACACTACATTTTACAATAAACAAGCCTGTACAAATAACAGCGGCTAGCAAAACAAACTGAACTTATATTTACATGCTAGATGGAAGAGCAGAGTTCGAGATGTATAAAAGTTTGGCAATGTTCTTCCAGTCCAGTTTAAACTTTATCAAGAATCATTTTTATGGATAACTAGAAATGATACTTGATTAAAAGAATTAAAAAAAAATAGAGAGAAGGGTGGGATAAATAGCATATATAGATGTTCATTCTTTACAGCGTGAAACAGGTGATAAGAGACACTGGACATTATTGAGACAACCTCCAGCACTGTATCACTGTGATTTCATGACAGCAATATTTACAATGCACCAAAAATGAAACCACAGAAAAGTCAAACATATTTAAATATGACTTGGGAGGACACTCTGCAGATTAGGAACAATCTTAATAAAATTATAACATATATACTGAAATTAATACAGCACATCACACAACGAATTTTTTCCCATTATCAAACCATGTTATAATAAATAAACATTCATTTTTGTGTTGTGATCTTTAAATACTTCACATTATGACTAACATTATAAAGAGAACAAAAACGTGTCCTGCATATAATTTCTTAATACTTTAGACTTATACATCATATTAAAAAAAAGCAAAAAAATATTTAAAGATTTTTTAAGAAGCTAACTTATTAATGATGATATAAGTTATATAAAATCACAGATGAATTCAGATGAAGTTCTAACACCATGCAAGATTCAATAATTTAACATATTTTAGCTTCAACTTGATATTACTGGTCCCATGTTAAACTATTAATTTCTATTCACATATTAACATAATACTGTGGGTCATTCACAAAGTGCGATTTAAAATAATGAGTAACGGGTTGAATATGGCACACTCTTATATTATAAGGTTAACAAGCTGTGAGAGAGAGTACGGTCTGAGATTTTTACCTACCATTGGTATAAACAATTTCATAAGTAAATTTCATTTCCTTAAAGGTTTCATATCTTCTTGAAGTTACTTTAATCAAGTATTATTCATATCACTCTAGTATGTTAAACATATTCAGCAGCAACACAATCCAGTGTAATTCACAACTATATGAAATGCTTTTAAAATGCTAGAACATCATGTGTCAGCTATGTATCAAATTATGGTGAACAGATACAAGGCTTGATATCCAACCATTATAAAAGTTATATTTCTGGAGGGGGGGTGGAAGTGACCCATTTTTATTTCACATAGAAATCTACCAGCTAAAAATATCATTCTGAATTTTATACCAAAAGCATAAAATAGATTACACTGATTTATAACATTTTCAGACACCAGAAAAATTGAGTAATATTAGAACCAACCAGCCTTTAAGCTTTTTTTAAACAAAATTTGGAATTACACACTCAAAAGTCAGAAAAATAAAACAAATTCTAGGTTTTTCATCATACATGCCATTTGCAGAATAAATAAGGCATTTCTAAAATGAAATACCTGTTTTAGACCTAAAAAAATAAAATAAAATGAACATTATAATGACAACATTTTTACAAATACAATTTAGAACTCTTAGCAAAGCATATTATCACATTGTATTATAGAGCGGATTGGTATGCCTCTGTCTAATAGTTAACTTACTCAAAGGATGGCTACTTCCTTGCTGCTTACGTGCTTTTCTTGTTAGTCCTAGGGAACCTGGTGGAGAGGATGGTGGAAGAGGCATTACTATGCAAGAACTTGCATTTTTTGAGACAGGTGGCCTCCCATGACAAATTATAGGAGTATCTAATGATTGGTGGCTTTCTTTTAAGATGTGTTGAGAATGTTCCATTTCCAAGTTACTTTTTTGAAAGCCATTAGTACCTAGAGTTGTCTTTGATGATCTAATTAAATTCTGGTTATTTAAATTAGTATTCAGTGCAGAAGAATCACCAGAGTGAGTATATGCATGGGAATGGCACTGTTTTGAAGATAAAGGAGTTGACTTTCTAAAGCAGTCCAAATCTAAACTGGCTTTCCGATGAGGAGTAGGTGGAGGTGGTTGTAATTTTTCTTCTATTAAATAAGTTTTGCATAAATTTATATCAGTTGAGACACCAAATTGTCTGTTTAAAAGCAAATCACTATTTCTAGTCAGTTCTGTGCAGGCACAGTTTGTAGTTCGAATATCCATATCAGGAGATGATGGAGTACTTGCTGATTTTCCTGCTGATGAAATATGTCTACACCTCCATGCATCAACTATCTCATTACTTTCCAGACAAAGTAATGAATCTTTCTTGACTATTTCACTAGTAGATTTGGCTTCAAGTTCTTTTTTAATTCTTTTTACTATACTTACATCTTTACTATTATTATTATCTGGCAAGATATCACTAGTGACTAGATTCTGACTGCTGTCTTTAACAACTTTCATTTGTTCTATCAAGGACAAAGAACAGTCTGTACAACTTTTCTGTAGAGGTATAAACTTAGTCTTGAAGTTCTCAGGCGATTCTTTCTGATGCTTTACTGATACAGGTGGGGAATTATCTTTTACATTTGATACCAATAATTTACCAATATCAGGCAATGAAGAGTCTGAAATATTTATATCAGGAAGTGAAGAAATGCTGCCAAAGTTCTGCTTTGACTTTGGTAAAGGTGTACTGCACTCAGATGTAGGAACACTGTGCCGACTGGCAGGGAGTGACTGAATGGCACTTGCAAGAATTTCATGAGTTCCACAAATCACTTTATTTACAGCTTCAACTACTGATGGAGTACTAACACTATGTACTATGTCACTTTTTTTTTTGTTTTTCAAATATCCATATGGGTTATTGTGTAAAATCCTAGGAGTTGACACAAGGGATGGTAATGGGTACCATTTTCCAGGAAATATGGAATCTGTTCTGTGTTCACTACGAAGACTTTGTGAACGCTGAACAGGCTTTGCAGGTAAAGGACCCAAATCTGGTGGGGTGGATGGTGTAGAATGTGGGTGCACTGGAAAACCATTATCAAAAGATCCTGTTCTGATTAGATTTTTTTCTTCTATTTGCTGCTTAGTCCTCCATACTGTTCCAGGAGTCCATGGAATGTCCTCTTTCTCATAGGAAAACTCATTCTTAATTGTCAAATTTTGTGAACTGTTAGGTAGAACAGATGATTGAAATAATGATAATGGATCTTCTAAAGAAGATGCACTGAATGCAGATTTTGAAACCTTTGGCTGATGCAATTCATTTGGATAATTCGGAATATGATGGTATAAATCTTGAGTGAGATCTGCAGACATAACTGGTTGTGGTTTTGAATGAGGTATCTGTGCAAATATTGCTTTATCACATACAGCTAAATCAATGGGTGAATGACAGGTATTTGTTTGCGGTACATTCAAACTGTCATCCGCTTTTGAAAGAATCACACTGGATTCCTCACAACTTGATTTGAGAGCTGTATGTTTTGAGATATGACTAGCTTTCTTTGGGAAAATAACAAGGCTGTCTTCATTATCGAAGGATGGACTATCACAGTTAATTACTTGTGACAGAAGCAATACTGTACTGCACATACACAACTGATCAACATGAGTGCAGTTCTTGTTGCTGTGAACTTTTTCCTCATGCGATATCCTCTTAAAATTATCATTATGTGATTCTTCCAAGTTTCCATGAAGTAGTTGTTCAGATGACTCCAAAACAGATTCAGAAACATCTGTGTTTTGCTCAGATGAGTGCACATTTTCAGCATTTTCTATATTTCTCATGCATATACTTTCCAGTGACCATGAATTTGGCTTTACCAGAACTGCATGATGTTTGGATACAGGTGGTTTAGTTTGTGAAAGCACTGGCTCTACTATCTCCTGTTCAGATGGTGATGTTTCCATTAACAATCCATCATCAATGGGAGAAGGTGTACTTGGTTTGGATCCAGATTCAAAGTGTGTAGCTAAATTAAGTACTAAACCAGGACGACTGTGTAGATTATTAGTCTTATCATTTTTACCAGGTTTCTGAACATTGGGAGTAGCATGAACATGAGATTCAAGTTCATTAATCCTGTCCTTGACAGAAGATACCCTAGGAATTACATTATTGGCCATAAGTAGATTTTCAACACTGTTTTCTAAATCTGATATGACAAAAGATTGTGGATTACTACTTTCACTTTCTTTTGTAATCCAATGTGGGATAGAGATCATTTTTTCCAAAAACTCATAACATGTCGAATCAGTACCATAGCGCTTTCCACGATTTCTTCCATTTTTTCGAAATTCTTCTTTTGTTACTAGAAAATAATGATGAATTGATATCAATATTTCCATAAAACAAATAATTAAAAAATACAGTAAAACTCATATACTTAATACTTAGTTTTTTTTTTTTTTTAAATATATATAAAGCCATCAAATATCTGGAAACAAAATATCTAAAGGCCAATTATCCAAAATATTCCATCTACAGTAGTTTGGTCAAAATGATTAAGTTGTGTAGCTGGTCAAGTAAGACAATGATAATGCTTTGTGCGTGGCTTTACCTTTTGTTTAGTGCTTGTGGCTTTTTATACGAGGTGTGGCTATTACATAACGAGACTGGTTGCAAAAATGTGGTTTATTATTACAATTGTACAACTCAACTGTTATCCCCTTCAACATACTCCGCTCCTCTATCCATACACTGTTTCATACAAATTTTTCACTGTTGGAAGCAGTGCTGCAAGTCATCAGGTGTTATCTGCTTCAGTAGCACTGCTGTTTTCTCCTTTACCTCATCCACTGACTGAAAACGGCTGACAGCGGAGCCAGACTTGAAAGAGAAGATCATCACATGTGATGAGACGTGGATTTTCCAGTACGATCCAGAAACAAAGAGACAATCGATACACTGGAAAAACTCTGTCACTGAGAATGAAAAAAGCAAGAATGAGCAAGTCAAAACTGAAGACAATGCTGATCATTTTTTTTTTTATATCAATGGCGTGGGAATGGTTGAATGGGTACCAGAGGGTCAGACAGTTAACCAACATTATTACCTCGAGGTTCTGGCCAAGCTGAGAGAACGAGTGAGGAAGAAGAGACCCGATCTGTAGAAGAACAACGTTTGAATTCTCCATCAGGACAATGCTTCAGCCACAGTGCACTGTCTGTAAAGCAGTATCTGGGTGATAAGAAGATCCCAGTGTTGGACCATCCACCTTACTTGCTGGACTTAGCTCCATGCTACTTTTACCTTTTTCCAAAGTTGAAATCAGCATTGAAGGGCACCCATTTTCAATCAGTGAATGAGGTAAAGGAGAAAAAGGCAGCGCTACTGAAGCAGATATTACCCGATGACTTGGAGCACTGCTTCCAACAATGGAAAATTCGTATGCGACAGTGTATAGATAGAGGAGGGGAGTATGTTGAAGGGGATAACAATTAAGTTGTACAATTGTAATAATGAACGACATTTTTGCAACAGTCTCGTTATTTAATAGCCACATCTTGTATACATATTTCACTTTTGGAACAAATTTAAACTTGAAATTTTATTGTATGAATTGAAGTGTGAAAATGAGTGTGGTTAATATAAATGTAAATAAAGGATAAATTCAATTTTTTTATAATAATTTTGAAAAATTTTTTATTAGTTATATTGAGAATATGTAATAATTATGAAGGTTTTTATTAAGTTTTCTAGTAAATTTGTGCAATACAGTTACAGTTAATAAGGCCAAAATGGCAGTTAGAATAATATAACCAGATGTGTGACACACAAATCAAATCTAGTGAGCAGCATGGATTTTTCTAAGATGGTTGTCATGAATATAATTATGTGGGTATGGATGTTGTTTGCTGAGATACTGAACAAGTGAAGTGAAAGCATGAGAATTTACAGAAAGCGTGATATTTTAATGGACTGCAATGAATTAAACTCTCAAGAAAGAGAAGTCAATATCAGACAAAATGTGAAAAACAATAATGAGTACAATACTAAGAATGACATCAGCTAGAAGGTTGAGCAAGAGAATACATTCAGAAAATGTGATTGTGGTGAACACAGAATTGACTGAAAAAGCAAACATGAGTGTGACTGCAGGAATGAGAAAAAAGTCTCTGACTGACAGAGTAAAAGTGGGCATGACTGCTGATATGAAAGAGAGGAGAGCATAATTGCTGAAATACAAGAGTTGGAGAATGAAATGATTAAGATGAGAAATGAGACAATGTGTATGCAAAATTAGATTAGACATTTGGTGGATATGAATGAAAGAGTGCTAAAGAATAAACTGAAAGTTTGTGTAGAAAAAGTGTCAAATCATAACAAGAATAGTGCTGTATGGAGATTCTATTACAAAAGGTGTGGTGAGTGAAAGGGCCTGTTTTCCAAGATGGAGGATAAACAGAGTGATTGACGATTTGGATATGAGAAGTGTCTCAGGAAGTTACTGGTAACAGGAATAAATGATTTGGTTGAGCATATGAGGATAGATATCAGGAGATTATTGAGGAGAGTGAAAGACAACAGTGTGAAAGGAAGTGTAGTTGGTGTGTTGCCCAGGTATGACAATAAGTTAAGGCAAGCCAAAATTGTGAACAGTATGATAGCAGGCTGTGTGAGGAAAAAGGGGTGCAGTTTGCTGATCTGTGAAATTGTACAAAAGAGATGGAGGATTACATTTAAATATTGGTGTGAATCAACTGGAGAGATTGTTGCTAGAAGGAAGTATAATGAGTAATGTGAAAGGTATCAGTGGATATAAATGAGCAGGAGAGTGGCCAAGAAGCAAGAAGTCAAGGTAAGAACAGATGTTGGATTGACTGACTGGCTTCAAGTTGGAAAAGGAGTTAGGCAAGGATGTTTACTTTATCCTCACTTGTTTAGTATATATGCAGAGGACACCATGTGTAAAGCACTGGATGAGCTCAGGACAGGAATTAGGATAGGAGGTAGATTGATCAGTAATCTGAGGTATGCTGATGATACAGTACTCCTTTGTAATGACATGGAAGAACTAGGACTAATTCTTGACAAAGTTAACAAGATAAGTAATAACAGAGGACTTCAACTCAATCCTAGCAAGATAAAGATTATGGTTCTCAAAGGAAATACAAACATAGAAACTGTTGAGAAACAAGTGTACCTTAATGGAGAAAGAATTGAGGAAGTCAGCAAGTTTGAGTACCTGGGATCCATTATTAATGTGAAGAATTGCTGTTCAGAAGACATCAGACACAGGTTAGGAATGGCTAAAACAACAGTCAGAGACCTGTCTAAAATCTGGAAGGATGAATCTATCTCCATGGGAACAAAGTTGAGGATTTTGGATCCATCAATGAGATGGATGGATGGATGGTGTGTGAAGTGACTGATCTTCAGAGAGTTGAGGCTGCCAGAAAAGCAAACAGGACCACATGGTGTGGCACATCACCGAGCATCGGAGTGACCATACGGCATCTGTAGATGCCCAGTGAACATAGAGAGAGAGGAGAGTGGCCAGAGCATAACTGAAGGGGAATGAGAGTAGTGTGAGAGGTGAGAAGACAGAAACAGGAAGGTCATGGGATATAGTATAAGGAGAAATGATTCAGTAATGAATGTACAGAGATGATGAGTAAAGGAATGGTTTAGGGATATACTTGAGTTTGGGGAGATATACAGGGTGGCCATAATTAAAGAGGAGGTATTCAGAGCCCTCTGGCAAAAATGTATTGGATGAAATTCAACCAAACTTGGAGTAAGTACCCTCTGAAACAAGGGGTTTTTATTTCCAGAAGTACAGAATTTAGCTACCAGGAGACATTTGGCATTACAATTGCATGATATTTGCATAATATCACTGTTTCTACTGACGAACTGGTGGATATAAGGAAGACCTTTTGGTCTTCCTTATATCCACCAATTCGCATGGATTTGCGAATCGGTGAAAGACAGTAATCCATAGTACTTCAGTCTTATCATTCTGATAAGACTGAAGTGCTATGGATTTCACCTTTACCAGAACGTGCATTGCTAGTCAAGCTTTACTATAAACAACGTGGTAACGCTAATGCTGTGCCTGTGCTTTGAGAATTGCGGTGTTTGAAGGATAGGAGAAAAGGTCCAATGACAATAGCAAATCTTAGAAAAACACTTTTACGATTTGAAAATAGCAGATCTTTAGCAGTGAGACCAGAACAAGGGCACAAACAGATTATTCCTAAACAAGTTGAAGATGCAACTGCTGTTGGGAACACGGTATGAATAATGCATAAGGGTCCAGCAGTGATTGGGCAATATCATGGCAACTGGACATGACATACTTAGCTGTATGGAAAATTGTAGATCGAATGCTGAGGTTTTTCCCCTACAAGATTCCCACACTAAAGCTTTGCTTCATGGTAATGCAGAAACTTGACTGCAGTTTGCCCTGATGGTTCTTAGCTTGAATAGAGGTGGATGATGCATGGCTGTGAAAGATCTTGAAGAGTGACAAGACATATTTTTTATCTGAATGGCAGTGTTAAGTCTCACAATTGCTACATTTGGGCTGTGAATAGCCCTCATCTGTTCCAGACAGAACCCTTTACACATACTGAAAGTCACAGTGTCGTGTGGTTTCACTGCACTGTTTATTATAGGTCCATACTTTTTCGAAGAACTTTGCCCGACAGGACCAGTTACTTGCACCACGTCTGTTGTTAGGTATTGAGAGATGCTGTGCAACTTTGCTGTTCTGTAACTGCAGCAGTGAAAATGACTTGATTAAACCATATTAATGCAGGATGGAGCACTTCACAGTGGATTGCTGGTACAGCAAATGTTACGAAAACACTCCGCAGAACACAGAGTGATTAGTCATGCATTTCCCACAGCATGGCCACCTCATCTGCCTGATCTTAACCCCTGTAACCTTTAGTTGTGGGGCCTGAAATGCATGGTGTATGAAGGGATTTGTTTGTGATTTAGCAACCTTGAGAGACAGAATAATGCAACATGTGGGACAAATCAATGTGGATCTGTTGCATTCCACTGTAGAAAATGTCACACAGAATGCTGTTCTTAGAAAATCCGAAAGGACATATTGAACCACATCTGTAAGTTATGTAAACACAAAAATTGATTTGTTGTGTCTCTTCTAGCCATTATTGTTTAATTAATCCCAAATCACACACTCATAGCACCAAATGTTCCCGTTGGCAGAATTTTGTATTATTTTTTATCTTCTGTAAATAAAAACCCCATGTTCTAGTACTTACACCAAGTTTGATTGAATTTTGTCCAATACATGTTTTGCTACAGGGCTCTGAATATCTCCTCTTTGATCATGGCTACCCTGTATATGGGACAAAGGATAAAGCAGGCAGAGAAGATTGAGTGTGGAGAAGTAACAGATAAGAAGTGGCAATATAGACAAAGAAATGAATTGCTATACTTATTTACAAATGCCAGGGTATCAGAAATAAAGAAGATGTAAATGTTGCATTGATTGAGTTTATTCTCCAGAAAATATTTGGAATAAGTGAAACATGGCTGGATGAGAATATTAAGACAGGAATAGAGACAGAGGTTTACGATTGTAGAATCCACATCATTTTCAGACAATAACATTATGTCAGGATTAGGGACCTCAAGTTGGTGATACATGTCAGTTGTCTCTTCGCCAGATGCTGCTTATAATTAGTGATAATCTTGGGCCAGCTATCCCTGAGTGGCTATCTGTGGGAATTGAACTATTCACTCAGTCTCCAAAATTTAGGGCTAAAATGGCCTTGCCTACTCCTTACAACAGTATAAAAGGTGTTGACTGGCAATTTTCATGAGGATATGAAGGTGGAGTATGGCCAATGATAGAAGTACAATTATGTTCACATAAGGCTGAAGTACAAGGGGAAAATAGAGGCAGTCTGGCAGTGCAAGAGAAAACTTTGTCCAACCAAAATTACGAATTGGCAGACAAGGCACACATAGCTGGGTCCTTCAATTGCAAACAGATCTGCTTCGAGGGGAAATGAATGTGCTTGTTTTAAGATATGTTAGAAAATAATAATTAAGGAGAATTTTATATTCAGTTGGTATATTTGAATTACTAATCACGTACTGTAAGTACGTGAATCATTATTAATGAACCAGATGAGAATGGCAGGTGTGAACAGAAATACTTTCATTACTGACAAAAGATTTATGAATAATTTACATTTGTGATATTATATTGTTGTATCCTATAAATTGCTGGAGGGAGCAAGTAATATGTGCTCCTATAAACTGTAGACATTCATATGAGGAAAGGGAAAGAGATTTGTTTGCAAAATATAAATAACTAACCAGTAATAAACATTGGTGGCTCAGCAAATAATCATAGGGAGGGACTAATCCAATGAACTAATAATGCTGATAAGTTGATTCACTTAAGCAAGGCATGAATACATTGGTTGATGTAGCAAAATCATCTTGTACAATCTGTTATGTTTGTGGGTATTTATTTCTGTTTTATTTATATTTTTCTTTGTTTTCTATAATATTCGTTTATTCACTAATGATCAGTATATAGTTCTTACACAGTAATATATATATATATATATACACACACACACACACACCATGGTGGTCCAAAAAGTTCACGGCCTAACAATGAAAAAACAAATTTATAATTTCAAAATTATATTTATTTTTCAACGTAATCTCCCTTAAGACTAATACATTTATTCCAGCAATGCTCCCGCACCATTATCCCGTCCCTGTAGTGGTTCTCAGTAAGATCTGGAAAATACCCGTCTACAGCTGCAATCACGTCTTGATTTGAAGAAAAACGCTGACCAGGGAGGAAGAGTTTTAGTTTTGTTTTTAGTTTTAGTTTATCCCAAATCTGGGGGATAGGGTGGATGTTCTAACAATTCATAGTGCAGATCCCTTAATTTTCTGATTGCCAAAACACCTTTGTGGACAGGTGCACTGTCCTGATGAAAGATGTTTTTCTTATACAAACTGAATCTTTTCTCACGAATTTTTCCATCTAGTCTGGTTAAAAGATAGGAATAATATTTCCCGGTTATTGTTTTATCCTTTTCAAGATAATTAATAAACAAAATGCCTTAGCATCCCAAAACACCGATGCCATGACCTTTCCCGCTGATTGAACTGACTTTGTCTTCTTTGGGGCATTAGCGCTGCTAACACATTCCTGCATGTTAACAATATTAAGTTCTTTCCTAATATCCTTATTTTTATTATGATATTGCCATTGATGCCATCTGTTCACACCTCTACTCTTTCTCAGGACTCTCATATCTGCTGTCTCTAGTCTTTGGTCAAGCGTTTTACTTCTGACCCAGCTCTGAGATCCATAGGTTAAAATTGGTTTTGAACACTGTATTGTATACAGCTAATTTAATGTTTCTACTAATTTCGATCTTATTCCATATAAATATATTCAGCTGACTTCTCACCATACCAGCTTTGTTGATTCTGTTGTCTATTTCCATATTTAATTTACCTTCATCACTAAATATCATGCCTAAGTAGCTCAAATGTTTTACTTGTTCTATAGGTTCTCCATTCACAATGCAGTTGATATTTTCAATGCTTCTGCCTATTTTCATTGTCTTTGTCTTGTTATTGCTGAGCATCATACTATATCTATTACAACAGTTATTCAATTTAGTCAGAGAATCTTGCAGACTAGTAGCAGAAAGAATAAAGCAAAGAGGGATTAGGGAATAAAGCCCAACCCCCCAAGTTCCAAACTGGTAGGCTGGTTTTCCTTCAATTCTGATGACTCGAAAAGAGGGGGTTCCGCCCTCTTGGTGCCTAGGGTAGTCCCTGAGTGTTGAGTCTTCAAAAGGGGGGGGGGGAGTATGTATGATATTCCTGGTTAGAATCAGGAATATCATCCTGATGAAATGAAATATAATTATAGGCTTGGAGGTATAAGGGAGAACTTATATGGCATTAACTGCAAATTAGCACAATGAATGCAGGGTGGGTAATTATTACTGGAAACTTCAAGTATGGAGACATAGACTGGAAAGAGGAATGGTCATAAGGAGAGGAGAAGGAAATGGGATTTACACAGCTGTAAAGAGATACTTACACGAGATAATGGGTAATGGATGGGACAAGAGCGTGAGAGTGCTGGATCAGGTCATAGCATCAGGGAATTTAATAGTAATGAATGTAACCACAATGTGGCTAGTCACTTGTGGAAGGTAATTATGTGGTCTTGATCTGAGAGACTGCTAGATATGCAGAATTTTCTGTAAAGGAGGGATATATACGTAGAATTACAGAGCAGGTGATTATGACAAACTGAGGAGTCAGCTTAGAGCAATGCCATGCCATAAGAATTTGGAGGGGGGGGAGAGATGTTGGCAATAACATAAGAAAACAGTATCAGACTGCATACCATACCCAGAGTCAGGAGGATAAATCAGGTAGGAGTTGGATGAAAAGCATTGATGAAAAGTTGGATGAAAAAGGCACAGGCAAGAAGGGTAACCAGTATGGTAAGAAATGCCAAAGCTAATTATGAGAACCTATTTATGTCACAAGTAAAAAGTAGGAGAACTATGGAAGGATAGCTTTAATGAGTGTTAGGGTAGGAAAGTGACAGAAGCAAACTAAATAGCTGAGTGATCATTTTACGAGTGAATACCATCCAGGTGGAGATATTCCAGTGCTAGATGTAACATTGACTAATGGAAGAACGGAGAAAGATGAATTAGATGTGCATCTGATACTAGAGGATTCAGTACTCTATTTAATTTATACAATAATGATATGAGAAATTATTTAAGAAGAGATATTTTACGCAAAGCTAGAAAGAGAAACCATCAATGCAGCGGATGTAGACATCCTGCAGGATGATTTAAATAGCCTGCAGCACAGGCAAAAGTAAATAGCTGCTAGTTTAATATGGCCAACTGTGGTCATGCACTTTGGGATGAAGAGTTCATAAACTGTGTCCTACACTGATGGAAATGAACTGCAGGAAATTGATAAGGCCATGGATTTGGGGATTATTATTGACAGAGCATTTAGAGAACATATTGCAAATGTGGGAAAAAAAAGCACACAGATTGCATGGCTGTCAAGCAGGGATAAAGGAGTTATTTCTCTTTATAAGGTTTTAGCAAAGCCACATCTGGACTGCATGGTATTTCACTGCCTGGATTTTGAAGGGAAGAGGGATTGGCAGAGAGGATCTAAAGGTGAATGATCAAGATGGTAGGTTTATTCCCCTGATGAGAATATACTGAAGGTCTGTATGCTTAAAAGCCAGCTAACAGGAAAATAAAAGGAGAACATTACAGAAGCATATAAGTTATTAAAGGGTTTTATAGGATTGACACCAAAGATCTTTTTCAGTACATGCATTGTCAAAGAGTATAGTTAGCAAAGCTGTCGGACAAGATTTTTTGCTTGGAGGGTGAGAATGTTGTCATAGGTGGTTGTGATTGTCAGGATCATTGTTAGGGTATATGCCATTCCTAAATTCAAGAAAATATGTAAAACGATTATTATTTTTTTTAATATACTGGTTAATACAGTTTACTAGTTTTTACCACCCTCCAAACGCATTACACTTGGGAATCACCTTAGTGATGCCCAAGTGTAATGCATTCCTTAGTGGGTTATATGGCCTTGATGAATGTTTCATCAGTGGATGAATTCAAGAAAAGGTATGATAGTTATTGTGTGAATGTTTAGAGTGGGTTTCCCACAAGTCTGACTCCATGGAGATGGCTCAGAAATAATAACAATAATCATGGGCGGGAGTGAGATAAAAAAAAAATACATATACAAACATATAATGATGTATATACTTCTTGTATTAAATATTCATCACTGTTTCTGATTCCTTTTAACTAACAATAGTGTATTCTTCTGAACAGCTGTGACAAAGAGTTGAGTAGTAAAGGCATGATATGTGATGTGGCATTTTTAAATGATCCCTATTTTAATCCTTTCTTTGATAATGTATGGATCCTTATTTTAATCTTTTTTTACATGTGCTAAATCACTATTCTGGTTAGTAATGATGTAATTTTTTCATGTAGTACTGTCATATCCTGTACACCCCTTGAGGGTACATGGCAGGAATTTGATGATGATGATGATGATGAAATCACTATTCATAATTATGCCTCTGACACATTCTATGGTGTATTTCTGATAGATTTTACAACAATTTTATTTGGATGTAAATGGAGGAAACAATGTAATTACAAAAACCAACTATTTGCTTCTTAATTAGTTTATAGTATTTTTGGTATCAATAAAATTATATTCAGTTCTTCAATTTCAATTTTAGCAGCAAAATTTTTCATTACAATGAGGCTATCAAGTATTCTGCAGTTGATAGGAAAAATTTGAATGTGGCGAAACATTATGTAAATAAAAAAAAATTATATTCAGAATACAGAGACTAACCTCCATCATCTGAACCAAAAAATGAGAAATAATGTAGCAAGTACTATATCATTTGGTGACCAGAACTTTGGCCAAGCTGTACCAGGAACTGCTAACTGGTTAATGAAATACTCATCTTTCCTATAAAGATCTTTCTTTTTATGTTATTTTTTTGTGTTTACTTTCTCTGAACTCTAAGTTTGTTTCAGATTTCAATCGCCACAAGCTACTATGTCTGTGTTTGCTGGAAATTAGTTTATAGTATTTTTAGTATCAATAAAATTATACTCGGTTCTTCAGTTTCAGTAGCAAAACTTTTCATTACAATGAGGCTATCAAGTGATTTGCAGTTGATAGGAAAAATTTAGATGTGGCAAAACATTATGCAAATAAAAAAAATTCTATTCAGAATACAGAGACTAACCTCCATCATCTGAACCAGAAAATGATGGAAATAATGTAGCAACTACTATATCGTTTGGTGACCATGACTTTGGCCGACAAGCTGTACCAGGAACTGCTAACTGGTTAACGAAATGCCCATCTTTCCTATAAAGATCTTCCTTTTTATCTTCTTTTTTGTTTTTTTTTACTTTCTCTGGACTCTTTAAGTTTGTTTCAGATTTCGATCGCCACAAGCTATTATGTCTGTGTTTGCTGGAAATTAAATAATAAAATTCAAACATATCAATATGTTCTACATATGCATGTTCATTATGAATAAAATAAATTTCTTTTAAATAAATATTATTTTAAGATTTAAATTTAAAATTTTTTATATGGAAAGTTAGCTGTGAATTTTCACATATAAACAGTTTGTACTTAGAAATCCAAGTACAAATAGTTTATATGTGATTTCTAATGATTTGTAAGTATGAGCCTTTACTAAAAACATTTTTGATTGAATTAAAAGAACCAGTTTAACCCATTTATATCAGGCTGTATATAGCAAGTGCTGTGCATCATGCAGGAACTTCAACTGCATCCCTTCCATAATCAGGTGGACTCTTTTGTAGCATATTTCAATAATTATGGATTATTAATTTATTTTTTTAAAAATTTTTGTGCAAGTTATCTGGAACTGTCATAATGCAGGAAATCACAAAAGTAATGCTCTTTCAAGTCATTAACGAAAGTTTGATTTTATAATTCTAGCATACTACATGATCTAGAAAAGCAATCTTTACTATTTCCCACTACCCCCTCCCCAAAAAAAAACAACAACAAAGAATCGTAGTCAAACTAAGGTTAGAAAGCTATGCAAACAGCTGTAACAACTTATCTTGTACAGTACAATTGAAGTTTATTATTTTTTATTTATTTTTTGTTGAAATAACAAAGCTGCTTTGAGAAAGAGAATCAGAATTTTTATCATTGTTACTTCTTTAAAATAATCACTTTACTGTTTTTTTGTTTAAATTTTATTTATAAATGAATATTCTAAACCAAGAATATCACATTTTATATATTAAATAAAGTCTCCAGCACACCAAGGCAAATGATACTAAAGCAACTGAAGTGAAGTAATTAGCCTCTATATATACAAGTAGCCCAGTTGTGAGGTGGCTTCATGTGCAAACTTTATTTGCTTTCAATTGGATAAAGAATAAAACCAAGAATATAATTTTGGGACATCTTTAATTTCTAGCACATCAAGTTTTGAAATGCAGATTAGCATAAAGTATCACAATATCCCCCCCCCCCTTCAAATATAAGTAAATAAAATAAAGCAAGGCTTTTCTTGGATTTCTTGAGAATAAGCTCTGAAAAACTAAAGGATTTTTTTTATATTTTTTGGATATAAGAACTTCATCATCATTTATTCATGTGTGAATTGGGAAATATATACAAAAATATTAACATAATAAAAACTCATGGATGTAAAGTCCACTGGATGAAAGTGAGCCAAGCTGTTCTGTTTTGTGCCAAATGGTGAATGTCAGATGGTTCATGAATCTCACCTTCAAAAAGAAGGTGAGGCTCATGTATGCTTGCTTATGTATTGCCAAAAACTCTTTTCTTGGTCTTCCTCTGAGTCCATTAGGTGGCCTACAGTGAGCTAGAGCACTTAACATAGGTGAAGGTCGATGTCTAACTTAGTATTCTCAACCATTTCATTGACTTCTGAATTGTTTCTATTAGGGATCTAACTGGTTTTCTTCATGAAGGACAGTATAAGGAATGTGATCTTGCCACATATATCCTAGTAGTGTTTCAAGGCATGTTGTACCTAAACTATCGATATTAACTTCTTGTTGAGAAGTTATGTTCCATGCCAGGGCACCATATTGAAATATGGCTTGACTGGTAGTTTAGTACAGATGAAATGTAGTATTTATTGTGATGAGATTAAATTTCCAGATATTAGTTAGACTTTTATGGAAATGAAGAACTCTGTGCTTTCTTTCCACTATGTCTGTTAGAGTCTTGATGTAGGAACCATCATCATCAAATTCCTGACATGTACCCTCAAGGGGTGTACATGATATGATAGTACTACATGAAAAATTTACATCATTACTGACTTCCTATCTACAATTTTCCTCAAATCAGTCTGTTACCTGTCAAGACTACAACATTATCAGATCTTATATTTCTATCTTCTAAGGAACTATTTACTGTATCAATCCACCTATATATTGGTCTTCCTCTGGGTCTTTTTCCTGCCAACCTGGCAAAGAACTGTTTTGCTAATCTTTCCTCTCCTATTCTGCTTAAGTCACCATACTACCTGAGATTAGCTCTGCTAACACATTCCTGAATGCTAACAATGTCAAGTTCTTTCCTAATATCCTCGTTTTTAATATGATATTGCCATTGATGCCATCAGTTCATGACCCTAGTCTTTCTCAGTACTCTCATATCTGTGGTCTCTAGTCTTTGATCAAGCGTTTTACTTCTAACCCAGTTCTCAGATCGATAAATTAAAATTGGTTTGAACACCCAGCAATGCCCTTCTTCTTCTTTGGTGCATCAATCTGAAAATTGGTAAATACAGCAGTACATCACAACATCCTGTCTTGTGACTTCCTCTTTATCCCTTCATAACTCTTAGCGCCAATTAGCAATGCCCCAGCCAATATGAAATTCTGTCATGTTGTACCATCATTTTATATTGTAGTTTAAGTCAATAAGAATACAATTTGGTGGAATAAATCCCAAATTGCCAGCCCATTCTCATTCTTTCAGTATCCAGCTAGATACATAACAGGGTGCACCACGAGAAGGTGAGGATTGAACATTAGGTCAGAAGTGCTGGTCGTTCTCCACATTCCTTTAAAGGCTATGCGGAGGTCTCCTCTCAGTTATAGAGCTTTGACCCTTAAGCACCCCATGTAGGAACCAAGGGAATTAAAATCATTTACTTCTTCAAGAATGTGGTTATTTAGCTTAATATTTCCTTCTATTCTGTTTTTCAGGACTTAAGTTTTACTGCTATTGACTACTTATCCAATCAGTGCTTCATTTTTACATTGATTATCTAAGTGGTTTTGAACAGTCTAAATGTTAGTCAATCATTACATCATCTGCAAAGCAATGACTACTTATGTGGGTTTTTCCTGACAAATCATTGTGAGTTATTCCATACCCATTTACCGTTAGTCCGAATACATAATCGAAGGTAATAATAAAAACATATGGTGCCAAAGAGTCCCCTCCAAAGAATTCCAAATGAAATAGGAGAGCTCTCAATTCCAATTAGCCATTACTCCTGCCAAATAATTTTGATATGGTTCTGCTATTGGTTTAGTTATTTTCAAGAGTATGCAATATTAACTGAAAACTTTGAACATCCTTGGTCTGTTTATTGAAAGCTTTTGAGAAAGGTACTAAGTTTAAGGTTAATGGGAGGCTTTTTTCTTGCTGATTCTAGTAACTTTCTAAGATAGGATGTATTCAACAGTGCTTCTATTTTTCAAGAAACCTGCTTAATTTTTGAGTAGAAGAGTTACATATAAATTTTCATTAGTAGGAAGCAGTATCATTCATGTGTAATATTTTCTGTTCAGATTGCCATTTTTGGGTATTGGTATTATCAGGTCTTCTTTCTATTGTGATAGAATGTCAGATGTAACTAGAGCTGTATTACAAATATTTAACAATTAAAGGTGTTTTCCTCCATGTTTATTACCTAACCATCCAATGCTTTCTCATTTATTTGGATTTTTAGTGTAGTCTCGAAACATTGTAAGACACATAATGGGAAGTTCTTTTTTGGATTACAATTTCTGGAAAAGCATATGTAGTGAAGTTTACTGATGAATTATTTAATAATTTTTAAGTGGTTCTTCCACATTGAGTTCATTTTTGTCATTGGGTATCTTGATTTTTTAGCTTTTATTAGTCTCTGGGGCTTTTCTTTGATGGAAATAAAAAATTAGTGCATTTTTTACCTAGTCCATTCCTCTGGATTTATGGGTATTTGGATATAGTTCTAATTTTTGACATATGCCAGACAGCCTGGATATGTTTTTGTAGATGAGATGAGATGGAGTTAAAGAAGTATCTATATTTATATGTATAGTAAAAATTTATTTCCTTTTTTTTTTTGGGAACTCACTGTATACGAGTTTACTTCCATGCTGAAGGGTGGATGCCAGATGAGACAGTTTAGTAAATAGATGATAGAGAACAGATGTTAGTTCAGGAGCACATCTCTTGAGTACAATGGATGAGATTTTATGAGGACCAGCTGCCTCTGTGGTATACAACTTATTCAATATTCTGCTGATTTATTTGAATTTATTTCTGATGTTCTAATGATTTATTCAGGTTAGGTTGGTTTTTGAGGGCAGCTATAGATTCTAAAAAATGTCTTTCACTTCTCTACTTACTGAGATAGGGCATGGTGGATTTTTCCCCATTTGCTTTCATGTATAGTATCTAAAGCAGGAATAAGATTAGATTAGATAAGATAAGATTAGATTTGATCAAAATTAGTATACGAAATAAGTTATTAACTTGGGCAGTCAGCGAAGTGGCTTATCCTTGTGCACTTGGCAGCACATCTACTGTGTGCCCTTCAAAACATGCACTGTTTATGAGGGTGGTCTAAAATGTTCTCAGCCTAACTTTCATTTTATTTAATTTAATTCATTTTAATGAAAAATTGAATTTATAATTTCAAAATTATTTTTATTTTTCAACATAATCTCCCTTAAGACTAATACATTGATTCCATTATCCTGTCCCTGTAGTGGTTCTCAGTAAGATCTGCAAAATACCTCCACCATCTGCAATCACTTCTGCAGTACTGGCAGCCAGTGCTGGACTACAAGCATGGTATGATATTGTTCGCCTAATTGCAAAGAAAGGAAAGCCATATACTCTTGGTGAAGAAATAATTCTCTATAAAAACAGCAATAGTCAGTTATGAAAAAAGCATGCTAATCCAGTTTTAAGGAGTATTCCACTTTTAATAATACAGTGCAACAAAAGTTTGCTGAGATGGCAAATGATGTCAGAATAACAGTAAATTGAAAGCTGAAAGAGGCTATATTTGTTATGCAATTCTAATTGCATAGCAAAATTTGCAGTGTAAATATTTGAATGTTATTTGTAAGGTATTACAGCATGAGTGAAAAAGTAATAATTGATAAATCTCCTTTTGCTAAATCTTTAAAAACTGATTCCAGAGGTGAAACAATTTTTAGATATGTCCAAGAGTATTTTGAAAAATACAACACTCCTTTAAGTAATACAACCACACTGCAACAGATGGGGTTCCAGCTATGGTTGGTAAGTACAGAAGATTTTTATTATATATTATTATTAAGAGAGACCTCCAGGGAGTCAGGGACTCATTGAGGGAGGCCACATACTACACAGACCAGCTATCATATATATTCTTGAATTCATTCACACTGCTTGCCCTCACAACATCCAATGGCAATCCATTCCAATCATGCACCACCCCATGAGAGAAAAATCTAGCCCTCATCCCCTTCTTAGCGGCATTCATTCTCAGCTTCCAAGGATGTGTTGTCTCCTTTCCCCATCTTCCATAAATTGAAAAACTGCATCAACTGAAATCCTGTATGACCCTTTCAGAAGTTTGTAAGTCTCAATCTGTCTTCATAATCAGTATTCCGCAATCCTGATATCATTTATCTTTGGTATCCTCACCAAGCTGTTTTGCCACATTTCAATGTAAGAGATACATCTCTCATAAAAGGCAGTAACTTCTTGCATGACAACCGTACCATTAATCTGTCCCTTGTCTTCAAAGTGATTGTAATAGTTTTTTGGCTCCCTGTGCCAAAAATCTACTTTCGAGCCTTTTCTGAATGTTTGTTCTCAGTTTTTCAAGCTCACTTCAGTTGCAGTTGCCTTCGTTGTCTCCATAGCCAAAATGGTTTTACCGAAGAGACGGAGCTGTCCGTACATTTCTCCACGCTCACTGTTGAAAAAATTACTTATAATCACTGGACAGTGCTCTAGTGAGCAGAAGTAATACTTCACACTTTATACATATGAAGATATGTATAACGTTCAATAGCTGGGAGGAGGGATAAGAATCTTGTATTTCCATGTTTTGTTTCAGTAATTTCCTGTATTTCACTTGCACAAAGTCACAAAAATCTTTCAGCTGAGATATGTGAACAGTATAAATGTAAAAATACTTGTACACTTAGCGATCAAAGCTTCAATGTCTATTGGAAGAACATCTACTGCAGTTTGTAGACAACTGTGGACAACATGTGCCCCACAGCCAACATCAGCAATGTTTCTCCCCAAGTCTTTCTTCAAACATGCGAAAACATTATTTTCACCTTGGCGTTTTACACCTCCAAAGTTGGTGCTGCAATTATCGCCACAGAATCCGAAAATTTTAGTAGACAGTTTGTGTTTCTTAATTATGGCGTTAAAGTGATTCACTATTTCCAGTGTCTCACCAGGGAGTGTTTCAACATCCAGATGTTTAACCTTTATTCCATATTCGGGCATGAAGTACCTCACAACAACTGGTAGAAATTTAATTTCTTTCCGGTTTGATGTGGCTGTTGTAATTGTGACAAAATTATATTTCTCTAAGTCCTCGTAGAATTCATCAATTACTATGGTCCAATTACGTTCAAGATGAGCCTCACATTTTGTTCTGGCAAGTGCAAATTTTGGTTCAAAAAGTTTCAAAATCAGTTTAGAAGAACAATCAGAGATTCTGAAACTTACATCATGTGAAACGGAATGGAATGCAAATGTTGCTTCTTTAGCTGAGATTGCTAGGCCCTTTTCTGCAGGATCACTGTTTTTGAAATACAAATATGTAGATAATGAAGAAGAAACTGCCGCCGCTAACAAACCAGCTTTATGCTTAGCACTTTTCAAGTGGTCTTTAATCTCTAAACACCGTCATGCGCTACAGAGAAAACTGAGGCACAATGATCACATCGCACCTGATCAACTTCATCACATTTTCTTCCTTATTGCCTTCTACAAAAGATAAACTGTCATCTCTGTCTTTAGCTGGCGTTTACCAAATTCCTTCTGAATGCGATGTTTCTTATTTTGGACAAACTGGCCCCTCTGTGGAAAAAAGAATTAAAGAACATCAATATTATATTGATTACAACAAACCTCAGAAGTCTGGTCTAGCATAACACAGTATTACCACAACCCATAATATCCAGTGGGATAAAGCTATCCTTCATAGATGCAGGTTCAAATATGAACGCCTCTTTAAAGAAAGTTGTAAAGCTTTTTTACACTGACCAAATTTAAATCGAAATGATTGCCTCTCTCTCTCGAAGATCTGGGAGACTTTTATTTTATGTAGTCATTAAAAAACTAATTATCTTAAATATTAATTATTTATTAATTTCTTTCATTTCCTAGCTCATGACAACATTGTGTTTTAATAGGTGATCCACCGAATGTTCGTTACGTGTATTCTATTCCTATCTGTTTGTAAAACTTAAGATGTACTATTAGTTTTAGTACGAAATATCTACCTTATTTATTAATTAAAGTCATTACTGTGGACTTACGTGTTGTTTTTAATAACGAGAATGAAGTGATAAAGCTATTGTTCTCTTAAAAGTCCTGATGGTGCCCCCTAGCAGGCTAAGTAGATGTTCTTGGCCGTTGGGCTGAAATAAGCCTCCCAAATTTGGGGCAGTCTCATTCAACCAAATTTGTTGAGGTTTGGAGAGTTTCTTAGGGCTGAGGCTGATTTCATGAATAGTTTTTCGAATTTGTATTTGCTACGGTGTATTACTGTAGCTTTCTTCCACCGTATTCTGTGGCGTGTAACCAGAGCATGGTCTGCAAGACCAGAGTGGCTGTGCTTGTGAAAATGGATGATATCCTTGTGTTCCAAAATTCTGATATTCGCTGTCCTGCATATTTGCTCAAAGTAAGACAGTTTACAGCTGCAAGGGACCTGGTATACACCAGGTAGGTCTAGGGGAAGTGGTTGGTCTTTAGTGAAGCGGATAAGGGATGCCAATTTTCTGTATGGTCTGCAACAGGAGGTCAAGTCATGTTTTTTTAAGATTTTGGTAATTTTTTCCGAGGTGCCTCGGATGAAGGGAATGGTGATGGAATTAGAGTAATCCTTGTTGTGGAGGGGGATTGTGGTTTGTTCGTTTCAATATTTTTTGGATTTTTTTTGGGGGGTAGCCATTGGCTGAGAAAGTGTTGAGGATGTGATTTAGTTCAGTGTTTAGGGCTAATACGGTAAAATGAAGCTGAAGTTATCTAGACAATTAAATTGTCTAACTTTTCTAAAATGCTGCAGGGATAATCAGGTAATCCCAAATTGTATAAAATTCAAGCAGTGTTTTGTTTCACAAAAAAGCTCTCCGTATCTATAACCATGCCAGCTACGCTTTGCTTTGGGAACAAATCGCCACCACGCGGTTTCTCTTAGCGGACATTAACAAAGCTATTCGTGCACTTTAAATCACAAGCTTTGGTCAATTTTACATGACGTCTCGTGTACCGCAGCAGACAAAGAATTTGAAAAAATACGAGGTCGACAGATCAAAAAATTTGAAAAATTAAAAAAGAACTCTACCGTCAATCTAAAACTTCCTACCAACACCGTAATCAACCTTTCTTCAGTCACCCTGAGGCACTCATCGCGCTTTCATGTGGCCACAACCATTGCCCCCAGAAAAATACCCAGTGAGGATATTATGATCCATATCGAACGCGGAATCCGCTGCCTTCCGAATCAAATCGCCACCAGTGTAAGACTGGATGTAGCTTGTGTCCTCTCCAAAGCAAGACCACCAAAAACCAACATATCCAACAAGGAATATAAAGCTCTGCAGGAAATGAGGAATAATAAAGAAATAGTTATCACCAAATCGGATAAGGGAAATGCAACTATAATACTTAACCAAAAGGACTACACAGGTAAGCTTAATGTTCATCTATTAGATCGGGCTACTTACCTCCCTCTCGAATACAATCCCACCAACACACAAATTAGAAAACTTCACAGGCTCCTTAAGAAAGTCACTTCTTGGCTTGGCCTGTAGAAGTTACCAACAGATTAAAGCCGTTTAAATCTATATCCCCCCTCCGTATTTATGGACTCCCAAAAATACATAAAGAAAATGTGCCATCATGTCCCATAGTGGATGGTATTGATTCCCCCACATACAAATTAGCTAAACATTTGGCCAAAGCACTCACACTTCATTCGCAACACACCATCACACATAAAAAACTCAGCCCACTTCAAAGCCAGCATAGAAAACCTTACACTCCAACATACTGACATAATGGTCAGCTTTGATGTCTCCTCCTTATTCACAAATGTCACACTCAAGGAAACTTTAGAGCTAATCCAAGCTAAATTTTCTCCCGATATCTCAGCCCTATTTCAGTTCACAATGAACTCAAGCTATTTCGTTTGGCAGGGAAAATTCTACAAACAAATAGAGGGGACAGCCATGGGTTCACCACTCTCCCCACCCTTGGCAATTTCTTTATGGAGACCTTTGAAGAAAAAGCCTTAGCTTCTGCCCCACAAAAACCAACCATATGGCTCCGCTACGTTGATGATGTGTTCGCTATTTGGCCACATGGCTCTGATACACTCCTCTCCTTAACACACTTAAACAACCAACACCCCAGAATCAAGTTCACCTTGGAAAAGAGGAAAACAACAGCCTCCCTTTCCTAGACACACTAGTCACCTGCCTGATGGAACTCTGGTTTTCTCAGTTTATAGAAAACTTACCCATACAGGCAGATACATTCACCCCCCCCCCCGCCTCACAATAATATGGAGTGGTGAAAACACTATACAACAGGGCTAAACTAATCTGTTCTAACGACAAGGCCCTACACACTGAACTAAATCACATCTCAACACTTTCTCAGCCAATGGCTACCCCCCCCAAAAAATCCAAAAAATATTGAAACGAACAAACCACAATCCCCCTCCACAACAAGGATTACTCTAATTCCATCACCATTCCCTTCATCCGAGGCACCTCGGAAAAAATTACCAAAATCTTAAAAAAACATGACATGACCTCCTGTTGCAGACCATACAGAAAATTGGCATCCCTTATCCGCTTCACTAAAGACCAACCACTTCCCCTAGACCTACCTGGTGTATACCAGGTCCCTTGCAGCTGTGAACTGTCTTACTTTGGCCAAACAGGCAGGAGAGCAAATATCAGAAGTTTGGAACACAAGGAGTACATCCGTTTTCACAAGTACAGCCACTCTGGTCTTGCAGACCATGTTACACGCCACAGAATACAGTGGAAGAAAGCTACAGTAATACACCGTAGGAAATAAAAATTCGAAAGACTATTCACAGAATCAGCCTCAGCCCTAAGAAACTCTCCAAACCTCAACAAATTTGGTTGTATGAGACTGCCCCAAATTTGGGAGGTTTACATCAGCAGACCTTCAGCCCAACGGCCAAGAACACCTACTTAGCCCGCTAGGGGGCACCATCCGGACTTTTAGGAGAACAATAGCCTCATCACTTCATTCTCAGTTACTGTGTTGTAGTGCCAATGTGCATGTGCCTTTTTTGTAAGTTCCTTTTGAAGTTGGCAACATGGCGTTGCTGAAATATCGGAAATATTTATTAAAATGTAATTTAATTTATATTCTTATCTACATTGCCAATTCCTTAAGTGATTTAGCAACTACTAGAATGGACGAACAGCGTTGTAAACACACACGATGCTATATCAAGAACACGTGATTTGCACGCCTGTATAGATTCTGTGTGCGCATAGTTTCATAATTAGTAGTGTTCTAGCTACAATCGAAGCACCCTTGATGCAGATTGATTACACATATTCTAGAGTTTAGCACAGCATCGTTATTTTTATAAACTTACTAGTTTTTCTATTTTTACTTCCCTCCCACTCATGATAATGTACAATAGCAATAGTAATAATATGTTTTCGGGACAGGATCTTCAAACCGGGACCGTCCCAGAATTTCTGTCCAAGCAAGATCAATCATTTGTTGATAAATTTAGTAAATTTAATTCAGCGTAAAAATCTTTTTACACCTCTTTTACCTTATTGATATATTTTCAAAATTCAATGCACACACAAAAAAAAAAAACCCTTCACAACGACATTACAATTATGCAGTCATACAATTATTTTATGATTTCAAGAAAAATTAATGTTCTTCAAAACTTCAGAAAAATTTTTATTTCATTCCAAATATGTCATCTTTAGGACAAGAAGCTGAAAGAAATTTTTTGGATGCCCACATTTATTTATGTAGCTTGGTTGGCCGAGTGGTTAGCGTATCTGCTCTCCAGGCAAAAGGCTGCAGGTTCGAATCCTGCTGTGGGCATGGATGTTTGAGATTGTCTGTGAAAATATTAGTGGTGATGGTCAGCAGTAGATGGCATTGGTATAGATGATGAAGGTAGTTGCTGTTGGTAGAGTGGTGAAGACGGAGAGTTGTAGAGTAAGTGGCCTCCCTGAGTCTTTGGACTCTCTGGAGGTCTTACGTAATAATAATAATAATAATAACAACAACAATGTAGCTCATCTCAAACACTTAAAAGAGGATTTTAAAAACAGATTCAAGGATCTCAAAGATATAAAAGTTTCAGGATGGATTATGTCTCCATCTGATGCAGAGGGTGATAGGAATGATTTGGCTCTGGATTTGCAAGAGGAAATTATTCAAATGAAGATGGACTTAGAAGCTAAATAACTGCACTCAAAAGAAAGTTTTAGAGGATTTTGGACAAGTAAAAATATTAATGAAAATTACCCTGAACTTTATAAAAACTGTTGAGCCTTTATTATTGACCTTTCAAGTTCGTACTTGATAGAAGCCAGATTTAGCCATGCTAACAGTATTCTAACTAAGCATGGAAATCGATTAGTTCTCAAAAATAATGGAGATCTAAGATTACAACTACCAAATCATGAACCAAAAATATTTCTTCTCTTTTAAAAGCACATCAACCTCATCCTTCACATTAGACATGTGGTAAGCCAGTGTCGCATTTACCATAAGGCACAAGCTGGAGTCTCACTCTCTACGGGGCCACATTTTAAACCTTACTCCTCACAAACAACAATATAAAAGCGGCCTAGTTATAGTTGTAAAATAAAATACTTATTTTTAAATATTAAATTCATAATATAAACACTAGAGGCTGCTGAAAAATTTGTGAGGCCTCCCACCTCCATTTGAAATACATTGTTCTTTCGTTAGAATATAAAATTAACAGGAACTGTTGTATTGCATAAAATTCATGTACGTCAGCGAACTACCAACGTGGCAAAAAAAATTGGGGTAATAGCTATTTTGTTCCCTATATCTATATATTTTACACAACCGTAGAAGAGTGAGAATAGAAATAGAATTGTGGATTTTTTTTTTAAAACTTATCGCTATTCCCTAGTTTTCTATTGTAAGGTTCTATCGCTTAGCTTTACATTAAATACGAGACTGATCATACTCGACTCTAACCAAGGTATTCTGTTAAAATTTCAGGATTTGTGAAGTGTTCCGTCACAGGAAAAGTTTGAGAAACGCTGCTCTAGTCATTCCTTAAATTTAATTGGCAACTATGCTGCGGAATCTTGTCCGCCTCCGGACAAGATTCCGCAGCATATTTTTGTTTTATTCAAAATGTATATAATTACTTTTCATCTTCAACAAGAAGATGGGGTATACTCCTTAAACATTTAGAAAAAAAATCTTTAACAGTTAAAAGATTAAGTGAAACGAGGTAGTCCGCAAAAGCTGACGCCATATTGGCTTTGAAACGTAGATATAAACAAATTAAAGAGGCATTACATGAACTATTCATTTCTTCTCATGAAAAACCTATTTCTAAATTAGAGAGCTCATCACTGGCTGAACATTTGGACAATTCAGAAACAGCAATTTTAACAGTTGTGTGGGACAAAATTTTACAATGAATAAATGCTAGTAGTAAATCTCTACAAGATCCCTTATGGATTTGTTGTTAATAATAATTTGTTAGTCTTCAGTTGGTTTTATTTATGATATAAGGAATAATTCTGCTGCTTTAAATGAAGAAGCAAATTTATTAACAGATGAGATAAAATTTAAAGATGAGAAGGAAAGACTGAAAAAAAAAAAAAAAAAAAATGTGTGACGAAGTTTCACAATCTAATGATGAGATTATATTACACGGGAAAGAAAATTTCATTGTTAATACTTTTAATGTCATTTGCAATAAGCTAATTTGGAAATCAATGAAAGAACAACAACAACAAAAAAAAACTATTTAGACATATTAGATATGTTTGACATTTTTTGAAGAAAGAATTAGATCAAGACAAGTACAAGACTAGTATTAACAAAATTTTACAAACTTATGGGAGTGATATTAACCCAGAAAAAATTATTGATGAAGTTAAGCAATTTTTAATAATGCTGTAGGAAGAAAATTCTTCAATTAAAAATATGCACAAATTTATAAACGATGGGTTAAGGTCTAATTTCCCGGAGCCTATTTCAAATGCAAGTGCTGAATGCTCATTTTCAGTGTGTGAAACAAATAAAAAATTATTTAAGATGCAACTTGCACAAAAAAAAAAAAAAAAAGAAAAAAGTGACATGTCATTATTATGCATTGAATCATATGTAATGGACTCAATTAATTCTGATGACATTATAGATATATTTGCTAAAACCAAAGCCAGAAAAAAAAAAAAAACCCTTTTAGCTATTATTATTTTTTTAAATATTTAAATTTGAACTGATTTATTTTTATACATTTTTAAATGCAAATAATGTATACCAATGTTGTGTTATTTTTATTTTATTAAAATGAGTTATTAAGGAAATGTCGACTTTTATTTTCAACAAACTAAAAAAAAAAAAAAAAGCACATGAATTTGATTAACTGAAATAGACTTGTTCTTTTGAGGCCTCATAATAATGATGTCGCACCTAGGACCTCCAAAAGTATAAATGCGGCCCTGCAGTAAGCATTACTGCAGTCTCATTACATTTTTTCAATATGCATCACAAATCACAGTTGGATACGTTTTCTAAAAAAAATTGTTTAGAAAATGCGAGGGGTGGTGATCTGGAAAGTTCTATAAACATCTAGAAATAAAAATATTAAAGCAACTGATATAACCACAAGAAAGAATATACTAGAAGCAGAGTTACGAAGGTAACTTATGTTCTTATATCATTGTATATTCTTTGTTTGGGTTTTATCTGTTGCTTTAATATTATTAGACAGCCTGGTTGGCAGAGTAGTTAGCGTATCTACTCTCCAGTCAAAAGGCCGAGGATTTGAATCCTGCCATGGACAGGGATGTTTGCGACTGTCTGTGAAAATACTAGTGGTGGTGGTTGCCAGTAGATGATGAAGGTAGGTGTGGTTGGTGGAGAGAGAGTTGTAAAGTAGGTGCCTTCCCTCGATGAGTCTTTGGACTCCCTGGGAGGTGTTACGTAATAATAATAACAATACTTTTGCTATGGTGTTTATCGCAACTTTCCAGATCGCCCTCATATATTAACTTGAAGCTTACTGCTCTTGGGGGGAGGGAGGGAGGGTTGACAAAAACGTTTGGGAACTCCTGATCTGAAGCATGGTCGATTATAATGGACTGTAATCATGCTTTCATATGTATTTTTATGTTCTTCCATACAAATTATGGCTCATTTTCCAGTCTGTATAGAAGGCCAACTTGCAGAAAAATGAATGACTGAACAATATATATATACAGGGTGTTCGGGATAAATTTGACAGTTTCGTAAGGAAAAAGAAAATCTTCTTTGTATCTATTAAATTTAATGAATTGACAAAAAAACATTACAGGCAGAGTTAATTACAATACTATCAACAAGATTTACTCAAAATAACCACCATTAGCATCGATCACAGCTTCAATTCTGCTTCGGAACCTCGAACAAGCTGATGCTACAGTCTCCCTGGGAAGGGCCGCAAAAACTGTTTTAATTTTATCCATTAACTGGGCTTTTGTATTACTGGAAGTGCGATTGGTGTCTTTTTCAACTGCGCCCCATACAAAATAATCCATGGGGTTAAGGTCTGGGGAGTTTGGAGGCCAAACATTTGGACTGGTGAAGTCGTAGAAATTTTCAGACAACCATTTTTGACTTTTCCCAGAGGTGTGGCAAGGGGCCGAATCCTGCTGCCATACATACGGCCTACCATTGGCTACCCTTGTTATCCAGGGCTTGACTACAGTTAGCAACTCCACGAACAAAGCCCGAATTCCAATGCCAGGGTTCTTCAACACCTGTTCCTGCAGATTTGCGAGGAATTCTGCTGTACGAACGCAATCAGATCGTCTGCTAGGGATCTTTCTTCTTGCTACATCCTCGTAGTCACCATTGCAAGTCTCTAGTTCATGCCTGATTGTTTTTACTGTATTCAGGGAGCATTGGGCAGCAGTCGTAATATCCTTATTTTGATGGCGGGCACGAATCATCATGATACAAGTTATTCTCTTCCATGATTCAGGTGGGTTCCAGCTATCCATCCTTTCTGACATCTTGTATATGAATGAAGAAGGGTCCAAACTTTTAAATGAAGAGAAGTGTGTGTTAATACATGTAACTTACGGAAAAATATAATTAATTATAAATATGTCAAATTTATCCCGAACACCCTGTATATATATATATATATAGGGATTTGTGTAGCAGACTAAACAGTAATAGGAGAATATTTAAGTTAACTTAGTAGCTGCATCTGTAGTCTCATTTCCCTTAATTGCACTGGATCTCCAGTAAGTGTGAAAGAATAATTGTTCATTACGATAAAATTATACAAATTCTCATGTTGTAGTAATAATTTTCATTTAATATATAAATCAAAATCATTATCATAAGTTAAAATGTTTTGGCTTTCATATTAAGGTCATCATCATCTGGAGTACGCATGCATGAGTGTATACACACACAGTTCTCTGTTAATTATCAGACCGTCAAATGAACAAACCATTAATTAATCAACAACTGAATAGGTTTGTGTGCTAAATGCCTTGCAGTACAGTAACATATAACCCAGGGCAGGTTCGAGGATTAGAAGTGTTTTAAATATTGAATACTCTGGACGTCAATAAAACATCAGGACTGGATGGATTTTCCCACAGACTTTCAAAGAGAAATAAAATACAATATTATGTAATTTTAAATTTTTACTGATATTTACAAAGTGTCATACTTTTTAATGAAAACATAAAAAAAAAAAAAGAATATATCCTAATTTTTCTTGTGCAAATGTGTTGTTAGGTTTCAGTTAAAATGTACATGAAGAAAAAAAAATACCTTACAATACAAATGATGAACTTATTTACACAAAACAAACAATGAGTGTCAAAAATTGATGTTTGTTTTTAGTAATATATTACACAAAAATAAAACATTTTTCTACCATGTGAATGATTTGTGGTTGGTAAATCTAATAAAAGTTTAAAAAAAGACCAAAATGCATCAAAATGTTTATAAACCATGTAGAACATTAATTCTTTCTATCACATTCATCACAAATGTCTTTCCTGTAATCCGCACACGCAAATATATCACATACTGAACAACGGACTTTGGTTTTCCGATCCTTGGCTCATGGACAAATCTGACATCTAGCTTGCTTCTTCACTTTTGGTTCTGGAGGTCCTTCAGCCTCAGCAAGACCAGCATTGGTGTCTTCATCACCTTGGATATTCAGAACTTTCTTTATGATATTCGTAAGTTCTCTAGACAGTGGCTGAGCCAGTCTCCTTTTCATGTGTGGTGTCACAAGATTCAAGCCCAATTTCTTCAAGTATTGGCGCCTAATTATCTTTTTCTTAGTTGCTGACCGGAGAATTATCTGCAAGTTGATCCAGCATCCCATAAAAATAGCACAGAGGCCATCTTCTGGTTTTGCGGCTTGTTGTGTAGTTGTGAGCCATTTAGTCGAAACTGTCAACACCACCTTTTGTGTTGTTATAAAAAAGTATAACCTAGTTTCTTAGAGACCTCATCAACTTTCTTGTCACTGATAGAAATAGCTGTGGTGCCTAACACAAATTTAATACACATTAATGCTTACTGGGGTATGCTATCACCCCAACAATCTTACAGAACGACACATACTTCATGAACTACACTCACTCATTGATTGATGTGGAGAACGATTGTTGATTAGAGTATAGCTGGGTGGGGGAAGCACTTTGCATATCTGCGACTAATTTGTAGAAGAAAATGGAGTCACCTGGGGTAACACCTCATCCTGGGGAGCAGTCTAGGGTTAAGTTGCAGCACATGGGTTTGGATGTCAGGATAGTGAAGTGGACTGGCTGTCTGATAGGTATCATCATGTTGTGTATGAGGGAGCAATATTAAGGAAGCAGAAGGTTACAAGTGCAATCACACAGGACTCAGTACTGGGACCTGTATTGTTTAATCTTTATATCTATGACATCATCAGTGGATTGAAGAGGGGGGGGATATTTAGTTGGTTGCAGATGATGTGAAGCTGAGAAGGGTTATTAGTAATACGAGGGTGGTATGAAAAGTTCTCGGCCTCATTTTGGAAAGGGTTATCTTGAAAAGGGTAAAACAATAACAGGGGAATATTATTCCGATCTTTTAACCAGACTAGACGAAAAAATTTGTGAGAAAAGACGCGGTGTGCAGAAGAAAAGCATCATCTTTCATCAGGGCAATGCACCTGCCCACAAAAGTGTTTTGGCAATGGGAAAATTAAGGGATCTGCACTATGAATTGTTGGAACATCCACCCTATCCCCCAGATTTGGCTCCTTCTGACTTCTATCTCTTCCCAAAACTAAAACTCTTCTTAGCTGGTCAGCGTTTTTCTTCGAATCGAGAGGTGATTGCAGCTGTAGAGGGGTATTTTGCAGATCTTACTGAGAACCACTACAGGGATGGGATAATGGCGCTGGAGCATTGCTGAAATAAATGTATTAGTCTTAAGGGAGATTATGTTGAAAAATAAAAATAATTTTGAAATTATAAATTTGTTTTTTTATTGTTAGGCCGAGAACTTTTCGGACCACTCTCGTAGTGCAGATGTGGTAGCTTTTTCCTTCAAGAGGATTTAAATAAAATGGGCAGATGGACAAATGAATAGGGGTTTCAGTTTAGTTCAGCTAAATGAAGAGTTTTGAAGTTTGGGATACACTAATGGCTGCATACTCTTTTTTGAGGAACTGTATTGGAGGAAGTGGGGGAGGCAAGGGATCTGGGGTGGTGATTGATAGAAACTTGAAATTCAGGGAAGATATTACAAAGGTGGTGAAGGTAAGAGAGGATTGCTGCAATACTGAAAAGTACACTATCCAGCAGAGATAACAGTTGTCATTTCAATGTATAAGGCACTGATCAGATTGCATCCAGACTACTTTGCTCAAATTTGGTGCCCAGGAATTTGAAGGGGATAATTAACCTTGGAAAGAGAGCAGAGGTGGGTAACAAATATGATATAAGGACTGTAGAATGTTAACTATGAGGATAGACTAAGGGAATGTGGATTGCAAATTTTAGTAGATATAAGAAGAGATGTATGATTGAGACATTTAACCTGTTGAGAAGTAGTTACAGGGTTGACAATGGAGAGTTCTTATGTTTGGTGGAAAAAGGAAAGGAACGGGGGGGGGGGCATCCTAGGAAGTCTGGGTAAGAGGAGTGGTTTCTTTGCATGGAAGGTGGTTGCACCATGGAATGCATTGCCTGATAGACTGGTGAGAGCATGAGCAGTGAATAAGTTCAAAGAATGATATGATAGGTTCCACATTTTCTAAGGTGGGCCTTCCACAATGAGTTTCTAACTCTATGGAGGTCCTGAATCATAATAATAACAACATAATTGTGCCTTCAGTTATCTAACAGTAACCCTGCTCTCCCACTGTGAGTCAACTGAAGGGTTACTGTATATGTGTATGCACATGTTATTAAAAGAAAAAATATCACTACATGAAAGCTAGGGTTCTGTTTTATGGCAACAGTTCATTACTGATAAAAGCTAGCAGCATCAGTACTTGATCAATAATTTAAAGTAAGGGCTAATGTCATTATTTCAAATTATTGCCAAGTCTTGGAAAAGCAGATTGTTGGAGACTAAAGTCCTAGTCTTGCACTGCTCTTTGAGATTAGGGTTGATTAGAATTTCACTGACATCTTTTATGTGTTCATACCAGGTTTTAGTAAGGAATAAGTGCCTATACGATCAGTTATGTGTAATGTCATGTCCAGGGAGTGATTAGAAAGGAGAAACTTTTCATAATTATTAAACTGACATGTTGTTGTCTGCATTCCTTGTTTTTCACAAAACTATACCAAAAAAAAAGTAAAAAATAAAAAACAGCATATTGCACTAAACCATAACCATTCCTTACATTTAATGGATATAAAAAAAATAATAAAATAAAAACAACACTACTTTTAATCCCTTGGTAATTCAAGAGATTAAAAGCTGGTATTAAAGTTGTATGGCTAGAATCACCCTCCTTCCACCTGACTCCACCATCCTTGGGTGTATCAAATCAAATGTATTATAACTTGCCAAATCCAGGATGCCCAATTCCCATCTGAACAAAAGGGAACAAAAATCACATACCAGATTTAATAAGTGGGCCTCTCTGATACCCGAACACTACACGGAACTGACTGGAAAGGCTTGATCTGCATTCATCCCAAAACCTGGCATAAATACAGATTTCAAGAATCCTGTGAAATTCTAACGATAGGCTAAAAATGTCAAGAACACAGGTATGGTGCACATTAGAACCATCTAATTTCTGTTCCAAACAGGTCACAAATTATGAATCAATCCACTAATCCAGACTCTAGGTGATACTTTGATAATAACCTCAGTCTTTATTTTAATTATGCAGCTAATATTACTGTTACTTTCATAAAAATTGTTTTAATATCCTTTACTTGGGCATTAGCAAACAAAAAGACTGCAAGTTAAGAGGCAGTCAAGACGCCTTATGAATAGGCTGCTTGCCTAGTCACGAAGAGACTTCAAATGCAATCTCTTGTTTGCTTAATCATGGGCAAAGAATTAACACAAGAATGCAATTTCATGTCAAATATAATAAACTATCTAATCAAGTGTGCATGCATGTGGGAAATCTTGCTACAAATATCTCTGATAAGGATTATTTTAGTAATGTAGCGATATACACCATCTGCAATTTGTATATGGAAAAAATATAACTGCTCTGATTTACCTCTCTGTATCTCCATGGGTCTACCCCACCCTCCCTCACTGATGAGCTCTCAATAAAGATTAAAACCAGTCTAGGTCATGATCGTTCTAATAATGCATGGCAATACACACACACACACACACACACACACACACACACACACACACACACACACACACACACACACGAGGATGGTCGGAAAAGTTCTTAGCCTCTACCATAGATGGCAACACTATCAGCAAGATTTTTTTTTTCTAAGTTGGTACATCAGTCATAAGCATCCATGTGAAATTGCAAGTCATTTTATCAAGTAGTTTGTTTTATACAGCTCAGCTAATGCCTTTTTATTCCCGTATACGGGAGTAGGCGAGGCCATTTAGCCCTATCTAACTTTTGGAGACTGAGTGGGCAGTTCAATCTCCACTGGTACTCAATCAGAGACAGATGGCCCAAAGCTATCACTAATTAAGCAGTACGCAGTGAAGAGAGACGGCTCAAATGTGCCACCATCTCGTGGTCCCTGTTTGTTTTATACAGATGTCTGAAACAAAACTGTTGTCTATATTCCTTGAAACAGATAAAATTGAATATCATGCAGTTATAAAATTCTTTGTAAAATAAGGTTTAACATCAAAAGAAATACATTTGAAGTTCATAAAAGTTTATGAGCACTTTTCTCCTTCTTTTTCGACAATTAAGAAATGGGCTGCTGAGTTTAAACGTGACGTATCAGACTTGAAGATGATCCACTTGAAGGACGCCAAAAAAGTGTAACACCACCAGAAATCATTGATCAAGTGCACAATATGATATTGGATGACCGGCGTGGCAAAATGTGTGAAATTGCTAAGACTATAAGTATTTCAAAAGAACATATAGGATATATTTTGCATGAAAAATTGCAAATGAAAAAGCTTTGCACAAGATGGGTGCTACGCTTGCTCACAGCAGATCAAAAACGCATTCGCATGAAAATTTCTGAACAGTGCCTGTAGCGTTTTAACAAGAATAAAACTGATTTTGTGTCGATTTATTACTATGGATGAGATTTGAATGTGCCATTACACACTAGAATCCAAACAGCAGTCAAAACAGTGAACAGAAGCCAGTTGTTCAGCACCAAAGAAAACAAAGTCGGTTCCATCAGCAGGACAGGTCATGGTGTTGGTGTTTTGGGATGCTAAAGGCATTTTGTTTATTAATTATCTAGAAAAGGGTAAAGCAATAACCATGGAATATTATTCCAATCTTTTAACCAGACTAGCCGAAAAAATTTGTGAGAAAAGACCCGGTTTGCAGAAGTAAAAAATCATCTTTCACCAGGACAGTGCACCTGCTCACAAAGGTGTTTTGGCAATGGGAAAATTAAGGGATCTGCACTATGAATTTCTTTTTTTTTTTTATATGTTGCACCCATATACAGGAGGTTGGTTGGTCAACCTGTAGTACGTTAGTACCATATATGGGTGGTGGGTTGCGAAAGGAGAAACTTGTTTACATTAGATTTGAACGTGTGTATGTTGTATTTCTTGGGAAATATGTCTGGGGGAAGACTGTTCCACAATACTGAAGTAAAGGGATGAATGAGAAGGAAAAGAAATTTGTTCTGTGGGTTTCGAGGTGCACTGTGAAAGGATGTTGGGAGGCAGCATTACATGTTCCAATGGGCTTAGTACAGAGTGGGGAAATTATTGATGCTGTTTCAGATGAACATTTCCCATGAAAATATTTATAGAATATACAGATTGCAGAGACCAGGCATCTATGTGAAAGTGGGGGAAGTGGGTTGGTAAGGGATTGGTCATTTATTAGTCTAATTGCTCTCCTCTGTATTGAGTCGAGCATTTTGAGGATATTTTATGAAGTCACTCCAGATGTGAGAGCAGTATTCGAGAGCAGGGCAGATTTGTGACTTGTATAGTGTTAACAGCTGTTTAGAGGTGAAGTAGCGTCTTGAGCGAAAGAGGAAGCCTAGTTTTTTGGAAGCTGAGGATGCAATGGTTGTGACGTGTTTATGCCAGGAGAGGCTTGATGTCAAGGTAATTCCGAGAAGAGAAATTTCATCTTGTCTGAGAATTTGGGTGTTATCAAAGACAATGCTGGGGGAAAATGGTTCTTTTTATGTGAGAAATAAGACAGAACTGGGTTTTACTAGCATTGAAGTTGACGAGGTTATCTGAGCCCAATTGGCAGATGACTTGGAGGTCAGAATTAATGGCAGTGGTAGTTGATGTTCTGTGGATTGAGGTGAGTTGTGTAGAGTAGGGTTTGTCAAATGAAAGAGAGGAATGTAATGTGCTGTCATCTGCAAAACTGTGCATTGGGTTTGAGGTCAACTGAAGTAGGTCATTGATATATAGAAGGTGGAGGGTCGGTGAGAGAACTGAGCCCTGTGGGACCCCAGCATTTGTTGGATGGTGAGAGGATAGGGAGCCGTTTACCATCACACATAGTGTGCATCCAGACAAGAAGCTGACAATCCATCTGCAGAAGTCCCGAGGCAGTCCAAATGATGAGAGTTTGCTTAGTAAGCCTTTGTGCCAGACTCGGTCAAAGGCTTTGGAGATATCGAGCGCAACTACTTGGGATTCACCGAATTTCTCCATGGCATTTGTCCAGTGATGGATGATGTATGAGAGTAGATCTCCTGTTGAACGGCTTTGGCGAATCCGTACTGGTGGTCGCTTAATAGCCGGGTACCTTCAAGGTAGATTAGGAGTTGAGAGTTGATGATTTTCTCCATTACTTTAGATAGGACTGAAGTGAGTGAGATAGGGGTGGTAGTTAGATGGTAGTGATTTGTCACCCTTTTTAGGAATGGGTTGAATATAAACCAATTTCCAGGTTTTGGGATATACAGTCAATTCCATTTAATTGGACCACCGGTTAATTGGGGCAGCCACTTTTTTGGGCCAAATCTCAAAGAACGGAAACCAAACCAACATGTTAATACATAATTTAAACGCTTAATTTGGACAACTTTTCACTTAATTGAGACAGTAGCTGAAAAGGAATTTAGCAATTTTTGATATATTTTATGGATTTTTCGAAAATATGGCAACACTAGCGTGATGCGAATCAGTTATCTTTCGTTGTGCGTCTGGCAAGTATGCGTCTGCTTAAGCATCTACCCTTACTATATACTGTACCTGGCGATATCGATTTATTGTGTCAATTTTATTTAAAATTTTTAAATCTTTGCCAAGATGCCAAGAAATGATTTTACACTTTCAAGTAAAATTGCTTTGTTGGATAAAATTAAAGCCAGCCATTAAATACAAGCCATCGTAGACTTGTTGATATAACTGGTGTACCAAAATCTGCCATAGTGCATCTCCTACAACAAGAAAATCAACTGCGCGAGGAGTGGACATTACAGAAAGAAATTCCAGGAACATCCAAAAGAAAGCGTGATAGAAAGGATCCAGAAGTCGAAGAAGCATTAGATCAATGGTTTTCTATAGTTAGCAGGTGAGGTGTGAATATCAGCGGCCCAGTGTTGAAGGTGAAGTCAGAGGAGATCGCTAAAAAGCTGGACCACAACGATTTTAAAGCAACTGCTGGTTGGTTGTCTCGATGGAAAGCGAGACACAATACCAAATTTAAAAAAGGCACGACAAAAAGGGCAGTGCTGACAATGCAAGCACTGAATAATGGCAAAATACTAAAATCCTTACTTTTTTAGAGAATTTCTGTTCAGATGATATTTACAACGCTGATGGTGTTTACAACACGGCCTCTATTATCGTGCTACACCAGACGGCTCCCTGTGTTATAAGCACATTGCACTGTCAGGGTATAAAAGGGCAATGGACTGCATTAATGTGTTATGCTGTGCAAATATGTCGGGTACGGACAAACGAAAACTAACTACTAATCATAGGAAAAAATGCTAAGCCTCGATGCTTTAAGGGATTAAGAATAGAGAGTTTACCAGTAGAGTACCATGCCAATAGTAATGTGTGGATGACTTCTGAAATTTTTCGGAATTGGCTTACAAGTTGGGACGTAGAATTACAGCATAAGCAGAGGAAAATTTTGTTGCTTCTCGATAATTGTGCTGCACACTCATTTAGATAATCTAAAAAATATATGGCTGGAATTTCTTCCTCCTAATACAACATCCTTAGTGCAACCAATGGACATGGGGATAATAAAAAATTTAAAGACATTGTATCTAGGAAAATTGGTTAATTATATACTGGAATCCATTGATGAAAACCTATTAACAAGTTCATCAACACCAGAGAGATCAGTGCAAAAATTTCCATTTTGTAAGCAATACAGTTTGTCTCTGACAGTTGGCGAGCTATAAAAAGCAGCACAATAGAAAACTGCTTTGCTGTTTGCAGTTTAAAACCCTTGGAGGTTCTTGGAATTTTGAGTAGTGATGAAAATGAAGACATACTGCAAGCTCCTATCATGAATAATGAAGAATTTTCAACAATAGATGACAATTTACCATGTTACGATGAAAATGAAAACTTTGAAGATGCAATTGTTGAAGTCATTAAATCCAAACGTCAAAAGTTTGACGAAGAATGCGATGATGACCCACCTGTGCTTGTAACTAATCGTGAGGCCAAAACGTTTATAGTCGGGTAACAGCGTTATTTTATGCAGGAAGGTAATGAAGGAAGCCCTACATCCACACTGAACATCTGTGCTGATTTTGTTGCATTTTTGCAGAATTAAAATTTGAAATTGTAAAAGTTATCATGTATGCATTATTTTTTCTGCACAATTTATAGTACAAATATTTTCTGTATTTTGGTTTAATAAACCATTAAAACAGGTACCTAATTATTATTTTTTTACCTACTTATTCATATACTTGCATATTACATATTTTATTTTAGAATTCATTATTAGTTCGTTTAATTGGGGCAGCCGCTTAATTGGGCCAAAATGGATTAGTCCCAACGTGTCCCATTTAAGTGGAATCGACTGTATACCAGTGGAGTAAGAGTGTGTGTACAGGTGACATAGGATAGGAGTCAGTTCCGATGCACAGACCTTCAGGATAATGCCGTCAGGGCCAGGAGACTTTTTTGTGTCTAATTTAGACAACAGGTTTACGATGTCTTTTTGGCAAAAGGATACAGGGGGCATTGTATGTTGGGAAGTTGGAATGACTGGGGGGCTTTTGCCATTGTCTGTTATGTGTGCACTGGCAAAGTGTGATGCCAGGAGATTAGTTTTTTCTATGGTAATGTTGCTATTGAGCCATCTGGTATGATAGAGGTGGGAATAGTGTAGGGCAAAAGTTACGGCCAATTGCCTTGGCAAGAGAGGACAGGCTGCAGGCTTTCAGCTCGTTCAAATTCTGTTTTGGAAGTATTGATAATTTTCTTGCATTTGTTTCAGGCTTCAGTATAGACATTGAATGAGGATAAGGTTCTTGATTTGAGCCAGTTGTGGTATGCCTGATTTTTCGTTTGTACAGCCTTGGCACATTTTTTGGAGAACCAGGGTTTAGTTAGGGGATGACAGATCAGAGTAGTGTGGGGAATATATGTTTTCATGCCAGTGAGGATCACTTTGGTGATTCATTCAGTGCATATGTTTGGACTGGAAGGCCAGAAACAATAGTCTAACCATGGGAATGAACCATAGTAGTCATGGAGACTGTCCCATTTGGCACTGTTATAATGTCAAACTACTCTTGTGTAGGGGTGACTGTATAGGCATTGTTGCATGGGGGAGGAGATGAGCACTAAGTTGTGGCCAGAATTGCCTGGGGGGGGGGCTCACTACATATTTGGAGGGGTCATTAGTAAGGAAGAGATCTAGGGTATCTGAGGAATGGTTTGGGTTATATGGTATTCTGGTTGGTTTTTGAACAATTTGTGTGAGGTCATTAGTGACTGCAAATGTTTCAGCATCTCTGTCTGCAGGATCTGTATAACTGGAAGAGGAAAGCCAATTGGTGTTATGGACGTTGAAGTCACCCAGGAAGATGATTTCGCTGTTGGGAGAGTGGGATTGCAGAAAATCAACTTTTAAGGAGAGGAAATGGAAGAGTTCAGAGTGATTGGTGGTATTAGGAGAGAAAGAGAGATAGAGACAGCAGATGAATTTGACTGAGTGGGGGAGGGATATCTTCAGCCAAAGAAGGTCGAAGTATTTCGTCAGGATAACAGCATTGAGTTTCCTATTTTCGGCCTCGAGCGACTCATGTACCGATGATGTAATTAGTTCACGAAGTACGTTAGCAGGCATGGGCGCACTTGCGGTCGGGCACTGGTCGTTGAGCGTCTCGAGCTTTGTTTCCAACTTTCCAATTTTGGAGGAGAAGGTATTGATCACGGTATTAAGCTGTTGCTCGAGCTTACCGACTCTTTTGCCTAGGTTTAGTATTTGTTTTACGGAAGAGAGGCATGTTGTACAGAAGTAGGGCTGGTTTAGATCGGTAAAAAGTTTGTGCGCAGATTCATTTATTTTTGCGAAGGAAATATGTAGCCAGTTGCAACAGAAATCACACGATATACCTTTTTCCCTTTCTTTGACTTCAGTTTCACAGCTGCGGCACTTTGCAATGTCATTTGGTTTGTTGGTGATCGGCGCCGCTACGCTGACGGGACTCAAGGTAGTCTTCAGTTGTTGGCCGCCATCTTTACTTCACACGGTAGGCATAGCGCTTTCACAAAATATAGCAGATTTAATGGACTATGGGTACTTATGTGTTGTACTGTAGTAATCGGCTGCTTAGTACCTTCTGTTACTTTTCCATTTGCTGCTTATTTTGCACAAAAAACATTTACAATCACGATAAAATGTGGGAGCACAAGTTTACCATTACTTATCCACAGGCGCCACCTATACAGCCTGAACCTGATAGGGTGAATGTTGGAACATCCACCCTATTCCAAAGATTTGGCTCCCTCTGACTTCTATCTCTACCTAAGACTAAAACTCTTCCTTGCTGGTCAGCATTTTTCTTCGAAGCAAGAAGTCATTGCAGCTGTAGAGGGGTATTTTGCAGATCTTACTGAGAACCACTACAGGGACGGGATAATGGCGATGGAATAAATGTATTAGTTTTAAGGGAGTTTATGTTGAAAAATAAAAATAATTTTGAAATTATATATTAGTTTTTTCATTTCTAGGCCGAGAACTTTTCAGACCACCCGCGCGTGCATGTGTGTATATATATATATGTATAAAATATGATAGGAAATGCATTGTGCGTTATGGTACACTGGAGCAATTTAATGTGTGGTCAACAGCCTTACTGAAGTGACTGTTGACTTATGTATCTGTGTGTGTGTGTGTGTGTGTGTTGGGGTATGAATGCAATGAATGCCAAGGATTTATCATCTTGATGTGTAATCAAGGTATTTAGGAAGGGCAGACTATTGTTGTTTTCTTTTTCTAAATTCCAATGTGTTAAAAGTACAGTCACCTGTCTAAGACCACATTGTCTGCATACATGATGCTTTCTCATTTAGGCAAACAGTGGGTTCTAAAAGCTTTCTCTACAAACATCTTCATGAAGTAATTAGCTAGGGAGGAAGTGAAGAGAATGGCTGCACTTGTCTTTTCACAAAGAATAAAGAAAAAATTGTTAAAGCCAGTTTACAAAATTTAACATAAACAGTTTATAACTTATGCTTATGTTATAAAAGATGAATAAACTTCAGCAACTGTTTCATAATAGCAACAAACAATGGCACTGTTAATTTAACTCAATGATACTCCCTTTGTATGGAGAGTGCCACTGAGTTAAACATGAGGTTTGAAGTGCACATATGTGCAGACATCCAGAAAGCAGCAGGGAAAGTTTGTTTTTGGTGTGGTGATTGGAAAAAATATACTTTAGAGAAAGAGGTAACAGTAAAAAGAATGAAATCTGAGACCAATAGATTTATTCTGAAAGAGTTTCTTTCAAACTGCGAAATGACCAGCATTAGATTTATATCTTTGAAAGTTCTCTAACTTATGTGGACTATTGCTGCTATCCATACTAAGTTGTTGCTAGAACATCTTTTAAACTGAAGATAGAACAAAAAAAAAAAAAAATGTTCTAAGCAAGATAGTAGTTTTCTATATAGTGTTTCCTTCAAGTGATAATTTGTACAGAAGTTTGCAGTGAAATACTTGAGATTAAGAAGAAATATTCCAGACAGAATTTAGAAAGAGGCCCTCAAGTGGAAAAACTGTTTTAAACAAACTGCCAAGTAAGAATTCTGTGCAAATTCTTAGGATGTTTCAGAAGCTAGGCTATCTGTAGTGAAACATTTACAAAGTTGCTGAGACAGGACATGTTTATCCTTTTTTATTTCAAGTTTAAAAAAAAATAAAGAAATGAGGTTCCCCTTTTAAGACTTCGTATCTAAACTGAGTGCATTTACATACGAGTGTAGTGTAGAACTAAAAATGTAAAACCCCAAAGGGTTTTGCTTTGTTTGCCTGGCAAACTTAAAACTTAATTTTTTTTTTTTTTAAAATTCTGAAGTTAAGTTTAATTTGTGTGTGAAATTTTGCTTAAGAATTTATGAGAAACTATATTTTTTTAAATAAATAAATTTAGATAGCAGTAAGAAATGTATTAAAGTAAGATTCATGGCTTAAACATGTAACAAAAATTATGTAGAATTTATTCAAAAACTCCAATATACACTATCTACCAATAATTGTCTGAGCACCCATGCCATTTGAAGTAATAAAACATTCCAGGTTTGTTAATAATATAAAAACTGGTGTACAGATAGTAGGAAGCAGTATTTCATCATAGCAGTTGAATACAGGTGGTATGGCAACACGATGTGAACTGAGCGACTTCAAGAGAGGTGTCATTGTGGGCTATCACATTGGTGGCATGTCCATATTTGCTATTCCCGCTCAACTGGGGCATCCAAAATTAACGGTTGGCGATGTGATCAGCAAATGGAGACATTCTGGCATCACTGGCAGCAGCTGAAAATGACTGACAGGAATAGTAGGATGTTAAAATGGGTGGCATTCAAAAACTGGCTACAATCGGCACAGACTATCCATGATGAGTTCCAGAGTGTCAGTAACACCATGGTGAGCACTAGTACTGTACAAAACGAACACCATTTACTGGGTTTCCATGGAAAGAGCAATGCCAAACATCACAACAACAAACAAGGCAGCTCATCTGGCCTGATGTAAAGAGCATGTGAACTGGACAATTGACCGGCGAAAAATAGTACTCTGGAGCAATGAATCAAGGTTCAGTTGTTTCCAGTCTGATGGTAGAGTGTGGTGTGGAGGCAGCCTAGTGAACTCTTGTTACCACAGTGTGTTGTACCCACAGTAAAGTTTGGTCGTGGAACCACTGGTCATTGTCCATGGTTCCATGAAAGCAACTCAGTACCTAGATACTCTGGATAATCAGGTACTGCCTACACTGTGGAGTTTTTATGGAATGTACCTGTGTTACTATCAAGATGACAATGCCTCATGTCACAAAACTGCAACTGTTATGAAATGGTACGAAGAGATGGGTGTTAAACAACTGCCCTGGCCAGCGCAGATTCGTGACCTCAACCCCATTGAACACCTGTGGGATGAATTGGAGTACAATTGAGGTCCAGAGCAGAACATCCTCGATCTGTTGCTAAACTCAGTGCTGCTTGATGGAGGAATGAAGACAAATTCCACCTGAAGTCTGCCACACATTGGTGTAAAACCTTCCTCAAAGGGCACAGGAGGTGATCATAGCCAAAGGTGGACATACACGATATTAGGGTTTGCCTGCTGGTATCAATTGTAAATTGTTAAAGTGTCTGGACAATTATTGATAGATAGTATATTTTCCAATCAACATAATTTCTCACATTTTTCACATTACAGAGAGAAAACTTTCAGTTCTATCTCTACCTGGTATCTATCAGGTTCCTTGCAATTGTAGTTTAACATAATGTGGACAGAAAAAAAGAATCAGTGAACATCAGTAATACATTGCATATCATAAAGTTCACAGTGTCTGCTGGAATCATGCTTGCTTAATTCAAAGCAGTTTTAAATACGAATATCTTTTCAAAGAAAGTCCAGAAGGTTTGTTCCCATCCACATTTAAATCCGAATGACTGCTTCTCAATTCCAAAAGTTTGGGAAATTCTCATCCTCAGCAAATATCAAAAATTATTATTTCTTTGATGTGATTTGCTGTTATTGGTTAACTGACTGTTGTATTTCTCTTATTCTGTCAGTGAATTGCTAGTTTGTTTTTCAGAATGTTGGTGTACTGTTAATTTCAGTACACTGCTAATTTCAATACATTTATACTGTGTCTAATATGCTTCCCACAATTATTTTAAAATACACCATAATTTAATAAAATAAGAAATTTTCTACATTCAATTTTAAGAGACAGTTACCTGGCATCCAGTATTCCTTGATAAATTTCTAACTGCTTTAAAAATCCAGAATTAGGTTTGATACAGTTTCTTTTATTTTTGACAAACTGAACAGCTTCCTTAAGATTCCAGTCATAAGCTTTCATTACATATGCAATTACTACAGAAGCAGATCGACTGATGCCCATTTTACAATGCACAAGCACTTTAGAGCCTTCATCTCTGAAAATTATTCAAAGAAAATAATTTCATATAGATAAGTTCCAAGAAAATGATATAACAAAAATAACTAGAAACTTGAATTCATATAACAGTTAAAGAAATCTAACAATAGTATGCAGGATCACAATGAGCCTTCAAGAACATACTTGATACACCTGGATCTAAACTTCATAAGGTTCCAGAAATATCTACAGGTATCCTAGAGAGAAGGATTTCTGCAGTCATATTTGTCTGTCCAACAACATGGAAGCAAACCTTTATCTAGAAATAGAAGTCAGCCATGAAACTACCATTTCATTGTTGTGACCTCAGAAAGCGATGGAGAAGGTCATCAACAACCCACTTCTTCACTATCTAGAGACCCACTAATATGAATTCTCTCATTCTCTTTCTACTGCAGATCTCCTTACTCACCTTGGGATACAGGCCATGGAAAGATATAGGGAAAATCATGTGGTTGCTCTTGATATTTCAAAGCAATTGATCATGTCTAGCATTAGGCCTTTTCCAAAAGCTACCTTTTTGTAGTCTTTTTGCATTATGCAATGGACTACCAGTTCTGTTCTGGTTGTTCATTATATGACATGATAGATGAATTCTTATCATCAGATTTCTTTATCAATGGTTGTATATCCCAGAGTAATATGATAAATTTAGTTTAATCCTTTATCCCAGTGAGAGCAAACAAAGTTTGTGCCTGAAAATATCTTCAGGACTGAATATAGTGTTGTACTATCTTACCTGGGTAAGTAGTACAACACCAGGCAACTCGTAGCAAAGGTGGAGCAAGCTACCAACACTCCTATCCCAGTATCTCCCATAATGCAAAACACATCTCCTTGTGGATATGTATACTGTTGTGCATTAAGGGACTGGCCACTACCCAGACTAGTTTCGACCTTTATTGAGGTCTCTTCAGTGGGAGCCAGGCCCAGAGTTAGAGATACCAGGCAGAAGCAGTAGCAAGGTCATCTTTACCTATAGGAGTTGCCAACTTTTTTTTATTAAATTACTCTGGATTTAGAGAAAGATGTTGAAAGTTTATTTTTCACTAGGTTAGACTATGATAAATTTAGTTTAATCCTTTATCCCAGTGAGAGCAAACAAAGTTTGCACCTGAAAATATCTTCAGGACTGAATATAGTGTTGTACTATATGGTAGCTTGCTCCACCTTTGCTACGAGTTGCCTGGTGTTGTACTACTTACCCAGGTAAGATAGTACAACACTATATTCAGTCCTGAAGATAATTTCAGGCGCAAACTTTGTTTGCTCTCACTGGGATAAAGGATTAAACTAAATTTATCATAGTCTAACCTAGTGAAAAATAAACTTTCAACACCCAGGGTACTATTTTTACTGACATACTATTCAATTCCTCTTCTTCATTTGCAAAACTCTGTAGTATTCAAATGATTCAAACTCAAGATCTTTCATAACCAATTTCTTAAACAAAGATCTTTTCACCATTCTCAAATGGTGATGTAAACAGAAAATTACATCATCATCAAAACAATGTCTTGTCTTATTACTTGGAAGAAAGATCCTACTTTGCTTTTTTTTTAGTTTAGATGATATTCCAATTTCCATTCAAAGATAGTTTATTCCTATCTCATGCTGACTTTCACATTCAGCTTATCCTGGCATAAACATATTGCATTCATAGCTTTCTCAGCCTCCAAAACCTGGTATTCTCTTTTGTTCAAAACACTATTTTTCTATTGCTCAATTCTTAACACTTCATCAATCCCAAATCTGACAGACCTTACAACATTATTATCACTATTTGTAGTAGTGTATCTAAAACCTCCCTAAGAATTCTTGATTATATACAGAAGAATCTGCCTAATTGGTAACCCCTCTATCACTTTCTCAGAGGCACTCTGTTTCTGTATTAAGCCTTTTTATAGGTACTTTCATGAGTGCTACTCTGCTGAACATATTTAACATTGCAGCTGGATTCAGGCCAAATAGAGGCTGTCAGGATCAGATCTTCACTTTACGACAAATAGTCGAGAAAGCATGGGAATATAACAAAGATCTGTATTTAAGTTTTGTTGATCTGGAAAAGGCATATGACAATGTGCCAAGAGAGAAGCTATTCAATACGCTGCAGTTATATGGTGTCAATGGGACATTATATCAAGCAATACTTAGTCTTTATTTGAGTTGTAAGTCAGCAGTTAGAATTGAAGAAAGTACAGGAAGATGGTTTAATGTTAAATCTGGTGTGAGACAAGGATGTACATTATCCCCTCTCTTATTCATTATCTATATGGATCACATTATGAAGGAAAGTGGTATTAAACATGATATCAAAATTGGAGATGTTAATGTCAGCTCTTTGCTTTATGCGGATGATGTTATACTTCTAAATAAATCCGCTACAAGTCTGCAAGATTCTCTGACTAAATTGAATAGCTCTTGTAATAGATATGGTATGAAGGTCAGCAATAAAAAGACAAAGACAATGAAAATAGGCAGAATCATTGAAAATGTCAACTGTGTTGTGAATGGAGAACCTGTGGAACAAGTAAAACATTTCAGCTATTTAGGCACGATTTTTACTGAAGATGGTAAATTAAATATAGAAATAGACAACAGAATCAGCAAAGCTGGTATGGTGGGAAGTCAATTGAATAAATTCATATGGAATAAGAGAGAAATTAGTCGGAACACTAAATTAGCTGTATACAAGACAGTGTTCAAACCAGTTTTAACTTATGGATCTGAGAGCTGGGTCAGAAGTAAAACACTTGACCAAAGATTAGAGACTTCAGATATGAGAGTCCTGAGAAAGATTATAGGCGTGAACAGATGGCATCAATGGCAGTATCATATTAAAAACGAGGATATTAGGAAAGAACTTGACATTGTCAGCATCCAGGAATTCGTTAGCAGAGCTAATCTCAGGTGGTATGGTCACTTAAACAGAATGGGCGAGGAAAGATTAGCAAAAGAAGTGTTCTCTGCAGGTTGGCAGGAAAACGACCCAGAGGAAGACCAAGATATAGGTGGATTGATACGGTACAAAGTGCTTTAGACGATAGAAATATAAGATCTGATAATATTGGAGAGTTGACAAGTAACAGACTGATTTGGAGGAAAATTGTAGATAGGAAATTAATAATGATGTAATTTTTTTCATGTAGTACTATCATATCCTGTACACCCCTTGAGGTTACATGGCAGGAATTTGATGATGATGATGATGCATCTTTTTACACTCTATCTTTATCTATCTCTGTTCTCTGAAACAACCTTCCCCATACTGTTTCCTCAATGAATACAATCACCAGCATTTCAAGAAATTTATTATGAGATTTCATCTTTCTCCTTAACCACTTGCCCAGTACTGTTGTAAAATCTTTAAAGGTTCCTGTGGCATAATGATCATACAATGAAAATAACACAATAACCATAGTAGAGTTTCATTAAAGTTTATTACTGTGATTATCATGTTATTTTCATTATGATAGTACTGTTATATTATAGGTTTGTGACCTCTGAGGTGTGGGGTCAATACAATAATTAAAAAATAGAACTGGGTCCAGTAAACTTTTAATTTGTGGGTCATGAACTTTATTGCTGAATTATTTAAGATTATCAGTCAGAAATGTGATTTGCAGTTGTTAATATGGTTCTAATCAGAGGTATAGTTTCTATAAGACTCTCATATAGAAACTAAATTCATCCTGAAATTGTTAAGGATGCAGGAAGAACCTAATTGATTTATGTTGATGCTGATGTGCTAATAGGAGGAATTTGAGTTAATTTTTCTCCTGTGTGAATTCCAAAGAGGGAAGTTACCGGAAGCACGATACAGATTTTGGAATTTCTTCCATACAGGATAAAACTGATAGACTACATTAATAGCAACAGCATAAAAAAAAAAAGTGATTTCCATGCTGTTTATGTTGTGATCATATATATTTATACAGTGTATATTTAATATAAATACACAACATAATTTTTTTATATTAAACATTTGTTTCATTATAAAGATGTAGGAATGCTCAATTTCTTAATGAGCTAAATAGTTAATAAGGTTAATTACAAGGATAAGATCCTGGAATACCTACCAGTCTGTGTCCAAGTTCACTTATGGTTTAGTTTAAGATATTTCATTTTTTTTATTTAAAATTAAGAGTTAACAGGAAAACATACAATGATGCAACCAACAGGATTGTATCTAATCTAACAGGAAGTGTTACAAAGACCACACAGTCATTGTTGCTATAAGGGACAAAATGACAAATAGGAGCACATGAATTACTCTGCTCATATTTAGTCATTTAATTTTCAGTGTGAGAAAGAAAATCTGAAGAGGTAACAGAGAAATTTCTAACACTTTGTCAATCCAAAATCTGATAGAGTAGAACTGCTGAGGCAACACCAAGACCCTGGAATGGTGATAATGGAGAGAGATTTGAGGGAATGCGTATTGCAGTTTTATAGATAACTGCAAAAGGGATATGACAATGCAGATATTAAAGTGGATGAAGAGATTTTACTATATCAATACAGTTGATATTATACAATGGAAGGTGTAAGAGGTAGAATGAGAAGCCACTTGTGAAAGCTGAAGTAAAAGTGTAGTGAACATAGGAATGAAGAGAGGTGGATGAGTGTAATGCATTAGCACAATGTGTCCTGAATGCTTAGAGGGTGAATCAGTTAAACATCTTATAAATCTCAGTCTTATTTTTATTGATGTTTTAGAGCCTTTACATAAGTTTTGATCTGAGGTTCAGGTTCTGTTATCAAATCTTTGTAAATTCATTCTTGTTTGATGTTCAAGGAACATCATGAGTATTTAACAGATTAAGACAAGACAAAACAAGAAAAAGTCAAACCCATAAGACTAGTACACTTTTTTTTTTATATATATATAATGTTCGTCAAGTAGCTTTATTTTATTATCCTACATGTTTTGCCAATATTTTTCTATCGGCATCTTCAGGGAATACAAACTAGTAAGCTATATGAAGATAATAGACTAGGTTATAACTGATGGTTCTAATTCATACAAAAAATTAGTATTGAACGAGGCAATGCGCGTGTCTCGGGAACGTGATTTATTCATTATGGCGCATGATGTAATTGTTATGAAAGTTCATTTCTTTGATGTTTAATGATCTGATTAAAGCTTTCCAAATTTCTGGTAAGGTTAGACCTTGATTCTTGTTTAGGTTTTCAGTTTTACGGGCGACTGTAGCTGCTTCCTTGAAGGTTCTTGAATGGTAGTTATCTTGTATATAGGGCACATAAGGCTCTTATCTCACTCAATGTGATGGTTAGTAGAGGCAAAGTGGCAAGAAAGGCCTGAAATGTCTTGTCTGTTGTTTCTGACATATCCTATGTGTTCTTTCTTTCTCGTTTCAAAGCTTCTACAGGTCTGACCTACATAACTAATACCACATGAGCAAGGTATATTATATACTCCAGAGTACTTGTAGAATGGATGAGGATCTTTCGGTGATCTTAAAAATTTCCGAATAGTGTTGATTGGCTTGAATGCTACTCTGATATTATATAATTTTAGAAGGTTAGCTAATTTTTTGGAAATGCTGCTGACAAATGGAATAGTAATAGTACTGATGTATTGGAGGTCATCACGTTGTCTATGTGGTATATCAGTCAAGAGAATCTTGTTGTAGTCTTTTTGGATAACCATTTAAAGATAGTTCTCTGGATATTGTAGTTAATTCCATTTGTAGATCATTCTTATCTGTTGTGTACTTTATAGCTCTTTTCTTCTTGAGCATATGGATAATTCATATCCATATGAATTATCCATATGGATATGAATATTCTAATTCATACAAAAAATTCATACTAATTTTTTGTATGAATTAGAACCATCAGTTATAACCTAGTCTGTTACTTCATATAGCTTACTAGTTTGTATTCCCTCAAGATGCCGATAGAAAAATATTGGCGAAACATGTAGGATAATAAAATAAAGCTACTTGACGAACATTATATAAAAAAAGTGTACTAGTCTTATAAATAATAGTCAAGAAAAAATTCAACACAAGTCAAACCCATTTTTAGAAGAAACCCATTCTTTCTTTATTACTATTTTTTAATATCACATGTTGCTACTGTGCAGATGATAGTCTCAACTCTGAAAGTCATGCATGAAATCATTCTTGCTCAGATTTTATAAGCAATAAAGTCATTCTTTAACCAATTCAATTTACTATGTGGTCTATGGCCAAGGCATGGTTTGCAAATCCAATTTTCTATGTTGCTGAAAGTGAATATATCACTTATGTTCTAAGCAGTTAACCAATTTTAACTTCTGAATATGTGAGTTATGATAACAGTAAAATATGATCAGAGCCCAGATATGGGGAGATTTCATAAAAATCACCAGAGTGAACAGATGGCATCATATTAAAATCAAAAGTACTAGAAAGGCACTTGACACTTTTAGCATTCAAGAATATGTGAGCAGAACTAAACAGAAGGGGAGAGAAATGGTTAGCAAAAAAAGTGCTTGTGAGCCACAAATTAGAAGTATACAATATGACAATACTGGAATCTTGAAATATAACAAACTAATCTGGAGGAATATTGTTAGAATGAATTTGGAAAGGTAATGAAGATATAAATAAATCCACACAGGTTTCCATAAATTAAGGAACAAGAAGAAGAAAGATCACAATAACTCAAAAACTGTGAATTTGTACACTATTTGGTGAAAAGCAATATAAGATGCGAAAGAAACATCCACAAAAACTGTAAATAGACTATTCAATTCAGTAACCATGGGTACATGAAGACAGTGGTCAAAAACAATAAGGTGAGATTTTCAAAGTGCCTCAAATAAGGAACGTGCCCTCCCCCAAACCAATACAGCACTCACAACAATATTTCATGCTGTTTATAATGGTGTCTAAGAAATCAGCTGGTAATAGCCATTCCTACTGGAAAGTTCTCCTAAGTCTCTGACGGTTTTGGAAAGGGGTAGTTGAAAGCAGCAACACATCCACTCAGAGCATCCCAGATGTGCTTAGTAGGATTAAGGTCAGGAGACTTGGCTGGCCGGTCCACATGTATGATAGATAATTCTTGAAGATAATGGTCCATGAGATTTGCTCAATGATGACACAATATCATCTTCTAAGAAAAAGCACAAAGACCACCTTTGTGAAGCCTTTTGTGCACAGTGGGGCAGATACCAATGTTTCTGTAGCCAACATGAGGTCAGATTGTAATTTGGAGTTGCATTCCTGTTTCAGTAAGCAGATAATCAGAAATATTGGTCATTGTGGTTGTAGCCCATGACCTTCCTTCACACAACCATAATCAGCATCCCATATTGGGATGCTGATTATGATTGTCAAAAATGGGTCCACAGTCTGTGGACTTACATTGCTAGACAAAGGCCTTCCCCATGTTGTTCCATTCGGCTCTATTTTGGGCTATTCTTGACCAGGTTGGTCCTGAGGTAGCCAGATGGTTGGCCCAAAAAAGGACCAATCATCTGGTAGGCCTCTTTGGGTCATTTGTATATACTGCTGACAGCACCACTCATTTTAATATGGTATTTGAGCTCAATGTTATTTTTTACATAATGTAACTGAAGTTCATATATAGCTATTTTTCCTTTTTCCCAAGTCACTGTGATTTTTCTCTTTGATTCTTAATTCATGAAAACCACTGGATTACTGCAAATAGAAAAAAAAAACAAAAAAAAAACGAATGCATATCAAGAAAACATAAATAAAAACTTAAAAGAAACAAAGGAAAGAATAGACAGAATGGACAATCAGACACTGATTATTACACACAAAGCCGCAGAAAAAAGTCTAGAAAAACAATGACTGAATATGAAATCAAGAATTGAAGATAAAAAAAAAAAAATACATGCATTACTTACAACAAGAAAACTAGAAGTGAAATAGAATATAAGTTAGGATAATTATCTTATCACAATCACTCAAATTAGAAAAAGAAATATATACATCACAACCCAAAATATATAAAACAATGAAGTTCTTGCAGATAGAAACAAAAGAAAGAATAGATATTGGAGAGAGATGACAAAAAATGGATAAACTGCTATTGTAAACTCTGACAAGGACATAAACAACAAGAATTATTAAAAGACTTTAAAAAATGTAACTGATAATACTTTTCCAAATAATATGAAAAAAATCAAATGAAGCATCAGAAGATAGGAAAAATAAAAAATCACCAGAACAGATACTATCCAAATATAAATTATAAAATATGTAGAAAATAAATTTAACCAAATGTTTCTTATATTAATAAACAAAATATAGTTCTTGAAAAATACCCAATGACTGGAACCCTATAGTAGAAAACAATTATAAATGAAGAAAAAATGACTTTTATGAAAAGAAAATCCTGCACAGATTTAATATTCACCTCAAACTACTAATTCAGAAAAGAAGAGAATTCAACTTCTAAATGCATTTCTCATTTACAGATTATATACACACACACACACGCAAATATTATTTAATGACTGAATTATGAGATAATAGAGAAGCAAGTAAATTTAATATAACCACACAACTAGTTTTGTGGGAATGCCGACTTCATCAGGTGTGATAACATAAAAAGCAAATAAAAGACAGTAAAAAACATTGCACCATTACAACAACAGTGTTAAAAACTGTAGTTATGTTTGAATTGAAGTCCAAGCTACAGTTCTATTATTATGTACATGCAAGCATATAACTTCACAAGTTCGCCAGTACCGAATAGCAGAGCTATGCGAGTCTGGCAGACTATAACTGAGATTGCTGTTCACATAGGAAGAGTCAAGGATTATTTCTTTTGATTCAAGGATACGACGTTCTAATTCAGTGTAACATTTATGAATGTCGGAGATGTTGAATTCCAATTTATAAGATGTAGGCGGCCTTCATCATTGGAGTTAACTGAGAACAAGACATGGCTGGAGAGGACGCTGGCTCTGGATCTATTGTATGAGATGTCTCTCTGGTGTTCTTCGAGATGTAGATAGATAGACTTTTCAGTTTGGCCGTAATATGGTTTCCAACGGTTGCATAATGATTCTGTAGACACTTGGAAACTGAAGATAGTGATAATTTTCTTTGGGGTGGCTTAGAATTGACCAGAGTTTAGGTAGAGTGGAGAAACAAATTTTGATATTGAACTTCTTCAAAATTCTTGCCAGTTTAGAGGAGAGAGAACTGATGTAAAGTAAGGAGATGTAAGCTCTGGGGGTTGGTAGAAGCCTCAACAGTGTTTTGATGATGGTGGTATAGTATTTTATTAATACTTTTGGAAGAGGAACCAGTATTTGTGAAGGTCCTTTTATATATTTTTCATTTTTGAGCTCTTTTTCGTCTGACAGTACAGACCTGGCATGATGAACGAGAGTGGATATAATGCCTAATTTTTATGATGGATAGTGGTGAGAGGACGCATGCAGGTATCTATCATTTACTTCAAGTTCGGCAGTAAACTTGATATCTAGATGAAAGTTTTTCAAATGATTTAGAAAAATGTGAAGGTTGTTTATGCTGTGCTACCAAATCAAGAAAATATTGTCTATATAACAGAGCGAAATTTAGGTTTCAGTGTAGCAGAAGAAATGTTTTTTTCTTCGAAATCTTTCAAAAAAATGTTAGTTAGTATCGGAGACAGCGGACTACTTTTGGACTACCAATGGCCAATCCATTATTTTGTTTGTAAATCTCATCTTCAAACTTGAAGTAGCCTGAATTAATACAATGTGAAAGTAAAGAGAACATCTTTTTTTGAAATCTTGTTTCTTAGAAGAGTGAGAACATTAATAAAAAGTGCTACTACACTGAAACTTGCCATGATGTCTGAATTCTTGAGTTTGAGATTTCTTTATCTTGGAAACAAAGTCAGCTGAATTTTTGATGTAAGAAGATTTCCCTGTGAAGACTTTCAAGGAGGTAGCGAGGATGATTATGGTTGCATATGGATTACGCAACCATAATCCTTAATAAAAACAGAATACCGCAATAAACTCTTGGATTTATTAGCCAGATACGTACTCTCAACTAGAGAGAGACCCCCAAATCGGACCAACAATCTTCTTAAAACAACCATGGAACTACCAAGAACTACATTCTCTTCGTCCGATCATTCCCCGATTGTATGGCCTTCCAAAGATACATAAAGAAAATATTCCTTTAAGGCTCATAGAATCGGGGAATGAGCGGATGAAGAGAACGTAGAGATAGACTGATATTTCTTGGCAGTTCCATGGTTCCAAATATAAGACTTATTGTTAAACTGACCATAGATTTTTAATTCGTACGTATGTTCGTATGATATTGCCTACCGATACTCCCTTGATTTCTGTTTTGGTTGCTGCCTGTACGTAGCACTACTGCTGCTTCTTTAAATAATCGATGTCTGTAATCTTCGTCTATGTAGGGCATAGAGCTGTTATTCCAGTCTATAGTGTGGTTCGAAGTTGAAAAGTGATGTGCTAACCTGGAGGCGTTCTGTTGTAATTTACATCGCCAACATGTTATTTCTGTCTTATTTCCAGACTTCTCGAAGTGTGTCCAATGTAGGAAAGACCACACGTGCATGGAATATTATACACACCTGGATATTTATAAAATGGAACTGTCTTTAGGAGATCTTAGAACCTGTCTGATGCTAGTAGTTGGTTAAAACACGATCCTAATGTTATGGGCCCTAAAAATCTTGCAATTTTGGTGGATATTGAACCCATAAAGGGGATGACTGCTGTTGTAATTTGCTGGGAGACTGTTCTTTCTTGTTGGTTATCTTTGTATAGAAATTTGTTGACGATGTTTCGAGGATAACCATTTTGTGATAGTGTTATAGTGATTTGAGACAGTTCTGTTTGAACTTTATTAAACCTTTTTTTGCATTTACCATTTTTTTTGTACTGTGCAAGCCTTGAGAAAGCTAGTCAGTTAGCGAAACCGGTAGGCAATATTGTACGAACATACATACAAATTAAAAATCTATGGTCAGTTTAACAATAAGTCTTATATTTTGTAACATTTTATGACCAAAAACATGTATAATTTAAATAGTTCCATGATTGTTTTAAGAAGATTGTTGGTCCGATTATGTATCTCTCTTGTGAGGTCTCTCTCTAGTTGAGAGTACCTATCTGAAAAATATAAGATTTATTGATAACACGACCATAGATATTTAATTCGTACAATACTGCCTACCGGTTTTGCTAGCAACTGACTAGCTTTCTCAAGGCTTGCACAGTACAAAAAAAATGGTAAATGCAAAAAAGGTTTAATACAAAAAACGTTAGTACCTGTTAGGTAGCTAAGGTAACACTTTCGCGTGACATGTCTGTATGAATCGTGACTTTCTACTAAGTATCATGAACAAAAGATTTGTTCATGATACATACAGACATGCCATGCGAAAGTGTTACCTTGGCTACATAACAGGTACTAACGTTTTTTGTATTCTTAAACCTTTTTTGCATTTACCATTTTTTTTTGTACTGTGCAAGCCTTGAGAAAGCTAGTCAGTTACTAGCGAAACCAGTAGGCAATATTGCACGAACGTACGTACGTACGAATTAAATATCTATGGTCAGGTTATCAATAAGTCTTATATATTTTAACATTTTACGACCAAAAATCTGTATAAGTACGTATCTGACTCTACTAAATCCAAGATTTTATTGCAGTATTCTGTTTTTATTAAGGATTATGGTTGCATTTCCTTTGTCAGCTGGGAGGATGATAATATCTTTGTTCTTCTTCATTTGTTTAATGGCTAGTCTTTCATGAGGAGAAATGCTGTCTGTAGGAGGTTTTGTTGTTGATCGCGAGTATGGCTTCCATGAGAAGTAAATTCGTGTCTACGGTAGTAGAGAAGCAGCCTTTTCTATTTTAGTGAGAAAAAATTCTCTAGGGATTGATTTTGGCAAAAGGATGAAATCGAGACCTTTTGAAAGGATATTTTCTTCTGCAGGACTGAGGATATAGGACGATTTGTTTACCACTACTTTTTTGAGCCCATGAGAATGATTAGTTAGAGGAGGATCCTTCCTGTGCAAGTTTGAGAGAATTTAATTTATTAATAAGATTTGATTTATTGATGTTTTGTGTTCTCGAAGCAAACTGTGTGCTTATTTCTTTAATATTGTTTCATGACAGATTGTCTAAGGATACCCCTAAACGGCTTTCTAAAGTTGATTTTTTTGTAAAAAGAGAAGCCACACTGCGTTACATATCAACAATTCTTTCCGATAAGAGTTCTAGTTTTGCTTTCCAGTAAATTCTATGTGCACTTTCTGTTGTTATGAGTTCTTTGAATTGTAATTGGGAATAAATGAATAAAACTTACACCATTTTAAGAAAATAAGCCTGTTGATGAAAAGTTCAATGCTCCTGAGTCTTCTGATATACTTTTATAAATTGCTGTTTATCCTCGTCATAAGAAATATGATTATTGGTAAGCAGATTGACTCGATTTCTAGACATGTTAAATATTATTCAATGACTGAATTCCGAGATAATAGAGAAACAAGTAAATTTAATATAACCACACAACTAGTGTCGTCGGAATGCCGACTTCATCAGGTGCGATAACATAAAAGCAAATAAAAGACAGTAAAAAACATTGCACCATTACAACAACAACAGAGTGTTAAAAACTGTAGTATGTTTGAATTGGAGTCCGAGCTACAGTTCTTCGTTATGTACATATGAGTGTATAACTTCACGGTACAGAATAGCAGAGCAATGTGAGTCTGGAGGCTATTAACTGAGATTGCTGTTCATGTAGGAAGAGTCAAGGATTATTTCTTTTGATTCAAGGATACAACGTTCTAATTCATCGTAACATTTATGAATGTTGAATTCCAATTTATTTGATGTTGGCAGCTTTCATCATTGGAGTTAACTGAGAACAAGACATGGCTGGAGAAGGCGCTGGCTCTGGTTCTATGGTATGAGGTCTCTCTGGTGTTCTTCGAGATATAGATAGATAGACTTTTCAGTTTGGCCATAATATGGATTCCCACAGTCACATATGATTCTGTAGACAGAATTCATCTACTTACCTTACATCAGTTCTCTTCCCCCTAAACTGGCAAGAATTTTGTAGGAGTACAATATCAAATGTGTTTCTCCACTCTACCTAAACCTCGGTCAATTCTAAGCCAACCTAAAGTAAATCATCACCATCTTCAGTTTCCAGGTGTCTACAGAATCATATGCGACTGTGGGAAACCATATTACAGCCAAACTGAAAAGTCACAGGAAAGTCACAGAAAAGTCATCTATCTATCTACCTCACATTGGAGGCTTAATGGATTGTATACAGCACTCAAAGGATTAAAAACAGAATTTAATTCTTCCTATATTTCGTCTCAGTCAATGAGACATCTTCAGGGATTACAAAAAAACTAATGTCACATAAAAACAAATAAACAATACTAAGCCCAACCACGTGGGAGACACTAAAGTCCTATCTAGGTGGAGCGCCCTCTAAGGGCAGTTGTAAGTGGCCTGGAATGTAAAGTGGGACCTCTGGTGATAAGCATTTTCCAAATCTTAGGAAGCTTAATGCAACTATATTTGTTAAGATTTGGTTGATTCCTGAGAGCTGCTGATTCTAAGAATAGTCTTTCTCTTTTGAATTTGCTGTGGTGGAGCATGGTGGTTTTTTTCATGAGATCCTGTGGGTTGTATCCAAGACATGGTCAGCCAGGCCTGACTGACCATAGTCGTGCTTGCAGATGTATGACTTATGTTCCTCCAGGCAGATAGTAGCTGATCTGCCTGTCTGTCCAAAGTACGCCAGTTTACAGGAACAGGATACTTTATAGACTCCAGGCACTGAGAGAGGAGAGAGCTGATCTTTTGTAGAGCGGATGAGGGTAGCAAGTTTGCAGTGGGGCTTAAATGCTGTGTGTAGGTTGTATTTTTTTAAAAATCTTGGCTATTGTTTCAGATGTGCCACGGATGTAGGGTATGATGACGGCATTTCTAAACTCTTTTTGAAGAGAAGACCGGGGAATGGGGGAAGATCTGATTATTTTTCTAATGCTGTGATCATTGTAGCCATTGGAGAGGAAAGTGTTGTGTATGTGGTCAAGCTCAGTTGTAAAGCGGTTCCAGTGGAACAAACATTGTGGGCTCTCTTGGTAAGAGTTTTAATAATGCCATATTGTTGAGAGGGGTGGTGGTGGGAGAGTTTGTGAATGTATCTGCCTGTGTGTGGGTTTTCTATATACAGTGAAGGAACGTGTACTGTTGGGAAGGCGTGTAACTAAGGTGTCTAGGAAGGGTAAGCAATTGTTCTTTTCCTTTTTCATCGTGAACTGGATTCTTGGATGTAGGCTGTTGAGGTGACTGAGGAAGGCTTCTAATGTGTCTGGGCCATGAGGCCAAATAGAGAACACATCATCTACATATCTTAGCCAGATGGAAGGTTTGAGAGGGGCTGAGTCTATGGCTCGTTTTTCAAAATCTTCCATATAAAAATTGGTAAGGGGAATGTGAGGGGGAGAACCCATGGCGGTTCTTTCTATCTGCTTATAGATTTTGTTCTTCCAAGAAAAATAACCAGAATAGATGTCAGAAGGAAAGACGTTTTTTAAGAGTGTTAAGGTATCAATTAAGGGAATATTGGAAAACAATGAGGAGATGTTCCTTCTATCTGCTTATAGATTTTGTTCTTCCAAGAAAAATAACCAGAATAGATGGCAAAGGAAAAGAGATCTAAGATGTCAGAAGGAAAAACGTTTTTTAAGAGTGTTAAGGTATCAATTAAGGGAATATTGGTAAACAATGAGATGTCAAAGCTTACCAATATGTCTGTGTTATTTAAGGTTAAATTTTTTGAGGGTTTTGAAATGGGTAGAGTTTTTTATATAGGATGTGGAAAGTCCAGTGAGGGAGGGGGTCAGAGAGTTGGCCAACTGTTTTGACAGTTTGTAGCAAGGTGAGTTAGTGGCATCTACTAATCTGCTATAGGTCTTAGTGGGGAATTGGATTTGTGGATTTTTGGTAAACCATATATTCGGGGGGGGGGACAGAAAGGTTTGAGTTTTTTTGTGATTTCTGGGGGTCAGGAAGACACTTTTTAAAGTAAGTTTTTTAGTTTTTTAACACTTGTGTTTTTGTGGGGTCGTGTTCTAGCGAGGTGTAGGTAGAGCGATTTCAGAGGATAATCTCAATTTTTCGATTGTATTCCGTGGCATTAAGAACGTATGGATTCTATCTATCTACGTCTCGAAGAACACCAGAGAGACATCTCATAATAGAACTAGAGACTTTTCCAGCCAAGTCTTGTTCTCAGTTAACTCCAATGATGAAGGCTGCAACATCAATAGATTGGAATTCAACATCCAACATTCATAAATGTTATGATGAATTAGAACGTCATATCCTGGAATCAAAAGAAATAATCCTCGACTCTTCCCACATGAACAGCAATCTCAGTTATAGTCTGCCAGACTCACATAGCTCTGCTATTCCATACTGGTGAACTCGTGAAGTTGTACGCTCGCGTGTACATAACAACAGAACTGTAGCTCTGACTCCAATTCAACATAACTACAGTTTTTAACACTCTGTTGTTGTTGTAATGGCGCAATGTTTTTTTACTGTCTTTTATTTGCTTTTTATGTTATCACACCTGATGAAGTCGACATTCTGCCGGAACCAGTTGTGTGGTTATATTAAATTTACTTGTTTCTCTATTATCTCGGAATTCAGTCATTAAATAATATTTAACATATCTAGAAACTGAGTCAATCTGCTTACCAATATACATACACACAGCTAATTTTCTTTTTACACGATTTTGAAAACTAAAGCAATTCTATTTTTACATGGTATATTTTGATTTAACATGGTTCAAATGGCGCTTATTTTTGGAATTTCTTTTTGAATTCAGTTCTGTTAAAAAAGGGCATTTCCATTATAATTATCATTTCCTAGAACAGCATAGATGTACTTAAACTTGATTTTTGGGAATTCCCTCAATGTTTTAAATATCAGGGATTACTCTACGCTATAGAATGTAGACAATTGTGGCAACAACAAAAAAATCAATTTTTGTAATTACGATTGCCTGAAGTTAAGCTGGCAGATAATCCATTATATTCACTTGCTGTTGGTTCCTTGAAGTAGAAGGGTTCTATGCTGATTACTCGAAGTTAAGTTGGTCCATTAAGGGAGGCCCACCTATATAAAGCTGCTTGGAAGGAGTTAAGTTGTTTGCTAAACAATCATTTCTTGTTTAATCGAAATGTTTACGTCTTGTGTTTTGTTCATGAAAGTTTTGTTTGTGCAATTGAGTTATACAGGTATATTGAATTTTGAAGTTTTGTACGTGTAATATGAAATTAGTAAAGTTAATTATTGATTATTTTCAGATATTTTCATAACATTACCCCATTAATCACAATGTCAGATAATTCAGACAGAAGAAGAAAAGAAAAGCTTTTTTTTTGACCGAACTTGAAATCGCTACAACCACTTTCCATCTTATCTGGCCACATATGCCTTGTGTGATCTGATATTCCTTCCCAAAGAATGCCTAATCTAGAATCTTCCCTTCGAATTTTTGTACCTTAAGATTTTATTGCCACATTTTGTATCATTCATTTGTTGTCTTTACTGTTCTCTGAACTCTGAAAATCATTCTGACCTCTTTGGCTTCATATCTTTGAAGTTCAATTTTGTTCAATCTAAAATTCCCAAACTTTGAAGTTATCTTTCTTGGCAACTTTAATGCCCATAACTCTAACTGGCTCCTTTCATCCAATTTTGTTGTTAGCAATGACCTAAAACAGATCATTCATCTCCCTACCAAAATTCTTGACAATCCCTTTCACTCACCCAACACTCTGGACCTCTTCTCAGCTAGTTCTCCTTCCAGGTTCACTGTTCAGTTAACTGCTCCTCTTGGTTATTCCAATTTCATCCAAGTTTCACCAAACATTCTTTCCTCAACCATTCAACTGCAGTGTTTTTCATTGGGGAGAAAACAACTTAGTCACCTTCAATGTGTCCAAAACGGTTTTGATTGTCATTTCACAAAAAAAGACTTTGTATGTTTTCCTTTTAATTTTGATAATTATCAGGTTGAAAGTCAAGGCCAGATCTCTCTTCTCAGAGTGACTCTTATTTCAAACCTTTCCTAGCATAATCAAATCACTTCTACACCATCTTTTTTTGCTGAAATATGGTACTTCTCTTCTGACCAGTCTTGGAATACTTCAACCTTAGTATCCCCTCTGGATCTGGCTCCCACTGATGAGACCTCAATAAAGGGTAGTGACCCTTCCCATAATGCATAGCATTATACATGTCTGTAAGGAGATGTGCTTTGCATTATGGGATACTAAGACAAGTGATGTGAAGTCATTAGCTTCTATATACAAGTTGTCCCAGTCCTGAAAATGCTTCAGGTGCAAACTTTGTTTGCTTACACTTGGATAAAGGATTAAACCAAGAATATAATTTCTTGGTATCTTTAATTTATAAAGGTGAGTTAGCCAATCTCATATGAAGGTAGAGGGTTTTTTACCCAGAAACTTGGGTTTTTCATCCCTCAGAACAGGCAAACACTGGCCTGTGAACACACACACACACAGATCTACAGTCTTAAAATACATATTTAATCCCTCACTAAGAGTGCTCAACCAGTCCTAAGGGGTGGGAGGAATGGGGGACCCCCACAAAAAAATCCAACCACCTGTTCTGTGGAAGAGCCTCTGTCATGAAGTATTTCCAAAGGACTATAACACAATCTTTAACTGTTTGAAATAAAACTGACAGCTGTCTTCTATTCCTTCACACTAGCAGCCACTGAATGGTTCATTATCGTTCTCTGTTCACAGAATACCCGCACAAATGGGAAGGCACTTCTATGAGCAATCACACCACCATCCGCCCCAGCAGTATGGCATCTTCAAAATACTTACACAAACAGGCAGGACTATTTGTTCTAATGGCATCTCTCAAAATGAACTTGGCCTTTGCAAATTTTTTTTTTTTTAAAACCAATGGCTAAAACCCCCATAAAATAAACAAAACCCTACCATTTCTCCTACTAGCAATACACAAGATCACAACAAAATTATTTCCATCTCTTATGTTCAAGGTATATCTGAAAAGGCACCTGAAGTTTCGGCAAAAATAATCGCCATACTATCTTCAACCCACACATTCAACAAGATACTTTCATCTGTTCTCCTAAGGATCAACTTTATCCTGTTACAGATCCTGGAGTGTATAAAGTTACCTGTTACTGCAGTGGCCTGCTTTGGACAGACTAGTATATCTGGTAACATCTGCTTTGAAGAACACAAGGACCTAAACTGATCATATGCATGGCAGTTAGGACTGGCAGCTTATGCTCTGAATATCTTTCATAATGATTAAATGCAAGATGAAAAATTTTTCCATTTAATCTATATCAATTTCAAAAGTCACTACAGGTCTGAGAGATAAACTGGCATTGGCTATGAAGCACCCCCCTCCCTAACCTTAACAAATACGGCTATTTATCTGCCATAGATCTGGGAATCAGTCATTCTGATAACCACAATTAGCAGTAATCCCTAGATGATTAAGACAGCTTCTTTTCAGTTATAACTGGAACTGTTTCCATAACATTTTAATTGAGGGCTGTATGCAACCACAATTGTAATTTGTGCTCAGATGATACTAATTAGAAAAGAAATGAAATATTACAGGTTCAATAAATTATTTCTTCTGGACTCATTTTTTATAAGTGAAACACTGTTATGAATAACCAATGGCACTTTCTATACATATTATGTAGATAGGGATTGAGGTGTAGCAGCTACACTCCTCAGAAGAAATCCCAAACCTTTGTGGTACTAAACATCACTAGATGGTTGATAACTCACTGTCTGGTGTAATACTTACTCTGGTTAGTGAAAACTTGAAGGTCAAAATCCATTTTTGGATTCAAGGGCAAAGTCCAGGTTACCCCCCCCCCCCGTTACCAATTTCTTCTAGCATGCAATCGATCAGTGATGTTTTCATAATTATGTGAGACACCATGGAGAAGCCCAATGTTTCTTTTACTTGAGGACTTTATTCTGCTAGGTGTGCTTGCAGAGAGTCTAAGTAGTGGTAGGAGCTGCCTAGGACATAATTTACTGAAGAGTTGGGTGAAATTCTCCATGTGCATCTCACTTCCACTCATACAGCGTTCATTTCCATCTCTGGTATGCAAAGCCACACTTTTTATTTATTTTTAAAAACAGAAACAAAATTTTAGCTCTTCAATCAATACACCCTTTCTCTCAACTCTTTTTTTTTTTTTTTTTTTTTTTTTTGTCAAAGGTATCATTTAGTACACTCATTTGCTCTAATATGCCAGCAATTTTCCTACTTTTTTTTATTTTTTTTTTTAAAATCTTCTATATCTAAAATCTCTCAGTTACTTTTCAACAAATTCAACTGTCAAAAACTGTAGGTTTGTTGACAGTTGAAGCTTTAGTTGAGCAACAAACCTCTCTGTATGGGCTCAACATAAGAAAAAAAAATCTGAATATTCCTTTTATTTCCTTTCTTTAAATACTGATCATCTTTCAACTTTCCTAGTAATGAAGTTAACTTCCTTGGAGATTTTACTGTTTTCGCAACTACAAGTGCATTTCCCTTTCCGAGTGCTCTGATCTAGCAGGTGCTGTAATGTTTGCTATCAACAGTGATGTTTATAAATAGTTCACATGCCGACAGTATTCTGATAGGCATTTGAACCCTAACCAGTCTCCAAATACTCTAGATCTCTTCCTCACTAGTCTCACTTCTGAGTATGCCGTTTGTCCTATATGCAATGTGATGCTGAATTCTTTTTCCATGGAGCAACACAATCATAATCACTCTAATGTTGTTTGGCATTATTATAATGCTAAGTGGAATAATCTTCAAGATTTATATATAATTTCAATGGTTACATTGTTTTCAGTAGGATCAAAACATTTGTAGTAAACATTACTGAAACATTTCTTGGCGATATGCAAACATTTATTCTTCCATTCCACTTTCAACTCTCATTCCATATCTATGCCTTTATTCTTCAAGAAGTGTGCCAAGTACATAAAAGATGAATTGACATATTGCAATTACCTTTAATTGATATCTCCATCTTACTTTTTCCAACCATTGTTTATATCATCTATTTTATGCTTTGAAAAAAATAAAATTGATATCTCCATCTTACTTTTTCCAAAATAGATGCTAGTAAACTATCGATACATCCAAAAGTGATTTCAGGAAGGATAAAAGCTAGAATCTTGCATATCTAAGCAACAATTATTCTTTCTGGTCTCTTGCTGAAGCTAATGGCTGTAACTTTTAATCTCTTATGCACACAGATGGTTTCGTTGTATCGTTACCCACAGAAAAAGCCAATATATCCTAGCTTCTTACTTTTCTGTAAATTTTTACATAGATGATCTCAGTAAATGTTCTCCTATTGTTCAATGCAACATCCAATCTTTTTTTTTTTTGGGGGGGGGGGGGAAGAGGAGGAGGAGGGGGAGGGAGTTAGAGATCAGAAAATCTTGTCCAAACTGAATAAAAAGAAGTCTTCTGGTTCTGATGTCACTTCATAAACTGTTCTGAAGGATTGTGATCCAGAGTTCACTCTTGTCACCACCTTTCTATTCTTCTGTATTGGACAACCTGGATATTAGTCCATATTCATCTCATTAATAAGAAGGGCAACAAATCTTTATCATCTATTTACCATTAGAATATCACTCACTTCAGTCTTTTGGAAGTAACGAGAACATTATTAACATTAACCATCTATACTACCTTGAATGAATCCACTCAACTAATGAATGATTGCTAACATGGATTTTACAACTGTCACTGAACAGATTAGGAGGGGGTTCTGTTTATGTACTTCACCTTTGGACTTATAGCATAGAAGAGGTTGGAAATCTCAAGTGATTGGTCTTGATATCTCTAAAGAGTTTTTGATAAGATTTCACACAAAGTTCTATTAAAAAGGCTTCCATCATGTTAGTCTATTTTGTCACTTCTGCAAATGTGTTGCCAGTTTTCTGTTTGGAAGTACATTATGTAATGGCAGATAGATCTTTATCCTCAGACTATACAACTAATGCTAGTGTTTCACATGACTCCATTCATTCACCTGCTCTCTTCTTTCTATATATCAACATAACCCTCAGCAGATTGCAAATTCAATACACAGTTTTGCTAGTAACAGTACAGTACACTGCACTCCTCTTTCTCATTTGACAAGCCTTGCACTAGAACAAAATTGACTGAATATCAACTTCTGCAATCTGAAATTCTTATCTCACAAACCATTCTTCATTGTGGTTCTGATTACTATGTTAATTTCAATAACAGTAAAACAATCTTTCATTTCTCTCAAAAAAATAATCTTTTTTTTTTCAGTCTTACTTTTGACAAAATCTCCAGACAAGAAGGGATAGCTCATCTTTGGATTATTCTAACCTCAAATTTCTTTGCATAACACATTAAAAATATTGCCTCCTCAGCATTTTTTGCTCAAGGTATTACTTTGCATCTGAAGAGCTATTAACCTCATATAAATCACAAATCGTTCCAAGCAATGAATACTGATCTGACATGAGAAGAGTGGCCTTACAGAGTTCCCTGAAACACTGGAGGGCAATTAATTTGAAATCACAATCCATCCCTCATTAATTCATTCCACTTTGTTTCATAGATGTTGTTTCTGTTATGTACATTTTTTTACAAATAATTCCATGGACACTGTTCATTAGAATTAGCATTAGTCATGCTGTCCCATCTCATAAATCTGTTGCACAGGTAGAGCTACAGCTCAAGTTCAACTCCAAACTTACAGAACAATTATTATCTCTGCCCCCCCCCCCACATTCATTCATTGATTCATTTTTTCTATTTACAGTGACCTTCTATCTGGGAGGGGAGGAAGTGAATGTGAAAGATGTATGTATGAATCTAACCATGTCCCTCTGCTACACTGCCCTTGGGCAGTGTAGCAGAGGGACATGGTTTGTTGGATGGCCATGATTGTATGTATTAATGTTGACTGAAAACAGGATGTGTGTGAGGAGAGAGAGAAAAACAGAACTGTTGACAAAGAAGATGGAAGAAATAAAGACTGAGTTGAGGAAGTTGAATGAAAAGACTAGGAGGGTAGCTGTGAGAAGAATGAGAATATAGGTATGAAGGAGGGACAAGAGAGAGGAAGGCAAGAGAATGGAAGAGAGGAGCAGAAGGGAAAGAGAGAGAGAGATTAAAAGCAGAAAGAGTTGAGAATGCCAGTGAGAGAAGAATCATGTATGGAGATTCAATGATTTGGGGATGCATAGAGATGAGGACCAGAGGAATGCTTGCCTGATGGAATGATAGGGAGTATGGCAATGGCTACAATCATTCCTCTGCTAAGAGGAATGATTGTAGCCATTGCCACACAACCATTCATGCTACACTCTCATTCCTCTGCTAAGAGGAATGAGAGTGTAGCATGAATTGTGTAGTGCAAATTTGAGGTTGACATCAGGGTAGTGGAACAAAAATGTGTCGGAGGATAGATAGTGAGCGTGTTTCCCTAGTATTGATAATACAGAGTGGAGAAGAAGAGCAGTGATAACGAATGAGATGACAGCAAAAATGTGTAGAAAGAAAGGTCTGGAATATGTGGATGCATGGAGTACATTTTGGCAGAGAAGAAAGTATGCAAGAGATGGATTACATTCAAATTCAGAAGGATGCAAAAATTTGGAGAGACTTGTTTTCTGGGCAAGTAAGTGTGCTGGGGCAGGGAAACTAGAATTGCAAGGGTGGAATGTAGCAAGGATGGTTTCACATGGGGGGGGGGTTCATGGCTTGAGAAATGAGAGGGTATACATTAAATTGCAGAGTCAGGCACAGGAGAGTAATATTAGAAAACTGGCAATGCACTGATTTTTTGGTATACAAATGCTAGGAGCATTAGGAATAAAGGGAATCAGTTTGTGGCACTGATTGACTCAGTCTCTCCAAAAGTTGTTGGTTAGCTGAGGAGGATGTTCTAACAGGGAGAGAAATCAAAGATTACAGTATATTTCAGCAGGATAGGGATGGCAAACATGGTGGTGGTAGCTCAGTTTATAAAGATCTTTCATTTTTGCAAATGTGAAATTAAGGAGAATTGTGGATGATGAGGAGGGGAAACTGACTGTGAGTAAGAAGTATAGAGAATTAAGCAAACTTGATGCCATATTATTTAGTAACCTCCATGGAGTCAACAGACTCAATGTGGGAGGCCCACTCAACCAGCAACATGTCTATCATAATGAACTTTGAAGTTATTTATACTCCCTGAATTCACAATGTGCTCTGCCAATGCAATCCACTCACCAACAACTCTTCATGTAAAAAAATCTACTCCTCACACCCTTCTTCAACTTCTGAAATGGGCACTTGTTCTTCCTTGATCTTAACTTCTACATTTTATAAATCCTTCTGTATTAATCTAGTAGAATCCCTTAACTTGACAGCCTCTATCATATCTCCTCTTTTTCTCATATCCACCAAACTATGTAATTCACATTCCCTCAAATGCTCTTCATAACTAACACTCCAGAGTCCTGATATCAGTTTGGTCATTTGTCTTTGGACCCTCTCTACTGTTTCCACATCACAATGAAAACCAGGCAATCGAATCTGAGAACAGGAGTCTGTGTGTGGGCAGAACAATGCCTTATATAGAGGAACCATCTCCTTATCCCAACATGTCAATGTACTTTTTATTATAGCAGCAATACGATGAGCAGCCTTTGGTCCACTGTCTACCACCATCCCGATCCCAAATTTCATCTACTTTTTGAACAGCTCCACAAATACAGTATATAGTCAGATATCTCTGTACCTCAAAGTGTAACAACTTGCATTTATTAATATTAAAACTACAATCCCATTCATATGACCAAGCTAAAAGTCTATTCAAATCTTCCTGTAGAGAACTAACATCAGAATTAATATCACCAAGAATTTTGAAGGAATGTACCAGGGAGTTCATCTACCATAGCACATTTGTTTACAATGAGTCTTACACTGGATCAAGTTCTAAAGGAGTGGAAGGAAGTCAAGATTGTATTGCCTCATAAGGGAGGTAACAGAACTCAAACATCAAATTACAAGCATGAAATCTGTGTGTGTCAGGTGCTGTGGTTAAAATGTTTGAGAGGGTAATGAGAATCAGCATCCAGAATTTGGTTGACAACAGTTTATTACCTTTGATGGACAGCACGAATCTGATAAAGGGAGATCAAATTTTAGTAATCTACTTTCTTACTATAATAAGGTGAGAGCTGCATAGGATGAGGGAGATGGATATATAGTGATATAGTTGTGTACATATGTACATAGTGTTATACATATTTTGATAAGCTGATAGTCAAACTAGAGCAGATGGGGTTGGATATTAGACTAGTGCATTGGTTTGGAGATTGGTATCAGCAAGTTGTGTATGGAGAAAGAATATCTTGGAAGAGGAAAGTCACTAGTGGTGTGCTGCATGGGTCTGCTTGAGAGCTATTGCTGTCTAACCTGTATGTTAATGATATTGGGAAAAAATTGGATGGGGAGATTCAGTTGTTTGCAGATGGTGCAAAGTTGAAAAGAACTATAAGGAGTAGAGCAGATGTTGTGGCCTTACAAGAAGATTTGAATAGACCGGGTGAATGGACATGGAAGTGGGGATTCCAGTTCAATGTTTTGAAAAGTAAGGATTTAAAATTTGGAAAACAAATATGGGATGTAAAATTTACTCTTGGTGGCAATATACTGTTGGAGGTAGGGGAAATAAGAGGTCTTGGGGTGATGGTAGATAAGGATCTAAAATTTAGAAGACACTGTCAAAATTTTGTGTGCAACAATGGTGAGGACACACATGGACTATTGTGCACAGATCTGGTCACCTGGCTTTCAAAATGATGAAGAGATAAAGGGTCCAGAGGCAATTAACCAAAATAATTTCTGGAATATTGAGTATAAAAAAAGGTTGAGAAGATGCAATTTCAAGTCTAGTGATAGGAGCAAGAAGTGTGATATGATAGAGATGTACAATTTGGTAAGGGGTTATCATAGGATTAACGTTGAAGAGATTTTTTCATAAAATGGTAGGAGATGGAGGAGAACAAGCGGTTAATTTTTTTTATAATATTTTTAATTCTGTATAAAGTAAAATTAACTTTTTTTATTTTAATGATCAGTGAGTTTCACAATTTCTTTTTATTTCTTAAAATATGAATCTTTTTTCCTTACTAAGATAATGCAGTCTCTGTAGATGGGATATTAATATTTTACAAAAGTGTGATAGGTGATTAAGGAGTAAGAGCACTAAATTTAAAAATGTTTAAACATTTCTGTAACCTTTCACTACTGAAAGGCATTTTATTCACTTAAGACAGTGATCCAGATATATCACTTTTTTTTTTTCTTTTTTACTGAACTAATTCAGAAAATGAGGTGCTTTCAATTGTAGTATACCTGTGTATTTTGGAAATGATTCCACTTTTTCTGCTTAGTAAACAGATTTTGAAGCCTATTATATACTCTATAAGTGTAAAACTATATGTGCACGCTTATGAAAAAACTATATGAAACGAAGAAATTTCAAAATTGATATTTGACAATATTTGTCTTCTTGACTGAAAAATAAAATAAAATTAAATAAAAAATAATGCATAGGTGCATGGTCCCAAAATGAAATACATCTTGTGAACAGTTGAGAAATAAACTGTAATCAGAAATATCTGTAGTTGGAATTGTTGGCTGAGTGGTTAAGTATTTCACTATAAAACAATAATAGCCTTCAAAACCTCTTTATTATGCAAGCAGAAAAGTGGAGTTAGTTTCAAAATTCAAGGGAACCCTATAATTAAAAGCACCTCATCTGAATTAGTTTAGTGAAGGGGAAAAAAGTGTTAAAAGTTACAAAAATATTTCCCTAACCACAATATCACACTGTCATAAAATATTAATATTCCACTACAGAATTTGTAGTGTCCAAGTAAGTAAAAAAGATTAATATTTTAAGAAATAAACAAAATTTAGAGAACTCACCAATCAGTAAAATACAAAATATTAATTTCATTACATATACAATTAACATATTATAAAAAAACTTCAGTAAAGCCTAATACAAAAAAGAAACTATATTTCTAAAATATTATTTCAATTTTCTGGTGAAGAATTTTTCAGCAAAGAAATTTCCTTGTGATGAATTTTCCCTGTGAAGAACTGTCCATCAATGAATTGTCACAAAGGATTTTCCATCAGCCCTAAGACAGCATGTGGTGTAGGGCACACGGGAATCAAATATTTTGTCCTAGCATCAGAGAATCTGTTGTGACTGAGATATGAAGACAAAGAGAAACAGTTGCATAAGGAATATAGAGCTCAGGCTAGGGAAGTGACTAGTATTGTAAGGAGAGAAAAATTAGAAAATGAGAGAACATTAGAGCTGTAATCAAAGGAGAATCCCAAGTTTTTCACTAAGTGGTGGGTAGGAGGGAACATGGTAGTGGATGGATTACTTTGCCTGATTGAGATTTGACTTGGGTGACCAATGAAGATGAAAAAGTTGAGCTATGCAATAATTACTTTATTAACATTTCATCCTAGTACAGCAGGCTTTATTCTTATTTATTATTCTTTTTCATTAGTTGTTTAATGAGTCCTGCAAAAGGAGAGGTTCCTGGCAAGTGGAAAGAGAATAAGATAGAGCTATTGCATAAAGATGGTAGTAGAATGGAGGTATCAAACTATAGGCCTGCTTGTATTTCTTCTGTAGTTAAGATTTTGGAGAAATTAGTAAGAACTTTCCCGGCCTAGTTTGGCGAGTGGTTAGCGTATCTGCTCTCCAGTTAAAGGCTGCAGGTTCGAATCCACCATGGGCATGGATATTTGTGATTGTCTGTGAAAATAATAGTGGTGATGGTGGACAGTAGATGCTGTTGGTGTAGATGAGGCGGTTTGTGGATGAGGTTGAGTGGTGGAGACAGAGTTGTAGAGTAGGTGCCCTTCCTCAATGAGTCCTAGAATTCCCTAGAGGTGTCAAATAATAATAATAACAACAACTTGAATACAGAATTGAGCAGATGAAGGCAATATCATTTATGCAGGCAAGCATGGTTTTCTTAAATAGTGCTCTCTCTTTCTTAATTTAAGTAATCTAATAAAACCTGGCAACCTTTTAAAGAGTAACAATAGCAGGAGATGAGGTTAATGCACTTTTTTTTTTTTTAAAGGCATTTGATAATGCCACATGACAAGTTGGTTTCTAAGTTGCAACATATGGGCTTGGATATTAGGCTAGTGGATTGGAGTGATAACTAGCTTTCTGATAGTCCTTTCTTTTAGTGTTGCACAGTGGTCAGCATTCATTTTAGAAATTATGAACTTTACAACCATGTTATAAATAGCTATTTTAATTTCCCAATGTTTCGATCTTTATCTGGAGCATATACAAACATACAGGACAAGCTGAGTTACATTACATACAGTAAGCTAGAGAAACAATGATTTGATCACAGGTTATTCTACTGGCATGATCTCTAGTGAGGAAAAAAAATTAATAATAATTATTTAGAAACCACATCAAGCTAAATTCTATTTATGATAACATGAGCAAACATTCTTTCTTAAATAATTGTAATGCTAAAAATAGGACATCATCGTTACTGAAAGAAAACTATCTATAAGAAAGAATGTTTGCTCATGTTATCATAAAAAGAATTTAGCTTGATGTAGTTTCTAAATAATTAATTAATTTGTAATTTTTTTTCCCACTAGAGGTCATGCCAGTAGAATAACTTGTGATCAAATCATTGTTTCTCTAGCTTACTGTATGTAATGTAACTCAGCTTGTCCTGTATATTTGTATATGCTCCAGATGATCTTAATATGAAGATCGAAACATCGGGAAATTAAAAGAGTTATTTATAACACGGTTGTAAAGTCCATAATTTCTAAAATGAAAGCTTTCTGATAGATATCAGATTTGTATGTAGGGAAACAATATCAGAGTAGGAAGGCCACAAGTGGAGTTCTGCAAGATTTATTGCTGGGACCATTATTTGTTCAATTTTTATGTTAAAGATGTTGTCATAGGACTAAGGAGATATTCCATTCTTTGCAAATGATATTAAGCTTGGGAGGGTTATTGGTAATACTGCTGATGTTTTGGCTTTCAAAGAAGGTTTGAATAATCTGGAAAGGTGGAGGCAAACGAATGAGGATATCTGTTTAATACAACTAAAGGTGAGGTTTTGAAATTTGGGATTCACAGACGAGAAGCACCATACTTGCTTAGTGGAGTTAACCTGGAATAAGTGGAAGATGCAAGGGATCTTATGGTTATTTTAGGTAGAAATCTGAAGTTCATAAGACATTATTTAGAGAAAAAATTATTAATCACCATTTTTGTAATGAAGATTTTTATAAAGATTTTTTTTTTTTTATATTCTGGGTGTTTATTATTATTTACACAAGGGTTCAATTTCGACTGGTGCAATGACTTTTAACTGTTTCTTTTAGAATCCGGAAAATCACTGACTCAAGACCAAATACAAAAAATATACTCATTTAATAAAACTAAACCAATATATACATTTCAAATAAAATTACATAACTACAAAATTAACTGGATCCAAGGCCTTCTAAAATAAATCTACACCTTAGAGATTTTCTTATCCAAAAATATTAAAATCACCCATTCTTTGATTCATTCTATTACTGGATTGTTTAACATATAGCTAATCACGTCTACCAGACTAAACACCTTGTTTTCACAACAACAAAAATGTTCACAGTCAGTTTCTTTGTTAGGGCCTTTTCCAAAAATATAAACATTTCTTCTTCTTTTTCCATGGGATCCTTTCTTATCACTCTTATGTAGTATACAATATTATTCCTCACTTAAGTATAAATACTCTTACCTCTTGCAGTTCAATTTGACACACAATTTACTAAGTTTTGTACCGGAGAAAAAAAGTTTCTTCTACTACTTCAAAACCAACATATCTAAATTCAGCTATTTCCACAGCCCTTTCAAGTAGAAATAACAAAATCCGATGTCTTTAAGACAGATGAAACTCTCCAATCAGCGTTTCCTCGAACATTCCTTTAGAACATCGACTGCAATATTTTCTTTTATTTACTAATTACTTGTTGACAGTCTCAACCCCTCCAATTTAAAGACCCACAGTTTTACTATCCCTTTTCGGAATCTACTCCGATTGTCACATAAAACTAAATAAACTTCATAAGAACAAAATTCCTCCAGTCTGCGTTCTTAAACTTCCATTAGCTCTCTCGTTTTTCCCATTACTTTGATACTGAACGCTCTCTCTGTCAGCTGTCAATCATGCATCAAACTTCTTAGCGAGCATGTGCACTCAATGAAAGTGGGAAGGCTGACATGTTGTCTTAGTTAGCGTAAACAGGTCTTCACAAACCACAATAAATATCTCAACACTTCACAATTTTAAATTACAATAAAAATAAAACGCAAATCATCAGATTCTAGTAAGTACATCAATTTTCAAATGATTTAAATTTTTTGACAATAGTAATAATATCAATAACAGGCACATCGCAAGTGCCAATATATGTGTTATGAAACCAAAACTAATAATGTACTAACATAAACAATTTGTAAAAATATTCATAATTTTAAATTATTTTCATTTTTACAATATAATGCAAAGGTTGTGAAGACATCTCAGAGAAATGCTGCAATATTGAGGACACTGACCACAAGAGATAAGAGGGTGGTGGTTTTTTTTATCAAATTTTGACCAGACCACATCTGGATTTCTGTGTTCAGATCTGGTCCCCAGGATTTTAAGGAGATGAAGTAACCTTGGAGTAGGTGCAGACACAATAGCACAAGTGATATTAGGACTGTATAATGTTATTTATGAGGACAGACTGATGGCATGTCAATTACAGAGTTTAGAGGATAGAAGACAAAGGGGAAGGGATACGATTGAGACATTTAAGCTGTTGAAGGGTTTATGTTGAGAAGATATTTCACATGGTAGAACAAGTGGAAAGAAGCACAAGCCATCCCTACAAGTCACAAAAGGAAACAGCTGGTAAAAATTTAAGATGCAAGTTTTTTGCATGAAATATATTGCCTAAGAGTGTGGTGGTGAAAGTGCAAATGGTGGATGTGTTTAAGGAGTGGTACAACAGATTCTGTATTAAGCAGTAGTGCTGATCTCTCACATTGAGTCTTATGACTGCAGAGATCAATAAAAGAATAATAATAACAATAATATTGCTGTCTTTGGAACAGTCAATTTACGTATTTACTAAAGAGTATATATATAATGTACAGGTGTCTTAAAATCCAAATGTTTCAACTTTTAAATTACCTTTCTGCCAACAGTACTAATGTATTATAGGTTGAACAACCTCCCATGGATGGGATTACCATAAAAAATAGATCTACACATAATAATTTAAATGGCAAGAACTAGGAATACTCCCCCCCCCCACCAAGGAATATGAATATACAATAGATGAATCTTGTCCTTAGTAAAAACGTTTAGTCAATGTTAATAAATAAATTTTCAAAATTTAGGCAACCTTTTTCTGAAATTCATGTTTATATAATATGAATTTCAGATGATTATGTGATAACTATACTACAAATAGTTTAAGAGAAGGCTCTGCAAGTATAACACATCATGAATTGAAGAAACACCATAACCATAGTGGAAAAAACTTTACATATAAAGGGAAAAAATACCAACATATAGATAGAACTTGATCAAGTTCCATCTATATCTTTTAGCTATTGTGGCCCATGATGTTGTATGATGCTTCATTTCATCTGTTCTATTTTTCCTTCTTGATCTGATGAAATAAGCAAAATATCAGCATTAAGTCAACGTTTTTATTTTTAAGCTGTGTATTATTCCATTAAATTAATACTCATGATGAATGAAAGAAGTATGTCATAAAACTATTTCACTAGGAGCACTGATAAAAGAGCTAATAAATGATAATATAATATTAAGGCTTAAATACTGATAATTAAAAGTTTTCTTTAAAAAAAATTCAAATGACTTAATTTACAATTCATTACAGGTTAAACTAACACTGTCACACTGAAGATTATTTTGAATGAGCCCTTTCTGCTAGCATGTATGTATGTAGACACATATACTAACTGTAACCTGATTTGAACAGCTATACAGGTTTCTCTGTATTGCTGTGACAGGTAAGCCATACAGAATCAGTATTCATTAATGTGAATACCGACATCTGACCTTGTCATAAAAATGTTAAGATTATAATTAATCTTAACATTTTATTTATTATTTTATTATTTAAAATTCACCATTAGTTATAATTGAAAATTAAGGAGTAAATAATTTGCTTTTCTTTAATGCATTTTTAATAATGTCCCCACATAGGGGTCGATATATTAAAAAATTACATTATCAGAATATCAAATGGTGTATATCTATATTACTGGAAAATACTTACTTTGCTCTGGTAATATATTTGTAGGTTTTATCCCAGTGCTGAAGCATTTCTGTTGATTCATCATCATATACTCTAACATTTAAATAATCAAACATCCCTGGAAAGAAATTGTCTATTTCTCTTGTTACGTTTAATATATGGCCAACCCTGAAAGAAGAGATTATTACTATTATTATTTTTGCATGGGAACCTCTGTGGAGTCTGAAGACTCATTGCAGGAGACCTACACTATCCACACAATATCTATCACACCTCTCCTTGAATGCACTGACTGACAAAGCACTCATAACAGACTCTGGCAACACATTCACTACTTTACAAGTGAAAAATTTCATCCTCACACCTTTGCTACTAAGTGTTACTCAATTTCCAGATATTACCCTTTGTTTTGTCCATGCTAGCAAATTGATGAAATATTTCCTCTGCATCAATCCTATAAAACCCTTTTAGTATTTTAAATCAACTTTTACAATATACAAATCCTCTATCTATCATTACAGGGAGTATTCTACACGCTACTTATTATCTTGGTGTCTCACTTCTGGATACTCTCCATTATTTCCTGATCCCATAGAATTCAGGTGACCAGATCTGTGTAATAATGCTACAAATAGTTTCAGAGAAGGCTCTACAAGTATAATACATCATACATAATTTCCTTAACTCTGCCATTTCCTTTCAACTACTGTGTCCACCTTCACAATATGTCTTTTGAATTTCCAGCTACTATCCACCAAATCCCCAGTTTCACTGATTTCCTGTAGTAGAATTACATGAATTCATTTTGGGATGAAAAGATTACAAATTATAATCTTTTCATCCCAAAATACATAATTTTCTACTTTTCCAATTAAACTGGAATCCATTATCTTCAGCCCATATCAATAACTTATTTAAATCATCCTCTTCTGATTAACAATTATATAATGCAATTTTGAATTATCAGCAAACAACTGAATATTTCTTTTTAAATCATTTCCTATATCATTTGTGCACAAATGGAAGAACAAAGTCAATGTTTATATTGAAACCATATTTTAAATTAACAAAAGGGTGATCTTTGTTACTTTCTGTTGAGTTTGCTTATATACTTAAGCTAAAAATTATATAAATTATAAAAATATTATATAATGTATATTGATTGTAAGTGGTCGTGTAATTTAGCACTAGCGTAAAATTGGAGATTTTTATTTGTTTTATTGTGTTTTTTTTTCATTAGAAAATTAGTGTATTATAGTGTAGATTTTCATGTTTTTAGAGTATTCAGTGTCTTTATAACATTTTAACTTCAAGAGAGTAATATATTTCGCCAACTTTTTAATATGGTAGCATTTGTAGAGCAATTATTTTCCAAATTTGGTATTTTCATCGATTTAAGATTTAATATTTCAGCTATTGTGGTCATGATGTTGTATGATGCCAGTTGAAATAACAAGCAAAATATCACATTAAATCAAAGTTTCCTGTTTCTTCCTTTTGATATTGTAGGCATTAGGAAAAAGAAAACAAGGACATCCTCTTAAACGATGACTTCTAAGGCCGGAACAGGTCTAAATCCTTGATACGCATGATGATGATGATGTTGTAGGCATGGCACCAATGCAATGAACAATGGTGGCAGAGACCACGTTGTCCTGTGATTTGAATTTGTAGGATTTTAATCAGTGCAGTGCATGTGAAACTTATTCATTGAGAAAATTAAAACCAAAGAGAGAAAGAGTATGTATTAAGTGTTTCAAAAGCGAGTATCTAATGAGAACGCAGTAAATACCGGTGGTAAGATGGAAAATGATGTTATTAATGCCGAATGTGCAAATAAAGGAGAATGAAATGGACATTAATAAAGAAATAGTGCACTTAAATGTTATCCTTCACAGGCAGTGACGTATTTAGGTATAGGCCTGGGCCTAGAGCGGCAAATTTTGAGGGGGGGGGGGGGGCAGTGGAAATTTCCAGGATCTCATTTTCATAATTATAACATGTTTCTTATATGCCGCATCTACTCACAAGTAGAGAAATATTTTTCTTTTCCTCATTGTAAGTTTAGTCTGCAAGCATATTGGCATGTAATCAGATTCTGCATAACTATATAGACCAAGACACGTGCACGAAAAGCTGCTGTATTGTTGTTGGTAACTTGACAAAGGCAATATGGATTAGTGAATTTGATCCCTTTCTTGCTGAGCATATTGCCAAAAGCGGGAAAAAAGGAAAAGGTTTCATTTCCTATCTTTCCTTTGCCAGGTATGAGGAATTTATTAAAATAATGGGCGAGAAAGTAATCAAATTTATTGTGGAAGAACTTAAAATAGATAAGTACTATTCCATAAGTGTTGACAACACCAGACCTGTCTCATGTTGATCAGCTGTCCTTCAGTGTACGATATGTGAAAGAACATGGAACTCCTGTGGAGTGTTTCTTGCATTTCATTCCCAACATAAGTCACAAATCTGAAGAGTTACAAAAGGCAGTTTTGACTTCACTAAACGAGCTTGGAATTGATGTAGCAAATTGCAGAGGGCAGGCATATGATAATGCTAGTAACATGTAGACAAGTACACAGGACAGCAAGCAAGAATTCTTGAAATAAATCCATTGGCAGAATTCACACCGTGCACTAGACATTCTCTGTCTCTAATTGGTACTTGAACTGCCCAATTCTGTCTGTACTCTTCCACATTTTTTGATGTCCTTCAGAAACTGTACGTATTTTTCACATCTTCAACACATCGGTGGAGTGTTCTAAGAAAGCACCTAGAAACTTCTGCAGAAGTATTCAAATGCCTTAGCCTACTCGTTGGTCAGCTCGTGATGATGCCTGTCGGAGTCTTCGTGAGGGATGGATGAAAATAATTTCCACTTTGTCTGAAATTGAAAATGACACCACCCAGAAGAAAGTTATGTGATGTGAAGCAAGTAAGATTCTATGGCAACTTCAGTCACTGGAGGTTGGGATCATGACCTGCCGATGGGCAGGTCATGAGGGGCAGCACTTTCTGGGCTTAGGGATGGGAAATACCTAAACATGCCACTGTTCATAGGACAAAGGGTGAAATTGAAAAATTGCAGAAGCAACAAGAGATTAGCAAGGCTGAAAACAGAAAGAAGAAGGTCCAAAGGAATAATAAGGACCGACTGAACAAACAAGAAAAACAAGTCAAGGAGAAAATTATGTATGGAGACATAATTATGATAATGATCATTATCATAATTATAAAGATTAACGAAAGTGTGACGAAATCCTGTTTCTTTCCGGGTGCAAAAATTCACAATATCAGCCATACAATCTGGATGCATAAAGGTAAATCAAAGGATATGATTCTCTTGGTTGGTACAAATAATTTGAGAGGCAAAAACTATTCTATGAGGGAGGATGTAAAGAAGTTGTTAGAAGAGGCAAAACTGAAGAGCGAGAAGGTGAATATTATAAGCCTCCTACCAAGCTATGATAGAGGCGAACTGAGAAGGAGAGCATTGTAGTCAATGAATCTATACATAGATTGTGCGGAAGAAATGACATTATGTTTGACGGAAAGGATTTTGTACAATGCTGATGGACTGCATCTAAATGGTTTTGGTGTTAGGTGTCTGGACAGAGCATTGTTCACCAAGAATGCTGAAGTGCAAATTCAGGAAAACAAAAGCAATTAGAGTGGAAGCAAGTGAGTTTTTGTGAAGGAAGCCATTAGGCCAGTGAGTGAAAATGACCAAGTGTGGAATCTAGTCTCTCAAGCAAAAATATTCAATAAGGTAGTCACAATTCAGGAACTATAGGTGGGTGGGAGACTAAAGAGATGCTGCAATTTCTATATACTAATGACAGAAGTATCAGGAACAAGAGGGAGGAGTTTTTGGAATTGGTTAGTGCAATCTTGTCAAAAAGAATAGGAGACAGGGAGGAAGGTGGCTGTTCATTTGAAACAAATGTTGGCTGTTGTTGTTATAGGCCAGGGAGTTCATAAGTGATGATCTGGAAGACATGGATCACTCAAATTAGTACAATGAGTACAGGTCAACGATTATTATGGGGGAACTTCAACTATGGAGATATAGACTGAAAGGAAGAAAAATCACATGGCAGGAAGGAAATAGAATTTTTACACCTGCTAAGAGATAATTACTTAAGGCAGCAAGTAATGGAGGTGACTTGGAGCAGGGGGGATATTGGACCTGGTCACAGGATCAGAAGAGCTACCCATAACCAAGGTGACCACATTGCCTCCAAATGGTGAAAGTGATCAAAAGATCTTGACTTGGGAGATTGTAAACATGAGGAAATAGTCTATCAAGAAAGGGTATATGTGGAACTACAAGGCAGGTGATTATGACAAGCTTAGGAAGAAGCTTAAATCTGTGCCATGGCATAAAACACTACAGGGTAAGGATGTTAGTAGTGCATGGAATATAAACTCCTCCTTTCTTCTATTCCTCTTGCCCACACACGGGATTAGTGTGCTATAGGTCTGGTGACCTTTTGTGTGTAGATCAGATATAAAAAAAAAAAAATCAGGACGAAATTAGTGGCTTAATGAACAACTAGAAGTTATTTTATGTTTATATTATTTCTAGTCATAGTCATATGAACGTTTTTGCAGATATATAATATGAAGGGAGGAGGAGCGAGAGAGGTTTAGTATAAAACAATTAAAATACCCCAATGATATTTTAATATCATTAAACACGAGCTGAAGAAGAAGAAGAAGTGACCAGCAAGCTCACGAACAGTATAAGGCTCAGACAAGAAAGGTGACCAGAATGGCAAAGACAGTAAAATCAGATTATGAGAAGAATCTAGCCAAGCAGATTCTTTTGTTATATGGTAAGTAAGAGGAAGAATGACTATGAAAGATTAACCTTAATGAGTGATAATGGTCACAGGAGACAGAAGTGGATAAAACAGTTGAGTTACTGAGTAACCACTTTGCAAGCATATATGTTACTAGTGAGGTTGCTGTTTTAACCAATGTGACAGACACTAATGTGAGAACAGATGTGGTTAAATTGGAGGTTTTCAGGATATTGCAGAATCTCAATGTAAATACAGCTATAGGATTAGATGGGATATCAGTTAGGGTGTTTGCAAAGATGTGCAAGGAAACTGGCAATGCCATTGGCTAGGCTCTTTAATTTAAGTCTCAGCTCTGGTAGAGTTTCAAGGGAGTGGAAAGAGAGCAAAATAATTCCCTTGTATAAAGGAGATTCTAAGACTGCAGTAGCAATAATTATCTCAGGTTTGGTGGTAAAAGTACTAGCAAAATTGGTAAGAAAGAGAATTCAAGAATGGATAAATAAAAATATTATATTGTATGAGGGACAACATGGTCTTGTGCATCATGCCTTAGTAATTTACTAACTTTTTATAATAGCTTTTTATATAACTTTTTGAATCGAGGCAAAAACAGGCGACTAGTGGTGTGCTGCAAGGTTCAGGCAGGGACCATCGCTGTTTAATTTGTAAACAAATGATATAGGAAACAACCTGAAAGGAAATATTGTTGTTTTCTGATGATGCAAAATTAGGTAGAGTAATAGTTAATCAAGGTGATGAAGAGTTTGAAGGATGATTTAAATATGCTGTTCAGCCCAGGCAAAAGATAATGGGTGTCAGTTTAATGTGGAGAAATCTAAAGTTATGCATTTTGGGATAAACAGATTAAAAGCTTTGTATCACATTGATGTACTGTAGTCTAGGAAATAGATGAAACTAGAGATTTGTAGGTGGTGGTAGATAGGGAGTTTAAAGTTTAGAGGACATATTACTAACGTTACCCATAAGATTACTTGGCTATTGAAGAACACATTAACAAGTAGAGATAAGGAAGTTATTCCTCTTTATAAGCCCTTGATATGCCAACATGTTACTGTGCTGAAGTCTTGTCCCCTGGGACCAGACCTCAAAATCCTCTGCACCACTTGCTCATCCCCACCCCTGGGTTTCTTGGGGATGAGCAAGTGATGCAGAGGATTTTGAGGCAAGTAACCAAGATAGAGGTGCATGAGAAGCAAGTTTTAGAGTGACCTGTGGGTGGAATGTTCCCTATGAGGATAGACTGAGGGTATGTGAATTGCAGAAGTTGGTTGATAGGAGAAAAAAAGAGGGAATATGATAGAAACATTTAAGGTGCTTAAAGGATTTTATTATTAAACTCTGACCTCCATGGAGTTAGAAATAGGACAGATACAGAGGAAATGTTTCAGCACTTGGCTAGAGGGACCAGAACAAGAGGTCATCCCTGGAAGTTGAATAAAAGGCTTGGTTAGTAGGGGATATGAGGACTAGATTTTTTTGCTTGGAGAATTGTGAATGAATGGAATGGGATGCCAGAGTCAGTTATGAGGTGTGTCCATGCCCACATTTACACAAGAGCTTTCATTTCTGGTCAACTAAGAAAGTTAAAATGTTAGTGTGACTTTTTGTGGCATCAAGGAAATAGGTCAGAAAAATATATTAGTAACACTTAGCAATCTGAAGGAGAACAAAATAACATTAATGTTTTAGTAACATGCACAACTGAAATCACTACCCATTGTTTAACTGAACGGACAGTGAATTTTTAAAAAAAATTTAAATACCTTAAAATTACCTTCTACCTTAATAGTAATTTAACATTAGTGTAATGTAATGTACACTAACTTTTCCCTTTTTTTCTTCGACTTTACCTCCAATAATTCACATTCTCCCTGTTTTGGGTAAAATGTTCACTTCATCCAAAAACATGCTGAACTACAAAGCAGGAATTATGAAAAACTTATGAGAATACTATCTTTGGCTGCAGATTATCAGTTACTGAATGGAAAGGATATCAGCAGTGCACAGGAAGCTTTGAAAAAGATGCTTAAATATTGCAGTTATCTGAATGTGTTCAGAGTTTGAAGAACAAATACGATGGGAGTAAAATAAAGTGCAACTTTATTAAGAAAGAAATCCTTAACGAGTGGATACATGGATGGAACATCATGAGAATACGAGTGAGGGAAGTTATGAAATATATAAAGCATAGGTCATGAAAGTAACATGCATTGTTGGAATACCAAAAGAAATTGGCTGCACAGGCTAAAGGCAACCCAAAGGAATTTTATCAATCTGCTGAAAAGTTAAAGAAAGAATGAATGTACAAGAATAACTTTACTGAATGCAGAGGGTACCCTTGTGTTAGAAGCAGGTGCAACTGTTCAGATAATGAGTGCTCACTTTTGCTAACATCTATCAACTTGTAACATAGTGAACAGTGATGTTACTATACTGGATGAAGAGATGGAGGTGCATGAGAAGAAAGTTTAAGAGCTGTTGCATAATCTGGATCAGCAATAGGGATTACAGGGATATCAACATGCATGCTAAAAGAATGTTCAGCCACCAAACTAGCTAGGTTCTTGAGGTTTGTATAATTTAACTCTCAGCTCAGGAAAGATCCCACAGGAATGGAATGAATGTATGATAATTCCAATGCACAACAGTGGTGCAAAGATGGATGTATAGCTATTAATATCTCTGGGATTGAGAAGATAAGAACTCGCATGCAGAAAGGGGTTGACAGACATGCTATTCTTTGCAGGGAACAGCAAGGGATCAGACATGATCCCTAAAGAGAGATCATGTCTGAGCAACTTACTCTTATTTTATAAAAATGTTACAAATGAGTTGAATAGAGAGAATGGGTACACTATAATGCTGTTAGACTTTGCAAGGCTTTCAACAGGTACTACATAAAATTCATAAAACTCGAGAATATAGGAATGGAACTTAAGTTGGATAAGTGGGTAGCTGTCGAAACAGGTATCTGAAAATGGTACATGGGAAGAGGGGAGGTTGAATCTGCTAGATGGTAACCAGTGGTGTACTCCAAGAATCAGTCCTTGGAACACTATCCTTTAATCTATACATTAATGATATTGAGAAGAGAATGACAGGAGGTCTTCAACTGTTTGGTGATGAAGGCAGGGCAATCAGAGATTCTACTGACGTACAGCATTTAATTTGAATAACCTGGAAATGTGGGCAAAAGAAAATGGTCGTTAACTCTAATGCTAGTAAGAGTAACGTCATGCACTCTGGTGTGATGCAATATCCAACAGTATATTATACTGGTGGGATTACACCTAGAGTAACTGATGAGGCTAGAGATCTTGGTGATATGGTGGAGGAAGTTGAAGTAAAAAAAAAAGATCACATTAGTAAAAATTGCAAATACAACTCACAGGATAACTGCGATTTTGAAACAAACATACAAGGATATGGAGATTATTTTGCCTCTTAATTTACAAGGTCTTTATGAAATGGCATCTGGATTACTGTGTGCAGATCTGAAAAGGCTGCCAAGAAGTTAATGATATTATCATCATTATGGAATGTAGATTACAAGGATAGATTTAGAGCATATGGACTGCAGACAATAATAAACAGGAGAAAGAGGGACGTTATGATAGAGGTCTATAAACTTCTGAATGGTTGTGATAGATTATCAGTAGGTGAAATTTTTCATAACATGAAATGTAGGGAGAGGATAAGGAGGCATCCATGGAAGTAAGGTTAAGAAAGGGATCAGAGCTAGAAGTTTCTCTCCTAGAACTGCGAGTGAGACTAACAGTTTGTCCCTGTTGAAGTAGGGAGTACATCTGGTGTGAATGAGTTTAAGAAAAGGCATGACAGCTGACTCTTTAACAATATGAAGTCTGAATATAATAATAATTTAATATTCTATTAACATCCTATTTAACCAGAAGATTCCTCAGCCAGCATGCCTTTTCATCTTGTTGTACTATCATTGTCTTTTGGTTTAAGCCAATAAATGATATAATTTGGTCAGATAAACAACCTCAAACTGCAATGCGATTCCATCCTTGTTTGTTCGATATCCAGAGGTCATGCACAATGAGAAGGCAAAGACTGGACATTAGATTCAGCTAGAGAGGCATGTGGTGAGGTTGCAAGGATAGAAAAATCAATCAGAACTCCATGGTGGACACAGAAAGTTAAAGAGGCAGTGAAGGAAAAGAAGAAAGCATATCAAAAGTTCCTGGCAAATAAGTCAGCTTGTGCTCTTAGAGAATACAGAGATATATGTAAGAAAGCTAAACATTGTGTAAAACTAGCTAAACAAAAGTCATGGGAGGACTTTGGCAAGAACATAGAAAATAAATATCAAGAAGGTTGCAAAATATTCTGAAAGTTGTTGAAGAAGTTAGAAATGGAGGAAAGAGTGCTGTAATAGAGATGATAAAGGTGACATGAAAACGGGAGAAAAAGATATCCTTGAGGTATGGAGTTATTACTTCGAAAAATTGGTAAATGAAAAATAAACAGGCATGCAATCTGGAATACATATCCATACTTGAAGTAGAAAAGGCTATCAAAGGCTTGAAATGTGGAAATTCAGCAGGAGTAGATGATATTCGACTAGAAATGCTGAAGTATGGTGGTATAAAAGTCTTACAGTGGCTGCACTGCATAGTTCCGAAGGGGCCTGGACAAAGGGACGAATTCCAGATGATTGGAGTAGAGCTCTCATAGTACCCATACATAAAAAGGGAAATAAAACTGAACGTGAGAACTACAGAGGTATTTCCCTACTGAATGTTCCTGGTAAGATTTATGCAAGTATACTCGAGAAACGGTTGAGAAAAATTGTGGAAGAAAAGCTTGTTGAAGAACAAGCTGGATTCAGGCCAAATAGAGGCTGTAAGGATCAGATTTTCACTTTATGACAGACAGTTGAGAAATCATGGGAATATAACAAAGATCTAATTATATGAAGAGCGAAAGGCTTCAATTCGGCAACATGAACTTATTTAAGTTAAGGGATATTACATCCCATATTATTTCTTAGCCGAATATAGAAACTATATAAAGTTCGGCGATTCCAAGTGTAAGCAAATACCTGGATAGTTCAACACCTGACCCATTTGGTAGTGCAAACTGAGGCAAATCATAGTAAGGGTGGAGCAAGCTTCGATCACTATTCTTGGTATTTTCCCATAATGTGAACTTAGCTCCTGGAATAGTGATCAAAGCTTGCTCCACCCTTACTATGAGTTGCCTCAGTTTGCACTAACAAATGGGTCAGGTGTTGCACTATCCAGGTATTTGCTTACGCTTGGAATTGCCGAACTTTATATAGTTTCTATATTCGGAATGAAACTCTTTGAGTTTCTTATTCGGTTAAGAAACAATATGCAATGTAATATCCCTTAACTTAAATAAGTTCATGTCGCCGAATTGAAGCCTTTGGTTCTTGATATATAATTAGTAATTTATTAGAACACCTTCTTGGCAATTCTCATAGAAGGGATGTATGTTCTGTTCGCTACAAACTTGGTATTAACTAGGTCTACCTACTCACTGATGAGACCTCAATAAAGGTTGAAACCGCTCTGGGTAGTGACCTTCTCTCATAATGTAGAACAGTAATACAGCTCCTAGCAGCTAAGTTCACATAATGGGAAAATACCAAGAATAGTGATCAGAGCTTGCTCCACCCTTACTATGAGTTACCTCAGTTTGCACTAGCAAATGGGTCAGGTGTTGCACTATCCAGGTATTTGCTTATGCTCGAAATCGCCGAACTTTATATAGTTTCTATATTCGGCATGAAACTCTTTGAGTTTCTTATTCGGCTAAGAAACAATATGGGATGCAATATCCCTTAACTTAAATAACAGAGATCTATATTTGTTTTGTAGGTCTGGAAAAGGAATATGACAAGGTGCCAAGAGAGAAACTATTCAAAATGCTACAGTTATATGGTGACAATGGGGCATTATATCAAGCAATACTTGATATAATGGATTTTCCAAAAAAAGTGAATGGTTGGCTTAAGTTCTTGAAGATTGCAAAATCAATTGTTGAGTTCTTCAGCCAGATCATTTAATTTGCTAACATAAGATCCAGTTTCTAATTCCATTACTGGCGAATTTGTCAGTATTTTCTTCAGATGAATACGTGATTGTCTATGAAATTATAGCATGGTCTGTGCGAGACCGGTTATTAGTTTTTCTTTCCGTTGAAGCGTAACATTTAATATTTGTAGATGCTGGAAAACATCAGTGAGAAATGCCATGTCTAACAACCACTGAGTTTCTTCAAGATGAGAGGAAAATTTCTCCTAAGAAAATGTTTGATTGGGCCTAACAACAAAAAAAAAATATATATTGTTTAATACATTGATGGAAGCCACCTTACTAAGCAAAACCATGCTATGTCATTAGGAATCTAGTCACAATTCAAATCATCGAGAAAGCATTTGAATTGTCAGTGTGTGTTTTAGCACTTGAACGAATAAAATTGACAATTCTTAGAACTACGTTACGTGTTCAAATTTAAAACTTGGCAACTAGATGTTCCCTGTGGATAATGCAATGTAAAGGTAGAGAAGAAGGATATGATTCATCATTCTCAAGGAACCCCATGGGCCCTTTAGTTGCAATGCTGACGATTTTTTCGTGTGATACCGAAGCTTTTGTAATTGTAACATTGAGAGCTTCTTTGATGTCAGAGCCACGTGTATCTTTTAACACAAGTCCAATAGCTCTTCCTTGAAATCCAGGTCATGAGATACAAAGCTAATAAATGTAGGTAGTTGTGGTTTGTCCTGAATATCTGCAGATTCATCCAAAGCCAGACTAAAGTTTTTAAAGTTGTGGTGTAAGTTATTTACAATGTCAGCACTGATAATGAACATTCTCCTTTCAACTGTATGCTTGGAGACTGACATCTGTTTAATCAGTTTAAGTAGCTTTTTGTTATCCGTGTCTAAAACTGAAATTATCTGTGCAATATTCTTGTTGACAAATTCTCCTTCCGTGTACGGATGTTTTGCCTGTGCAATATTAAATGCTAAAATAAAACCAGCCTCAGTAATAATATCAGCTTCTTTAGTAAACAGGAGCATCAATTTACTCTGACAATGGAGTTGTTCTTTCAAAGTTGAAAGTTTAATTCGCCTCAATTCAGGGCCAAGAGGAAATTCTTTATTAAAATTACTGTGATGCATGTCATAATGATGCTTGAGATTGCTAGTTTTGAGTTGCACAAGTGTTATTTGGCATATGGCACACATTTGTTTACTTTGTCGTTTCACAAAAAGAAACTCCTCTCCCATTCTGGCCTAAAATTTCTGTGTTCCTCTTCATATTTATATTTTTTATGTGACTTTTCTAAGCATTTGAAAAAGAGTTCAATGATAACAAGCACTGTCAATGGATTCATGCAACAATATGTTGAATGATACCGACAGATGAGTAGTGGAAGTGTAACTAATGTGTTGTGATGGGCAGGCATAGCTTCTGCATTCCCACCTCGCCATGCGCACACTGACTTACTCCTGTACCATAGCATAGGTCAAAGGTTGCGACTCTTCTAAGTCTTACGGGAATTATTTTGGCTCCAAAAGGATGCATAGTTGGCTACCCCTACTCTATATGTTAATGACTTCATAATTTACTGTGACTCTCGTAACAAGAGGGTAACTGAAAGACTACTTCAGCAAGCAATTGCTCATGTTCTCTGTGGGCTCTTAGTAATGGGTTCAGGTTTTCAACAGGAAAAAGTGCCTGAGTACACTTCTTTCAAAAATGCACTCTTCATCCTGATCCTGAATTAAGAATGGGACAAACTGTTATTCCAGTAGCTACAGAAGCCAGGTTCTTGGGCCTCATCTTTCACAGAAAACTTACATTTCAACTAAGAAAAAAGTGCAAGAAGAATTGAACCACCTTTCCACTCTATCCTGTAATGAGTGGTATGCTGATTGATATTCATTGCTCCATCTTTATTGTGCACTTATACGTTCAAATCTGGATTATAGGGATCAAGTCTATGGTTCTGCAAGACAGAATAACTTGCAATGATATTCTCTGCTTTGCGTAGCTCAACATCACACTTCAAACTGCCATATATCCTTTTGGTACACATGTTAAAGAGACTGTGCAAGCTGTTCGTATGAATGTTGACAACACTGCCTACACTAAACATAACAGCATACCTCCATGGCAGGTTTGTACTCCATCTTGCAACCTCTCACTTTGTCAGCTACAGAAGTCTCATACTCCATTAATTGTCTATCTGCAATTGTTTAATGCACACAGAACAGCCCACTCTGATTTCTTTCCCATCTATACTGATGGTTCAAGAACTGATACCTCTGTTGGCTGTGCAGCTGTGTTTCCTGACATTATCTCCAACCCAATCCCACCTGATTGCAGCAATTATACAGCAGAGTTGCATGCCATTCAGCTTGCACTTGTGCATATAAAAGAAAACTGCTACAGATTCATTGAGCTCTTTACAGGCCATCTCCTCTCCTGTGTATAATCCACATCCAGTGCTGTATGAGGTGTTATACCTGTTGTACAAAATGAAAACCCTTAATTTTGATGCTCGGTTGTGCTGGATTCCCAGCCACATTAGAATTAAGGGAAATGAGGCTGCAGATGCAGCTGCTAAATCAGCTCATACTTTCTCCATGTACTGTTTGACAGTACAATATACAGACTACAGACAGTTTATAAGATCAAATCTAATTGCTCAATGGCAGTCATCATGGCAAGAAGCATTGACAAACAAATTATATGATATTAAGCCTGAAATTGAGCAATGGCATTCTAGTCAACGTATAAAGAGAAGAGAGGAAGTTGTTCTTGCTAGGCTCTGCATGGGTCACATCACATCTTACACATTCTTATTTACTGAGGGCTGATGACCCTCCCATGTGTGAAAAATGAAATAGATGTCTCACTATTTGTCATATTCTGTGGAGTGCCGGCACTACAAGAGAGAGAGAGAGAAGTGAAATTTTTACATCTCTAGCCAAGCCATATACACTTAGGCTGATGCTAGCACACTTAGGCAGACTGCACGATGTTTTTAATTTAAAAGAGAATTTATACAGATTTGACTGTAATTTTGTTTAGAAGTAGATACTGCATTGCTTAACTTTTGTACATGCATATTAATCACTAGTTTATTTTTTGACTTATTATGTATTGCAATAGCTTTTGACCTTGCTTATTTGTGTAACCTTGTTGTAATTTTCTTTATATGTAGATACCATATTGCTAAACATAATTTTTATGCATGCATATTGTATAATAATTCCTTTTTGTCTATTTAGGTACTGTTGTAATAACATTTGTTTTATTTTATCTATATGTAGATACTGCATTTCTTGGCTTGGTTTTGTACATGCATTTTGTTTATTAACCTGTATTGTTGACTATTTATATACTGTGTACTTTTCACTTTGAACTCTGCAGTATTTTGTTCATATGTAGATGCTGCATTGATGAACAAAGAATTAACCAATATTGAGATAAAATAAAATGAAATGAAGAAATAGAATCGCTTAACATAAATCTATATGTTCACTGGGCATCTATGAATGATGTATGGTCACTCCGATGCTCGGTGATGTGCTACACCAGGCCTCACCATGTAGTCCTGTTGTTTGCTTTTCTGGAGGCTTCAACTCTGAAGATCAGTCACTCCACACACACACCATCCATCCATCTCATTGATGGTCTACCCCTACCTCTTTTTCCAGGAACTTTACCTTCTATTACTGTTCTGAGAAGTCCACCTTCCATCCTTTCAATGTGTCCAAAATATTTTAGCTTTCTTCTGTAAATATCCTTAAGAAGCCTTAAAGTACTACTGATCTTTTCTAACATCCATTCATTTGTACGTCTCTCAGCATACATGATATCCACAACAGCCTTCTGTAACATCACATCTCAAGATCATATATCTGTTTCTTATCTGACTTCTTTGGGTTCCAAGTTTCACATCCATAAATTGCTGTTGGAAAAACAAATGCATCCAAAATCCTCAACTTTGTTCCTAGAGATAGATACATCCTTCCAGATTTTAGACAAGTCTGACTGTTGTTCTAGCCATTCCTAACTTTCTTCTAACGACTTCTGAACAGCAATTCTTCACATTAATAATGGATCCCAGGTACTCAAACTTATTGACTTCCTCAATTCTTTCTCCATTAAGATACACTTGTTTCCCAAGAGCTTCCCTGTTTGTATTTCCTTCGAGAACCATAATCTTTGTCTTGCTAGGATTGAGTTGAAGTCCTCTGTTATTACTGATCTTGTTAACTTTCTTAAGAATTAGTCCTAGTTCTTCCATGTCATTACAAAGGAGTACTGTATCATCAGCATACCTAAGATTACTGATCAATCTACCTCCTCGTCTAATTCATGTCTTGAGCTCATCCAATGGTTCACACATGATGTCCTCCACATATATACTAAACAAGCGAGGAAAAAGTAAACATCTTCATCAAATCCTGACATGTATCCTCAACGGGTGTACAGGATATGATAGTACTACATGAAAAATTTACATCATTACTAACTTCCTATCTAAAATTTTTTTTCAAATCAGTCTGTTACTTGTCAAGACTCCAACATTATCAGATCTTATATTTCTATCGTCTAAGGCACTTTGCACTGTATCAATCCACCTATATCTTAGTCTTCCTCTGGGTCGTTTTCCTGTCAACCTGGCAGAGAACACTTGTTTTGCTAATCTTTCCTCACCCATTCAGTTCAAGTGACCATACCACCTGAGATTAGCTCTGCTAACACATTCCTGGATGCTGACAATGTCAAGTTCTTTCCTAATATCCCCATTTTTAATATGATATTGCCATTGATGCCATCTGTTCACGCCTCTAATCTTTCTCAGGACTCTCATATCTGTGGTCTCTAGTCTTTGGTCAAGCGTTTTAGTTCTGACCCAGCTCTCAGATCCATAGGTTAAAATTGGCTTGAACACTGTCTTGTATACAGCTAATTTAGTGTTCCGACTAATTTCTCTCTTATTCCATATGAATTTATTCAATTGACTGCCTATCATACCAGTTTTGTTGATTCTGTTGTCTATTTCCATATTTAATTTACCATCTTCAGTAAAAATCTTGCCTAAATAGCTGAAATGTTTTATTTGTTCCACAGGTTCCCCATTCATAACACACTTGACATTTTCAACAATTCTACCTATTTTCATTGTTGTTGTCTTTTCAATACTGACCTTCATACCATATCTATTACAACAGTTATTCAATTTAGTCAGGGAATCTTACAAACTTGTAGCAGATTTATTTATAACATCGTCCACATAAAGCAAAGAGCTTACATTAACATCTCCAATTCTGATATCATGTTTAATACCACTTTCCTTCATAATGTGATCCATATAGATAATGAATAACAGAGGGGATAATGTACATCCTTGTCTCACACCAGATTTAACATTAAACCATCTCCCTGTACTTCCTTCAATTCTAACTGCTGATTTACAACTCAAATAAAGACTAAGTATTGCTTGATATAATGCTCCATTGACACCATATAACTGTAGCATATTGAATAGCTTCTCTCTTGGAACCTTGTCATATGCCTTTTCCAGATCGACAAAACTTAAATACAGATCTTTGTTATATTCCCATGCTTTCTCAACTATTTGTCGTAAAGTGAAGATCTGATCCTTGTTCTGCACCAATCCACAATTCCCAACTGTTTTTCAAGTATACTTGCATAGATCTTGCAAGGAACACTCAGTAGGGGAAATACCTCTGTAATTCTCACATTCAGTTTTATTTCCCTTTTTATATATGGGTACTATTAGAGCTCTACTCCAATCATCGGGAATTCTTGTCCAAGCTTTCTGAATTATGCAGTGCAGCCACTGTAAGACTTTTATACCACCATACTTCAGCATTTCTGGTCGAATATCATCTACTCCTGCTGTCTTTCCACATTTCAAGCCTTTGATGGCTTTTTCTACTTCAAGTATGGATACGTATTCCTGTTGAGTATTTTTTACCACTGTGCTATCACTGCTTTTTTCATTTAGCAATTTTTCGAAGTAATTACTCCATACTTCAAGGATATCTTTTTCTCCCGTTTTCATATCACCTTCATCATCTCTAACTCCTTTCACAGCACTCTTTCCTCCATTTCTAAGCTTCTTCAGCAACCTCCTGAATATCTTAGCACCTTTTTGATATTCATTTTCTATGTTCTTGCCAAAGACCTCCCATGACTTTTGTTTAGCTAGTTTTACACAGTGTTTCGCTTTTTTACATTTGTCTCTGTATTCTCTAAGAGCAAAAGCTGACTTATTTGAAAGGAACTTTTGATATGCTTTCTTCTTTTCCTTCCCTGCCTCTTTAACTTCCTGTGTCTGCCATGGAGTTCTGATTTTTCTATCATTGAAGACAACCTCACCACATGCCTCTCTGGCTGAATCAATCAGGGTTTTCTTCAGGGTTTGCCACTAAATCTCCAAGGTTTGGTTCCTGTTCTCAAACTCGTTTATTGTTTCTTCAATAATCTTTGTGTCTTTTAGTTTACAGTTCACATCTGAGAGCTTCTCAACTTTTATTCGCTTTAAAACTTTCTTACATGTTATTCTTTTCAATTTGAAATTCAATTTTATCCTGCTCAAGACTAAATAGTGACAACTTCCAATTTAAAATCCTCTGTACACTCTGGTCCTGCACCAAGGAGAAAACATCACTATTAACAATAACATAGTCAATGAGACTTTTCTTATTCCTTGCCTCTTCTCTCCATGTGAATTTGTGCACATTTTTATGTTGGAACATGGTGTTAGTAATAACCAGTCCATGTCATGAGCAGAAATCCAACAGGTATTTGCCATTATTATTAGCTTTGCTCTTTTCTCCAAATTTTCCCAAAATATTTTTGTATGTCTGACAATCATTTCCTACTCTGCTATTTAGATCCCCCAACAAGGACCAACTTTTCCTTTTTCATTGTGTCAGTTTCTAAAGCCTCAAAAAATTCCTCCACTTCTACCTTAGTAGAACCTTCTGTGGGACCATAGGCACAAATAAGTCTCATTGTCCAATTCCCCCATTCTGATATTTTCCCACATTACTCTACTTGAGACTGCCTGTCATTCAAGAAGATTAGCCTCTTATTTTGTGTTGAATACTATGGCTACAACTTCTTTTCCTTGATTGTCATTGCCTGAATATAACATTTTGTATTTATTGCTCAGAAAGATCTCACCAGTTTTTGTATTTTTTGTTTCGGTCACCCCTATTATGTCGATCTGGTACTTATCTAATTCTTCAGCTAGCTCCATTTCTTTGCCATTCAGGCTTCTTATGTTGATAGTACCGATCTTTAACTATGGTGATGTTGAGTTAGAGTGTGCTTTCAGATTTGTTCCAGTAGTTGACGTTTTGCCCTGGTTCCCTGGCAAAAACAATGGGGCCCTGTTTAACCGGGCGATGCCCTAGCCAACATGAAATTTTGTCATGTTGTACCATCATTTTCTATATTGGTTTAAGCCAATAAGAATGCAATTTGGTCGGCAAAATCCCAAATTGCCAGCCCATCCTTGTTTGTTCAGTATCCAGGTAGATACCCAACAGGGTGCACCACGAGAAAGTGAGGATTGGACATTAGGTTAGAAGCCCTAATTGGTTCTCAGCATTCCTTTAAAGGCTACGTGGAGGTCTCCTCTCAGTTATACAGCTTTGACCCTTAAGCACCCCAGAAAATGAACATGCTTGTCTAACTCCTTTTCCAACTTGAAGCCAGTCAGTCAATCCAACACCTGTTCTTACCGTGGCTTCTTGCTCCCTGTACAAGTTGGCTATCAACCTGATAGCGTGTTGAGGAACACCCATTCTTTTCATTACTTCCCACAGTTTCACATGCTCAACACAGTGAAAAACTTTAGAGTGGTCTAAGAAACACATTACCAAAGGAAGTCTGAATTCTTTATATTTTTCTATAATCTGTCTAAGGCAAAGGATCTGATCTCTCGTGCCCTTATCTTTCAAAAAACCTGCTTGTTCCTCGGGCATCTCTGTCTCAACTTTGGCCTCAATCCTATTTGGCATGATCTTCAATAAAATTTTGCTTGCATGAGATATTCAACTATTAGTTCTATAGTTCTTGCATGCCTGGTATAAAACTAACTTCCTCCAGTCTCTAGGCCATGATTCTGTCTCCAAATATAGTTCTAATCAATCTATGAAACACTCTTATCCCTCCATCCCCTGTGGCCTTAATTAATTCTGCTGGGATTTCATCTGCAAATGGAGCCTTATTGCTGTTAAGCTGTTAACTGCTCTTTCAACTTCATGACTAAGTGGAAGAAGTTCCAAATCAAAATTTTCCTGGTGAGAGTGCTCCACATTTTCTTTATCCACTCAGCTGTAGAGTTCCTCATAGTATTCTTTCCATCTGTTTTTGATTTCCAACTCTTCTGTTAGTAATGATCCATTCCTGTCTTTGATGACATTCAATTTGGAATTAATATAAAAATAATACTAAATACAACAACAAATGAAAGCTTAGGAAAGACCAAAACAATATAATAAAAAGAAAAAATTGAAGATATCAGATGGTACAATCAAAAAAATAATCAAAATGAAAAAAGAAGCATATCATATAAGGAGTAAAAGATTGGAAGATGAAATAGAATATAAAAGAATAAGAGCCATAGATAAAAGAGAAGTCAGAAAAAACAGAGAATCATGGAACAAATTTGTTTCTAATTTGAAATGGAACACGGTCTTATTTATATAAAATAAGACCGTGGTCAATGGTCAAGGCTGAAAACTTTTCAGCCTTGACCATAGATGGCAACACTATCAGCATGATTTTTTTTTCTGAGTTGGAACATCTGTCATAAGCATCCGTGTGAAATTGCAAGTCATTCTATCAAGTAGTTTGTTTGATACTGTCTGAAACAAAAGTGTTGTCTGTATCCCTTGAAATGGATAAAATCAAGTATTGTGTGGTGTGGTCATAAAATTTTTTGCAAAAGAAGGTTTAACACCAAAAGAAATTCATTTGAAGTTGATAAAAGTTTATGGGCATTCTTCTCCTACGTTTTCGACGTTTAAGAAATGGAGTACCTAGTTTAAACGTGGACTTACCAGCCTTGAAGATGATCCACGTGAAGGACGTCCAAAAAGTGTAACAACACCAGAAATCCTTGTTCAAGTGTACGATATGGTATTGGATGACCAGCAAGTCAAAGTGCATGAAATTGCTGAGACTGTAGGAATTTCTAGGATATATTTTACATGAAGAATTGCAAATGAAAAAGCTTTGCACAAGATGGGTGGTGCGCTTGCTCACAGCAGATCAAAAGCACACTTGCATGAAAATTTCTGATCAGTGCTTGGAGCAGTTTAACAAGAATAAAACTGATTTTGTGCGTCGATTTATTACTATGCATGAGACTTGGATTCACCATTACACACCAGAATCCAAACAGTGGACAGAAGCAGGTTGTTCAGCGCCAAAGAAGACAAAGGCAGTTTCATCAGCAGGAAAGGTCATGGCATCGATGTTTTGGGATGCTAAAGGTATTTTGTTTATTAATTATTTTGAAAAGGGTAAAACAATAACCGTGGAATATTATTCCCACCTTTTAACTGACTAGCCAAAAAAATTCGTGAGGAAAGACCTGGTTTGCAGGAGAAAAATATCATCTTTCATCAGGACAATGCACCTGCCCATAAAGGTGTTTTGGCAATAGGAAAATTATGGGATCTGCACTATGAATTGTTGGAACATCCACTCTATTCCCCAGATTTGGCTCCCTCTGACTTCTATCTCTTCCCAAAACTAAAACTCTTCCTCGCTGTTCAGCGTTTTTCTTCGAATCAAGAGGTGATTACAGCTATAGAGGGGTATTTTGCAGATCGTACTGAGAACTACTACAGGTATGTGATAATGACACTTAAGGGAGATTATGTTGAAAAATAAAAATAATTTTGCCAAAATAAAAAGGTGTCTTGGCAATGGGAAAATTAAGGGATCTTCACTATGAATTATTGGAACATGCACCCTGTTCCCCAGATTTGGCTCCCTCTGACTTCTATCTCTTCCCAAAATAAAACTCTTCCTCACTGTTCAGCGTTTTTCTTCGAACCAAGAGGTGATTGTAGTTATAGAGGGGTATTTTGCACATCGTACTGAGAACTACTACAGGTATGTGATAATGATGCTGGAGCATTACTGGAATAAATGTATTAGTCTTAAGGGAGATTATGTTGAAAAATAAAAATAATTTTGAAATTATAAATTCGTTTTTTCATTGTTAGTCTGAGAACTTTTCAGACCACCCTCATATATAAGATTTTGAATAATTTAAGTACAGATACTAAATAAAACTCCCAGTAGAATGGAAAAAAGCAATTGTGATTCCTATCTTTAAAAAAGGTAATAGAGATGACCCTAAAAACTATAGAGGTATCAGTATACTAAATTCCTGTTACAAAATATATAGCAGAATCTTAAATAGCAAACTAATGAAATATTCCGAAAACTTTATTTTAGAAATACAGAATGGATTTAGAAAAGGACGATCATGTATAGACCCTGCCTTTTGCCTAAAATTAATAATAGAGAAAAGAAGAGAATACAATTTAGAAACACAAATTGCATTTATTGACTTTGAAAGAGCATTTGACAAAGTTAAAAGAAACATATTATTTAACACATTAAAAGAAAGACAAATACCAAATAATATCCTAAAAGCTATCACAAGTATATATGAAAATAATCAAATACAAATAAGATTAAATCACAAGCTATCATATACGAGAGAGATAAACCAAAGGTCCGACAGGGATGTCCCCTCTCAGCAACTCTTTTTAATATTAATCTAAATGTAATAATAATAATAAAATGGAATAAAAATTTCCATCAAGATATTAAAACTTTCTCCTATTGTGAACTTAAACACTCTTTTTGCTGATGACCAAATAATAATTACAAATTCTGAAGATAATTTACAGAAAGATATTTTAAATGAAACAGTCAAAGATTATGGAATGATAATATCAACAGAAAAAAATCAAAAATGATGGCCTTTAAAGGACAAAGATCCAATAAGAACTAAAATAGTAGCAGATAACAAGATTTTAGAACAGATATGTATGATTACATATGAAAATGAAAAAGATATAAACCTAAAAATTGCGAAATATTTAAAAATAACATGTGTAATTAACTCTGTATTTAAACGTAACCTAGTTCAAAAACAAACCAGACTAGAAGTATACAATACATTAGCTCTACCAGTCCTATTGTATGGAAGTGAAATATGGGCAATAAAACAAAAAGACAAATGCAGATTAATAACAGTTGAAATGAAGTCTATAAGAAAAACTGCAAGCTTTATTCAACACAAAAGAAATAAATTATGAAAGAATTAAACCAGGAACCAGTGGAGATTGAACTGCCCACTCAGTCCTCAAAAGTTAGATAGGACTAAATGGCCTCGCCTACTCCCCGTATACGGGAATAAAAAGGCGTTAGCTGATTTTTTTTTTTTTTTTTTTTAAACCAGGAATTAGTAATAGAAAAAATTGAAAAATATAAACATACATGGATGGAACATGTTGAAAGAATGAAAACAGAAAGATTACCAAAACAAGTCGTAAATTACAAACCACTGGGAAAAAGAAAAAACAAGGATTCCTCCAGAGAGAGTCAATGATGACTTCTAAGGCCAGAATAGGCACGATGATATAGACACTGCATTGTGGAACTTAATTTCTGTACATGCATATTGTTCACAATTTTATTTAACTGTTTATGTATAGCTGTAACCTTTACTATGGCACAGTATGACCTTCGTTGTTTTTGTGCCAAATAAACTATAAACCAAACCAAACTATTATTATTATTTTTTTTTTGGAGATGGGGGGGGGGGTGAGGAGGGAGCTCTTGGATGCACTATCCCAAAAGTGACAGCAGTATTCAAGGGTTGGACTGATTTGTGATTTGCACAGAGTTAAAAGTTTCAGAGGTAATATAAAGTACCTTTGAGTGAAAGACAAATCCTAATTTTTTAGATGATGCTCAGGAGACAATAACTACAATATGCTTATGCCAAGACAGCTTTGATATTATGGTAAACTCAAGAAGAGAAATCTCATCTTGAGATATGTGTTGTCAAAAGCAATAATGGAATAAAACTTCTTTTTTTTTTTTAATTTAATGGGAAATAAGGCAGAATTGTCTGTGGATAGCATTGAAATTAACAATGTTATTTGAAAAATAGTTTAGAGATTATAATGTTGGATAGTATGAGGTTAATTTTCCAGAGGTTGTGAGATTTGCATGGTAAAATAGCTGCAAATGAGGAGGAGAGTAGTGTGTGTGCTGTCCAGCAAAACCATGCATTGGATTGGGAGTCAACTGGAGTAGACCACTGATATACTGAAAGGAAGAGCTTGCCTTGCTGGCCAAGTTGTTTCTATACCTGTCCTCCAACCAGCTGGTAGTGGGCAGTAGATGTTTGTAATAGTCTGTTCTGGAATAGTTTTTATAGCTCCTTGAATTTAGGTTCTTTTAGACTCTCTGTCATATATATAAAAAAAAATACAGATACCTTGCTTAACGCGGGATTTGATTAACGTGCCTTTAACTCTGTGGAGCTCGCAGCTGATCTGACAGATACATGTAAAATGTTTAATATAAATATTCTTACACAATTCAGTGTGTAGCTTGAAGGTCATGAGTAGCTGTGCATTCATATGTTTCGAGTGATATTCTGCACTGTTTTTTGTTGTCAGTTTGGTTTAACACATGTTATGTAAAGGTTTGTGATATTTGACAGTAAATTGTATCTGGGAGATACCGCGACCTCTGGTGTCAGTATAGTATGGTTTAGTTTTTTATTTTTATTCTTTGTTCAATAATCTAGACTGTAACTGAAAATAAATAAACCATCACGTATTACTGAAGTAGAGAGCCAAAGGCTTATTTATCATACATGTCCTCTAGGAGATGTGCTTTACATTATGGAAAATACTAAGGAAAGTGATCTTACTTTTACTTCACGGTGGAGCTTACTCCACCTTTACTACGAGTTGCCCATAAGGTTACTTATGCTTGCATATGGTGAAACTTTTAGTTTCAATTCTATATATTCGGCACGAAACTCTTGTAATTTCTATATTTGGCTATGATATAATGTTGGATTCAATATCCGCTTAACTTGTACCAGCATATATTATATTTGCAGTGTTTTGCAATGTTTAATTGCTTGTTTGCCGAGGTCTGGAGTATCATTTTGCTTGTTATCATAGAATTTATGCCGATAAGAAAAAAACAAACTATTCAAACGACTCTTGATAACTTCTTTTGATAAAAAAATTGCAGTAAATAATGTAGGTACAAGTATTTATTAAACATTTACTTTGCATTCATTTTTTATCTTTCCTAAAAGTGTACCATATAAAACGAATTATTAACACAGTAATGGATGATGGACGAATTGCAATTTTTACCATTGATTATTATATTTGATTAACGTGATTTTGAAATACGTGGTAGCATCGAGGGATACCTGTACATAAATAGATGAAAGAATAAAGCACTGCAGAACAACATAATTAGTTGATTACTACTACAGAATGAGGGAATGCACCATGCAGGCCTGGTTGGCTGAGTGGTTAGCATACTCACCCCCAACCAAGAGGCTGTGGGTTCAAATCCTGCTTTAGGCACAGATGTTTGTGATTGTCTTTAAGTGGAAGATGAGTTTCATTGCCTGAAAAAAATACAAAATAATTTCTAAACTAATAAAAATAGAAAAAAAAAAATTCCTTGGCAACCCATGTTACAAAATATACTATAGCATCCAGTGAAGTTGGTCAAAAAGCTGTCAACACATTTGTAGATGTCAGGGATAGACCAAATAATGGAATTTTATTTAATCAACTTTTGTGCCATACCTATCAAAAAGCCTTGGAATATCAAGAGAAACCAATTGACATTCAGCATATTTTTATCTGTCCAAAGATGGGTAACATAAGCAAGCAGATTCCATTACAGCTTGCCTGGTTTTCAAGGGAGAAAGGGGTTGAGGATATATAAGACAGGATCCAGAGGAGGTTCAGTAAGTCATTATGAGGTCTATGAAATGTGGGATACGAGAACAGATTGAGAGAATGCACCTTGCAGAGACTTGTGAATATAAGGAGAGGGGATATGATTGAGACATATAAGTTGGTGATGGGGTTGTTACCAGGGAGGTAATTTGCATGGGGAGAGAGTGGTTGGTGAACAGAATGCACCACTGACTGAAAGTGTGGACCTCCCATGATGAGTCTTTTGACTCCAAGGAGGTCTGATGCTAATAATAATATTTTCAGGTAAGATTTAGGTCAGTATACTTAAAAGACGAAGAGAAAAACTGTTTTAAAGAGAAATCTGAAGAAGAACATGAATTCGGGCATTTTTAGGGTTTGTTAGGATCAGAGTTTTACTTTCAAGAAATCATAGCAATATACAAAGGATCTACACTATCTGATCAAAAGTACCCAGACCTACTTGAAACTGTAATCAGACTTTCCCTGTGACACACATTCACCACACCCAGACCCTCCCATCAGACAGCCACATGACTTTACATCACTGCAGGCAGCGCTTAGCATTCACAGGAGAAATGTTTGCTTTGTGGGCAGCTGCTCGACCATGGAACCGCATTCCTGGACAGTTAGTAGCACTGCAGAACTCCTGGGTGATTGTTTCACTCAATGCCTGGCGATTCCCATGAACCGCCTTCTTCAACACGCGACAGTCCCTGTCTGTCATTAAACAAGGCCTATCGAACTGTGGTTTTGTTGTGCCTTCACGTTTCCACTTTACAATCATGTCACCAACTGTTGACTTGGGCAACTTGAGGAGGGTTGAAATGTCTCTGACAGATTTCTTACTGATGTGGCAACCAATAACTAGTCCACATTCAAAGTCACTAAGCTCCCTTTGACCTACCCATTCTGCTTGTACTTCTTATCACTGAACACAGCTCCATGCCTCCTTTTATACTGGTAAGTGAGGTCATAGCGACATCTAGACATCAGTTTATTTATGAATTACAGAGGGGTGTCTGGATACATTTGATCAGATAGCATATATTTACTAATATTATTTATTATGATTACAACAAATTTCTATGAGGTTATAGTTACAGACTCATACTGGAAGATCTCACAGAGTAACAAATCTATCTTAAAGTTTAAACAAGTAGATTAAAACTGAAGGATATGCAAGATGAAAGTTTGACATAAACAACAATTTATAAATAACATATTTAAGGTTTATTTTAAAAAAAAAAAAATAATAATGACCATATATATATATATATATATACATGCACAAACTTTGTTTGCTTACACCTGGATAAAGGATCACACAAGAATAATTTCATTGCAAGTTTAAGTTAATTTATAAGTAAAAAAAAAAAAAACTTTATACAAGTATCTCTAATCCAGAGCATTTCAATAATAAGGTGATACACCTTTTAACTACTTATATATGGGAAATATATGAATTCTGCAGCACTTCAAACACTAATATCACTTCTCTCCAACTGATGGTGGTTTGTTTCATGGGGAGTGGAGTAGAGCGATTCTGCTTCATGGCGGATTTTTGCCTGTCACTGAGTTTCCTGTCCTGAAGTAATTCAGGTCAGGAGTGATCCTTTAGAGTTACTCAGGGTTGAATCCATTTAAGTTTAGAAGTGATTTAGATGCAAACTGTTATTCAACAAAGAGTCTAAGACTTTGATATACACCCTCTGTCCAAAAATAAACCGAACTTTTTGAAAATAGAAGAAACTAGTGGTGCCACCTGTTGTATCTTTTTGTTGTCGAAAGCGGCAACCTTCATTAGTGTTATGTCAACTGTTTATGACTTTTGTTTCAATAGAAGCCGAGTTATAATGACAAGAGTGATAGTGTGTTTTGACGAACGGTCGGAAAATGAGTTTCAAACAGAGCTGCGATTGACTTTTGTGTCAAACCTGGTAAAGCGTTTACTGAAACGCATCAAATGCTTCAAAAAGCATAAGGTGACGAATACTTATCCTGCACTCAAGTTTTTGAGTGGTTTAAGTGATTTCAAAGTGGTTGTGAGACGCTTGAGGATGACGAAAAGCTGGGCCGTTCAAAAACTGAACCGAGTGAAGTTAACATCCAAAAAGTGCATGATTTCATCAAAGAAAACCCGAAATCGTCCGTGAGATTGATTGAAGATGAATTGGGGATTCCAAAATCAACTGTGCATAATGCACAGTTGATGTCATAATGCACAGATTTTGAACCGAGAGTTTGGGACTTCGTAAATTGAATTTGTGATTTGTTCCCCACAAGCTGACCGACGACCAAAAAATGTATTAAATTGAACACTGCAAGGACTTCATTAAAACCGATCGTAAGGATTCAAACTTTCTTGAAGTGATCGTTACTGGTGACAAAATGTGTTTTGAGTATGAGTCCAAAACAAAGCACCAGAGTGCTGAGTGGAAACCACCAGAAGAGGGGCATCCAAAAAAAAAAGTCACTTGGAGAAGTCAAAAATAAAGACAATGCCGATTTGTTTCTACGATTCCAAGGGCATTATCCATAAAGAATTCATTCAGCCTGTCCAAACGGTCAGGACAAAACAAAGCACCAGAGTGCTGAGTGGAAACCACCAGAAGAGGGGCATCCAAAAAAAAAAGTCACTTGGAGAAGTCAAAAATAAAGACAATGCCGATTTGTTTCTACGATTCCAAGGGCATTATCCATAAAGAATTCATTCAGCCTGTCCAAACGGTCAGGACAAAACTCAATGGTGAGTTTTATCTCGAAGTTTTAAAACAATTGATTGCGAGAATTCGTCACGTATGGCATGAATATCGTGATGCAGGCAGCTGGTCACTTTTGCACAATAATGCACCATCTCATCGTTCGAACATTGTGAGACAGTTTTTGAGCAAAAACCAAGTTTGTGTGTTGGATCACTCACCGTATTCACCTGATTTATCACCCTGTGACCTCTTTCTCTTCCTCCGACTTCATTTGCTGATGAAAAGAAAGCAATACGACACCACCGAAAATGTTCAAGTGGCAGTAACCACGACTCTCAACAGTATCCCAAAAACTGATATAAAAAGCTCATTTAACGAGCTAATTCACCGTGCCAAATGCTGTATCAGAGCTGAGGGAGAGTATATTGATTGAAATAAATAATCTGAATAATTATAATTGGCCTGTGTTTTATTTTCTATTAAAAGTTCGGTTTCTTTTTGGACAGAGGGTATACTGAGAGTTAATCTTAACAGAAGACCTGTGCAACCTTATTAAAAGTTTGGGAGATTTGGAGAAGGAAGGCAAATGCAAAATTTTTTTAAACAGCATTATCTTATTAACGATGTCTTTACATACCAGATGACATCATTTCTAGTTGTTGTTTTTTTTAATTTGCCTTATCACACTGAGAATGATTTATTAATTTCAGAGAGTAAAATATCTTTAAGATAATTATCATAAAATATATTTTTGTACTTTTGTGTATCATGCTATTTATTGCTTATGTTACCAGTTTCTTTAGTAATTTGTTTAAACATCCTTCACAGGAAAGAGAATAAAAAAAAACAACAACTAGTAAACTTAGCAAGCACTATTGGTTCCACAGGACAGGTCATGCACTAAGATTGTCTTTTCAAGAAATGCCATGATCACAAGTATATTCCTTTTGCAAGACTGAAAAAAAAAAAAACATCATATCACCTGGAGCTCCTAAATTTTATAGTAGTCATTCCAGAGCATGCATTGCAGGACTATAAGAAATTATGTTTCCCACAGTCAAGCAAATTTCTAAATCCTGTACTACGGATCTCTAAATAGTCATGTATCTTAGCTCAGAGGTTTGAATCTTTATTTAAACAAAAACTAGCTGTCAGCAATCTTGCAATTAACAACCCACTATCCATACATGATACCAATGTACTATAGGTTGATCAACCAACTTCTCATGTATGGGCTCAACATAAAAAAGAGTAGTTAACATGCCAGGCTATAATTGTCCTGGCATGTATAATTGTGTCTTTACTGAGACTAAATAAAGACTTATTCTTTCCAAATAACACGAATTTGCCACTGTTCCAAAAATATTCCTATTCTCAAATTCCTGCACAGCACTGAATGCAAGCAATAATGCCAATAAACTTCATTTCGAAATAAGTAGATTCCCATTCTATCTCTTTCATGCCAGGTAACTTGCCTTATAGAAACCTGATACTGCTTAAGAAAGGGTGGTTAATTCTTTCTGCATTGTATGGCTGTAAATTGCATGTGTTCTTCTGGTTGGTTTGCCTGTTGTGGAATAATAAACTAAGTTTCAAGGAGGAAAAATTGTACTACCTCTATATGGACTGGCTAATTCATCTTCAGCTGAAGAGCTTTAATAAAGGTTTTACACATCTCACATGGGATTCGAACTCAGGTCTTTGCAACCAAAGCGCTTTGTCTATCTCTACTGAGTCATGGAGGCTCTTTGTAGGTAAATTCCACTTTATTCAAAACCAAATTCCCTCCATTAAGCATTTCTGCTTCTGAATTTAAAACTTTTAAATCCTTGAGGCATAAAGGCTATCTCCAAAGAAGACAAAGGAGGAGTAATGGTAGTTATGAATAATTCTGTTTACAACAGACAAGTTATCTTACTTTTATAAGACAGATCTGCCTACCAGTAGATCAATCACAAACCCACAAAACAATCTGATTAATAAACTGAATTAAGTTGTCCGGTGGGACACTAATGCCATAAAGAAAAAGAAAATATAATTGATAGTACACCTAGCTTTGTTTTAATGGCTTAATTGAACACACTGTTCCAAAGAGGGGTGGGGGGTGCTTAAGGGTCAAAGCTGTATAACAGAGAGGAGACCTCCACATAGTCTTCAAAGGAATGTGGAGAACCGACCAGGGCTTCTGACCTAATGTCCAATCCCTACCTTCTCGTGGTGCACACTGTTAGGTATCTACCTGGATATTGAACTAATGAGGATGGGCTAATATGGGATTTAGCAGACCAAATTGTATTCTTATTGGCTTAAACCACAATATAAAATGATGGTACAACATGAAAAAATTTCATGCTGGCCAGGGCATTACCTGGTTAAACAAGGCCCTTGTTGTTTTTGCCAGGGAACAAAGGCAAATAGCGAAAAGTCAGCTACTAGAACAAAAACACACCAAAACTCAACATCACCAGAGTTAAAGATCGGTACAATTAACATAAGAAGCCCGAATGGCAAAGAAATGGAGCTAGCTGAGGAATTGGATGAGTACCAGATTAACATAATAATGGTTACTGAAACAAAAAAGACAAAAAACTGGTGAGATCTTTCTGAGCAATAAACTTTCAGGCAATGACAATCAAGGAAAAGAAGGAGTAGCCATAGTATTCAACACTCAATACGAGGCTAATCTTCTTGGATAGCAACCAATTTCAAGTAGAGGGATGTGGGCAAATACCAGAATGGGGAAACTGGACAATGTGATTTAATTGTGCCTATGGTCCCACACAAGGTTCTGTGGTACAAGGTAGAAGTGGAGGAATTTTTTTGAGGCTTTGGAGAAAGCAACTGACATGATGAAAAAGGAAAAGTTAGTCCTTGTTGATCTACATAACAGAGTAGGAAATGATTGTCAGACATACAAAAATATTGGGAACGTTTGGAGAAAAGAGCAAAGCTAATAATAATGACAAATACATGTTGGATTTCTGCTCAGGACATGGACTGGTTATTACTAACACCATGTTCCAACATAAAAATGTGCACAAATTCACATGGAGTGAAGAGGCAAGGAATAAGAAAAGTCTCATTGACTATGTTACTGTTGATAGCAATGGTTCCTCACTGGTGCAGGACACTAGAGAACAGTAGTGGCTCGTAGCTTAAAATTATGGGGGTGCTGCAACTGTTGAAATATACATACTATAAATAAAGTGCATACGTGTTTGGATAAAATATCAAAATTATGGAAAAAAAAAATTAAATATGAAAAAATATTGTCTATTATCAACAAAATTATACAGTTTAGTATAATTCAAAATTATTTAAAATTAAAATCCATTATCATAACCCCAATAATGTTCGAACATAAAAACTATAAGAAATATTTTGTCTTTAATTGTAATGTCCAAATATTTAAAGAGATGGAGTAAATAACACGATTATCTCCATGAACACTCTACTACTAGCGCAAACTGCATATAAACACTGTCTGTCATGAAACTCCATGACAGACAGTGGCGCATTATGTTAATAGCTCGCATCTCACTATGATGTGCATATGCTTGTGTGCGCATAGCAATATGACACTGTGGTAAACATAGTGCTGCTAGTGTCCTTCGACCTCCTACGTGCTACAAGATGGATTTTTATTATTTTTTATACTAAATAAGAGAATTGTATAGGATTGTTGATGATAAAATTAAATATTACAAGCAAATATAAATAAATTAATAAATATATTTATATATCGAGAAAAATTGGGGATGCTGAAGTTCCGCAGTGTCTATGCATGAGCTGCCCCTGCTAGAGAGTACAGAGGATTTGAAATTGCAAGTGATCACCATTTAGTCTTGAGCAGGATAAAACTGAATTTCATATTGAAAAGAGAAACATGTAAGAAAGTTTTAAAGTGAATAAAAGTTGAGCAGCTCTCAGATGTGAACTGTAGACTAAAATATACAAAATTTATTCAAGAAAAAATGAAAGAGACTGAGAACAGGAACCAAACCTTGGAGATTCAGTAGCAAGCCCTAAAGAAAACATTAAATGATTCAAACAGAGAAGCATGTGGTGAGGTTGTCCAAGTATAGAAAAATCAGAACTCCATGGTGGGCACAAGAAGTTAAAGAGGCAGTGAAGGAAAAAAAGAAAGCATATCAACAGTTCCTGGCAAATAAGTCAGCTTGTGCTCTTAGAGAATATAGAGACAAATGTAAGAAAGCTAACCACTGCATTAAACTAGTTAAACAAAAGTCTTGGGAAGACTTTGGCAAGAACATAGAAAAATAAATAGGGAGGTGGCAAAATATTCTGGAAGCAGTTGATAAAGCTCAGAAATGGAGGATAGAGTGCTCTAATTTAAAAGGAATTAGAGATGATAAAGATGACATAAAAACTGGAGAAAACGAGATCCTTGATGTATGGAGTAATTACTTTTAAAAATTGCTAAATGAAACAATCAGTGACAGCACAGTGGTAAAAAATACTTAATCTATTGGTATGCCTATTCATACCTGAAGTAGAAAAAGCCACCAAAAGCCTGAAATGTGCAAAGGCATCTGGAGTACATGATATTTGACCAGAAACGCTCCAGTATGGAGGTATAAAATCTTACAGTTGCTGCACTGCATAGTTCACAAGGCTTGAAGAGAGGGACAAATTTGGGATGATTGCAATAGGGCTCTCATAATACCTATATATAAAAAGGGGAATAAATAAAACTGAATGTGACAATTACAGAGGTATTTCCCCACGGAGTATTTCTGGTAAGATTTATGAAAGTCTACTTGAGAAATAGTTGAGAAGGATTGTAGAAGAGAAGCTTGTTGAAGAACAAGCTGGATTCAGGCCAAAGAGAGGCTGTAAGGATCAGATTTTCACTTTAAGACAAATTGTTGAGAAACCATTGTGAAGATAACAAAGATCTGTATGAAAATGTGTCAAAAGAAAAGGTATTCAAAACACTACAGCTGTATGGTGTCAATGGGGAAATTACATCAAGCAATACCTAGTCTTTATTTGAATTGTAAGTCAGCAGGTTAGGATTGAGGGAAGTACAGGAATATGGTTTAATGTGAAATCTGTTGTCAGACAAGATGTATATTATCCTCTCTGTTACGAGGGTGGTCTGAAAAGTTCTCGGCCTAACAATTAAAAATCGAATTTATAATTTCAAAATTATTTTTATTTTTCAACATAATCTCCCTTATGACTAATACATTTATTCCAGCGATGCTCCAGTGCCATTATCCCATCCCTGTAGTGGTTCTCAGTAAGATCAGCAAAATATCCCTCTACAGCAGCAATCACCTCTTGATTCGAAGAAAAAGACTGACCAGCAAGGAAGAGTTTTAGTTTTGGGAAGAGATAGAAGTCAGAGGGAGCCAAATCTGGGGAATAGGGTAGATGTTCCAACAATTCATAATGCAGATTCCTTAATTTTCCCATTGCCATAACATTTTTGTGGGCAGGTGCATCGTCCTGATGAAAGATGATTTTTTTATTCCGTAAACCAGGTCTTTTCTCATGAATTTTTTCATCTAGTCTAGTTAAAAGATTGGAATAATATTCCCCAGTTATTATTTTACCCTTTTCAAGATAATTAATAAATAAACAAAAATGCCTTTAGCATCCTAAAACATCGATGCCATGACCTTTCCTGCTGATGAAACTGCCTTTCTCTTCTTTGGCACTGAACAACCGGCTTCTGTCCACTGTTTTGACTGCTGTTTGGATTCTGGTGTGTAATGGTGAATCCAAGTCTCATCCATAGTAATAAATTGATGCACAAAATCAATTTTATTCTTGTTAAAATACTCCATGCAATGTTTAGAGATTTTCATGCGAGTGCGTTTTTGATCTGCAGTGAGCATGCACAGCATCCACCTTGCACAAAGGTTTTTAATTCGCATTTCTTCATGCAAAATATATTCTACACATTCTTTTGAAATGTCTATAGTTTTCAGCAATTTCACGCACTTTGACTGGCCGGTCATCCAATACCATATTGTGCACTTGTTCAATGATTTCTGGTGTTGTTACACTTTTTGTGGATGTCCTTCATGTCGATCATCTTCAAGGCTGGTATGGTCACATTTAAACTCGGCAGCCCATTTCTTAATTGTCGAAAACGGAGAAGAGCGCCCATAAATTTTTATGAATTTGGAATGAATTTCTTTTGCTGCTAAATCATCTTTTACAAAGAATTTTATAACTGCACAATACTCAATTTAATTCATTTCAAAGGATACAGACAACACTTTTGCTTCAGACAGCTGTATAAAACAAACTACTTGATAGAATTACCTGCAATTTCACATGGACGAGAGATGTACTGACTTAGCAAAAAAAAAAAAAAAAAAAAAAAAAAAAAAAAAAAAAAAAAAAAAAATCTTGCTGATGGTGTTGCCATCTATGGTGAAGGCCGAGAACTTTTCAGACCACCCTTGTATTCATTATCTATATGGAGTATATTATGAAGGAAAGTGGTATTAAACCTGATATTAAAATTGGAGATGTTGATATCAGCTCTTTACTCTATGCAGATGATATTATACTTCTAAGTAAATCTGCTGCAAGATTCCCTGACTAAATTGAATATAATAGATATAGTATGAAGGTCAGCAATAACAAGTCAAAGACAATGAAAATAGGCAGAAGCATTGAAAATATTAACTGCATTGTGAATGGAGAACCTATAGAACAAGTAAAACGTTTCATATTTTTAGTGAAGATGGCAAATTGAATATGGAAATAGACAACCGAATCAACAAAGCCGGTATGGTAAGAAGTCAACTAAATAAATTTATGTAGAATAAGAGAGAAAGTAATCAAAATACCAAATTAGCTGTATATAAGACAGTGTACAAAAACCAATTTTAACTTATTGATCAGAGACCTGTGTTAGAAATAAAACACTTGATCAATGACTAGAGACCACAGATATGAGAGCCCTGAGAAAGATTAGGGTTGTGAATAAATGGCATTTAATGGCAAGATCATATTAAAAACAAGGAGATTAGGAAAGAACTTGACATTGTTAACATTCAGGAATGTGTTAGCAGAGCTAATCTCAAGCGGTATGGTCACCTAAGCAGAATGGGAGAGGAAAGGTTAGCAAAACAAGTGTTCTTTGCCAGTTTGGCAGGAAAAAGATCAAGAGGAAGACATAGATATAGGTGATTGATACAGTAAAAGGTGCCTTAACAGATTGATTATTTGGAGGAAAATTGTAGATAGGAAGTTAATGATGATGCAAGTTTTTCATGTAGAACTATCATATTATCTAAACCCCTTGAGGGTACATGTCAGGAATTTGATGATGTTCCAAAGAGACCAATTGCATCTACTCTCCAATGTATTGTATTGCTAAATTTCTTTCATGCCTCTTTACTGTTCACATAGGTTAGTTCCATTCCTTTATTAGAATTCATCAGTTTTTCTGACTAAGGTCAAAAACTTATCTTTACAGACTAACAGCATAATGGTCAGCTTCTCCATTCACTAATATTCCACTCTTCACTTATTACTAGAAGACTTTCCACCTAACAGGATTTTTTTTTTGGATTTCAGTTGTATAAACTAAAACAGCAAACTACCATCAGACAGAGGATACATCTATGGGAGCCCCCACCTCTTCTCTGCCTCAACAAACTACTTTTGTGAATTTTTTTTTGTTCTCTCATACATTAATTCTCAACTTTCTTTTTAAATACTGTTTATGTGAAAAATATTTCTGGTAATTGGTCACATCTAGAAAGTGCTCAAACTCCCTTTTTAGAACATAACAATAGTCAACATTCATTTCATTATGCTTTCTCATTATCATTCAGGAGAATGATAATGGGAAAGCAAAATTCCCACTCACATTCCACTTTCCAACTGGAATGTGAGTGGGAATGATAATGGGCTCACTTTCCGACTGGATAATGAGTCCTGATATTGGGAACCTACCTTCATTAATATATATCCAACAGAATTCAGCACATCAACTCAAACAATCTAGGCATGGCTAAAACCCTACTGAACAGAGGTCATACTATTGATTCCTCCTCCTTCTTTGATGAACAACAGGAAGTAAACATCATTAAAATGACCATGCAATTAAAAGGATTCAACCACCAGAAGATCAAGTGCATCATAGTCACCTGCAGTCCAAGTGCATGAAATTCCACATGTTAAATGTAGAGTTCTGATTCCTACATTTTTGGTAAACCAATCAGAAGAAATACAATCTTATTCTTTCCCACTGAAGCCACCTGAATAAAGGTCCAAACCAGTCAGGGTAGTGAACCTTTCCATAATGCATAGCATTATACATGTTGAAAGTTTATTTTTCACTTGGTTAGAGTATAATAAATTTAGTTTAATCCTTTATCCAAGTGTGAGCAAACAACAAAGTTTGCACCTGAAGGCTCCCACTGAAGAGACCTCAATAAAGGTCAAAACTAGTCTGGGTAGTGGCCCTTCCCTTAATGCATAACATTAGACATATCCGCAAGGAGATGTGTTTTGCATTATGGGAGATATTGAGATAGGAGTGTTGGTAGCTTGCTCCACCTTTGTAAGGTGGTTGTCCTGGTGTTGTACCACCTTACCCCAGTCCTGAAGATACTTTCAGGTGCAAACTTTGTTGTTTGCTCACACTTGGATAAAGGATTAAACTAAATTTATTATAGCATTATAAATGTCCGTAAGGATGCGTGCTTTGCAATATGGATTACAAAGATAGGTGATGTGAAGTCATTAGTTTCTATACATGAGTTGCCCAGTCCTGAAAATACTGGGTTAGAAATAAAATACTTAAACAATGACTAGAGACCCAGATATGAGAGCCTTGAGAAAGATTAGGGTTGTGAACAAATGGCATTAATGGCAAGATCATATTAAAAACAAGGATATTAGGAAAGAACTTGACATTGTTAGCATCCAGGAATGTGTTAGTAGAGAAGTGGGATCAGAAGTGCAAACTTTGTATGCTTACACTTGAATAAAGGATTAAACCAAGAATACAATTTCTTGGCATCTTTAGTTTACAACCTTATTATTTCCTTTTCCATCAAGCTGTCTGCTTTCTTGCCATCCCAAAGATCGAATTGCAACATTATCCCTTCTAGGTGTTTCCCAAGTGACTGTAAATGCTAGCATATTTTGGACAGACATGCCATTCTACTGATAAGAAACTTCATCAATACTACATCGATTCATAAGTCTGGTGTAGTGGCATGGAGCTGACAATGATTATAAATAACTTTGGCAAACAACTTAGGCAGAGCCTATGTTGATATGAGTGCACTTTGTTAGGCTATCAAAGAGTAATCTTAATTAGAGATGATAGTCTGTAATTAAAGTTATTGTCTATCCTTATCAAAAGTTTGGAGGATTCTAATACTTAAGAATTTTTTTTTTATAACAGCATTACTGTTAAGAACTTCAGTTGAGATTTTTCGGTAGGTATTGTTATTAGCGAGAATATAGTTGACTATATTCTCCGACAGCCTACTCTCTGGTAGACTATCAGAGAATACAGCCAACTCTTGCTTTTGAAATTTGAGCAGAGAGCTTATGGGAATACACTCGCCAGCATGTACCAGTTGCCCCTAGCATGGACCTTATAGGAGACATGACTGCATGCCTAAGCGTCCATATATCTGCCTTCTATTGGTCCATTCTGATAAGGTTTCACTGGCCTGACAGCTGTTTCGAACTGGTTGGTTCTGCTCAGAGACCAAGGAGTCAGGCCAGTGAAACCTCATCAAAACAGACCAATAGAAGGCAAATATATGGACACTTGGCAAGCAATCATGTCTCCTATAAGGTCCACGCTAGGGCAACTAGTACATGCCGGCAAGTGTATTTCCGTAAGCTCTCTGGTCAAATTTTGTACGAAACTTCCACATTTCTGCATTCCTTGAAATAATGCTGGATTTAACATCCACTTATTTATATAATTTTGCATCACCGAAATTAAGCCTTTTGGCTTTTTATTTTAGTAAATAATATTTAAGTTTTGCATGTGTTTCAGTTGTGAAATAAATTTATGGACTATAGGGGACCTTTTATTTTCCTCTTCTATGAGAGTGAAGTCTTTTGACTTTGTGAGGATTTGACAAATGAATGTAACTTTAAAACAGATCAAATTGCTGAATTGGAACAGAATATCATCAACATTCACTTTTTCAGTTCTGATTTTTGCTTACCCATTGTACTTTAGTTCTTCAAGGTTAGATGCATTCCATTCTGATCCAAGGTAAAGGTATTCAAATATTTCAGTAGGTGCATCCATCTGCCCTAAAATGGTAAGCATTTCCTGATCAATGAATGGTTTATACTCATTAAGATTCATATTGAGTTGCTCTTCAAGACGTGTACGAATCTAAATAAACAAAGCATAATCTTAAATGTATGCATGATAAACATACGTTTCAACACTAAACCAATACACTAATGAAATTAATTAAATTTTTTTTTTCATTGTGTTACATATGGAGCTTTCATGTAAATTCATATGGCAAATTTAGTCTAATGTTAACAGTTCCTTAAAATTATAATAATGGAATTAACTCACGTAAAATATTATTTATTAGTAGAATTTTCCTGAGTATCACAGACATCTGAAACTTATAAAAAAAGTTGTTTGGATTTCGAAAATAAAATTTCGGATCTTCATTTGGACTTGTCATGATTAGTATAGATATTGTTTCATTATTTACTAATGTTCCTTTATCTGACACCATTGAATTACTGCAACAAGAATTTCCTTCAGACATTTTAAAAATATTTGATTTTGTAATACATTCCGGTTATTTTTCCTTGAAAAACAAGTTATATCAACAAATCGAAGGAACAGCAATGGGCAATCCTATTTCTCCTGACATTGTCAACTTCTTTATGAAGCACTTTGAACAATGTATTTTTGACAACATTTCTTCTAAACATACTCATTGGTTCAGATATGTAGATGACATTTTTGCTATCTGGAATGGCTCTTCAGATGAATTACAACAGTTTCTCTCTAAATTAAATGCACTTCATCCAAGGATCCAGTTCACCATAGAAGTAAACAAGCAGTTAGCCTTTTTAGGTCTTCTAATTCTTCGCCAACCAGATGGTAACCTACATTTCTCAGTCTATAGGAAGGAGACTCATATAGGCCATTATATCCATGCTGAATCTCATCACCATCCCTGTCAAAAGGTGGGAACTATTAAAACACTGGTTCATCAGGCCCACTCCTTTTGTTCTTCAGCGGAACTATTACAGAAAGAATTGCAATATATTATTTCCTCTTTTTTATCTAATGGATATAAGAATTCTTTCATCAAAAGAGCTTTCAGTAGTGTTGACATATCTTCCTCTTCAAATACAGAAGAAATAACGCGTATTCCAATCCCTTATGTGCACGGCATAGCAAATGCATTAAAATCACTAAATATTTTTGTTGCCTTTAGACCGATCAGAAAAATCTCCACCTTACTCACTTCTCCAAAGGACAAGCTTCCACATCTCAGTTATCCAGGTGTCTAGCAGATTCCTTGATCTTGTGGGTTATCTTATTTTGGACAAACAGGAAGATTAGCTTTTATTCAGTTAGAAGAACACAAGTTATATATTCAATACCTTGAACCGGAACAGTCTTGACTTGCAGAGCATGCCATCAACACTAGACATAGAGTTCAGTGGAACAAGACAAAAGTCCTTCACAAAAGTCAGTTCCTCATGGAATGGCTTTATAAAGAAACGTGAAACTTTACTCCACTCTCCTAACTTAAACAGATCCGATGGTCTACGCCTATCCTCTTTGTGGGAGATAGGAAAGATTAGCTGATTAAAAGTACTAACTCTTTTAATGCGCATATATATATATATATATATCCATCCATCTTCAAGGCCCACCTTTCCTAATTGGGTTGTTGGGCAGCAGCTGCAAGAGGGACCTCCAATGGTCACCATCTTCTGCCACCAAGCTCACGTGTTCTGTTGGGATTCCTAGACGTGTCCACCCAAGGTTTTGGATATAATCTATCCAGCGAGTCCTTGGCCTTCCACGTGGCCTCCAACCCTCTGGTTTGGCAAAGAGGGCCTGCTGGATGAGCCTCTTTTGTGGCATTCTGACCAGGTGTCCATACCATTGTAACTGTGATCTCTCAACACAGAGAAGCAGCGGTTGAGTAATGAGGGTTTCCCATATTGCAGAGCTTCTGACTCTGTCGAGTCTTGTCAGCCCTGCAATCCCTCGAAGGAGCCTCATTTCAGCCACTTGGATTCATGTCTGCATTCTTTCGGTCATTACCCAGCTTTCATGACAATAGGTGAGGAGGAAGAGGTGACCACTTCTTTGTTAAAATAAAATTAAGATTACCACCTAAATAGCTACAAGTAACACGAACAGAAAGAAAATTTGAAACATTTGTTTATAAAACTGGACTATTGAATGACAAAAAAAGAATTAACCAATATCTAGATAAAATAAAACAAAATAAAAAATTAGAATTATATTCGCTTAATATAAAAACGATACTAAATGCAGCAACAAATGAAAGCTTAGGAAAGACCAAAAAATTGAATAAAAGGAAAAAACTGAAGATCTGGGATGATACAATCAAAGAAATAATCAAAAAGAAAAAAGAAGCCTATCACAAATGGTTAAGCAGTAAAAGATTAGAAGATGAAATATAATATAAAAGAATAAGAGCCATAGCTAAAAGAGAGGTCAGAAAAGGACATAGAGAATCATGGAATAAATTTGTTTCTAATTTAGAACATGATTTATATAAAATAAGACCCAATGTATACAAGATTTTGAAACACTTAAATGCAGATACCAAAGAAAACATAAAATTAAACACCAAATTGAAATTAGAAGAATTTCTAAATTACTACACAGAATTGTGGACAGAAAAATATTTTTAAAAAGACAACTGACAAACAATTAACAAAAATGAAAAGGAAATAACTAAAGAAGAATTAGAAATCAGCTGAAAGAAACCATAAATGGAAAATCACCCTGAGAAGATAAGCTAGGTTCAGAACTATATAAATACACAGAACAAGATTCAAAGAAAGACTCTTTTTATTTTTAAATAAAATTTATTCAACTGGTATCCCCCCCCCACACACACCCAGTAGAATGGAAAAAAGCAATTGTGATTCCTATCTTTAAAACAGGTAATAGAGATGACCCTAAAAACTATAGAGGTATCAGTATACTAAATTCCTGTTACAAAATATATAGCAGAATCTTAAATAGCAAACTAATGAAATATTCCGAAAACTTTATTTTAGAAATACAGAATGGATTTAGAAAAGGACAATCATGTATAGACCCTGCCTTTTGCCTAAAATTAATAATAGAGAAAAGAAGAGAATACAATTTAAAAACACAAATTGCATTTATTGACTTTGAAAGAGCATTTGACAAAGTTAAAAGAAACATATTATTTAACACATTAAAAGAAAGACAAATACCAAATAATATCCTAAAAGCTATCACAAGTATATATGAAAATAATCAAATACAAATAAGATTAAATCACAAGCTATCATATACGAGAGAGATAAACCAAAGGTCCGACAGGGATGTCCCCTCTCAGCAACTCTTTTTAATATTTACTTAAATGAAATAATAATAAAATGGAATAAAAATTTACATCAAGGAATTAAACTTTCTCCTACAGTGAACTTAAACACTCTTCTCTTTGCCAACGACCAAATAATAATTACAAATTCTGAAGATAACTTACAGAAAGCTATTTTAGATCTAAATGAGATAGCCAAAGATTATGGTATGATAATATCAACAGAAAAATCAAAAACTATGGCCTTTAAAGGACAAGATTCAGCAAGAACTAAAATAGTAATAGATAACAAGATCTTAGAACAGGATGTATGTGATTATACATCCTGTTCATATGTGATCATATGAAAATGAAAAAGATATAAATGTAAAAATTGCAAAATATTTAAAAATACCAGGTGTAATTAACTCTATATTTAAACCAAACCTAGTTCAAAAACAAACCAGACTAAAAGTATATAGTCTTGGTTTCATCTTTCTTAAAATAACTTAAGAGTGTGGTTTTCTGACTTGACTTTTTACTCGTTATGGGGTAATTTAATCATCATCATCATCATCATCACTTGTATCAAGGATTTAGGCCTAGCATGGCCTGTTCCAGCCTTAGAAGTCATCGTTTAAGAGGACACCCTGGTTTTCTTTTTCCTAATGGCTTGTACTTTAAAGCTTGATTTGGTAATCTTTCTGTTTTCAATACATTAGCCCTACCAGACTTAATGTATGGAAGCGAAATCTGGACAATAAAACAAAAAGACAAACAAAGATTAATAACAGCAGAAATGAAGTTTATGAGAAAAACTGCAAGGTATACTCTATTTGATCACAAAAGAGACGAAGAAATTATGAAAGAATTAAATCAAGAACCAGTAATAGAAAAAATTAAAAAATATAAACATAAATGGATGGAACACATTCAAAGAATGAAAACAGAAAGATTACCAAAACAAGCCTTAAAGTACAAGCCATTAGGAAAAAGAAAACCAGGACATCCTCTTAAACGATGACTTCTAAGGCTGGAATAGGCCATGATAAGCCTAAATCCTTGATACGCATGATGATGATGATTAAATTACCCCATAATGAGTAAAAAGTCAAGTCAGAAAACCACACTCTTAAGTTATTTTAAGAAAGATGAATCCAATAAGCATAGTAGCGAAGACACCACACAAACAACAGAATCATCGATTTCTGCAGTCTCTTTCAAATGTAAAACGTGCGGCTAAACAACCACTTATCAGTTATTAACAGTGAGTGGTTTAAAAAATTCCATTGGTTAGTGGTGAGAGATAATGGAATGATGTGTTCTACATGTATGAAATATGGAAAGAGACGACCCACAAACAAGGAAGTGACTTGGGTAACTATGCCATGCACAAGATTTCAAAAAGAAAGCTTGGTTTGACCATGAACCAAGCAAGTTACACACTCAATCTTGTTCAGATATAAGTGAAAAACGTATCCTAGAAGAAACTGGAATAGGGCAAATTGAAAAATCAATTTCAATTTTGAATAACTTGCAGAGAGAGAGATGCTTTTCTGGGAGATTTAAGATCTATGTATTGGTTAGCAAAAAATGAGTTACTACATATATTATTTGAAAAATTGCTTGAGCATTGTAAGACTATGAGCTGTTCCTACTTAAAACATCTTAACGTTGATAAAAATGCAAATTATACCTCAGAAAGAATAATGCAAGAGTTGATTGATATTTTAGCAGAAATTAGATCTGAAATACTGAAAAATATACATTCTGCAGATTATTTCAGTGTTTTATATGATGAAACTACAGACACCTTAGTTTTATAACAGCTAATTGTGTACATTAAATATGTTTGTCAACTTAGAAAAGAAGTCAAGGTTAGTTTTGTATCAACTTGCACATCATTGATGGCAAAGCTAGGACTACAGCTAACAAAGTAATTGAAACCCTTGACAGTTTAGGCTTAAAAACTTGTAATCTGGTGGGCCTAGGATCTGATGGAGCAGCTGTCATAATTGGAAAGCAAAAGGGAGTTGCAAAACTGCTCAAAGATAAAACAGATGAACTCATGGTCAACTGTCATTGTGTAAACCACTGACTGGCACTTGCTAGTGCCCAAGCAGCTGCTGAAGTGCCTTATTTAGTCATGTTTAATGATATCTTAAGGCAATTGTTTTTCTTCTTCCAAAATTCCTCAGTCAGGATGGCTGGTTTAACCCAAATCCAAAATATACTGAACAGTCCTCAGATTAAACTTAAAATGGCTAGTGACACTAAATGGCTGTCTCATGATTCTGCAATACAGTCTCTAAGAGAATGCATGGTGAGTGTTATAGCTGCATTGGAAAGAAAGGCCACCGAACGAAATGATATCACAGCTGAAGGTTTAAGTAAATATATCAGAACATACAATTTCGTAGCTTCACTAATAATGCTTTCAGATGTGTTACCGCATTTATCTAACTTTTCTAGATCATGGCAAAGGCAAGATATTGACTTAACTGAAATAGAGCCAGTCTTAGAAGCCAGAAAACTATCCATCATGGAATTGAAAGACACTCTTGGCAGTCATTTTCAAAATCTTCATCAGCATCTTTCAGGCGAATGGATAGACCTTCACATTGATTATTCAGATTCTAATGTTATTACGTTTAAGACTACAATATATGATAAATACATAGGCACAGTTATTAAACACCTAGAAGCAAGATTTCCAGATATGCCAATCATTTCCTGCTTTTCAATGCATAAAGTCATGATCAAAGTGAGGCTTCTGAGATTCTTTTTGATTATTATTCTAGAAATGGAAGTCTTGCAGTTTTAAACTATGAAAGTACTAAACTAGAATGGGCAGTTGCATCAAAAATGATTAATGGACAGTCATAAAAAAATCTAGATCCAAGACAAATACTGCTGAAATTAGCAACTACATCTGAGCAAAGAGTCTTTTCCAAATTTAGCAAAACTAGCTGCAGTTGGACTGGTTATATCTGTGAGCACAGCTGAATGTGAAAGGGGTTTCTCTGCATTACCTTACCAGCCATTATGGACAGTGGTATCTCGCTAATCGAACTAATAAAAACTGTGCTCGTTTGGATTGGCGAATTTTCCTCCAAGAGACAACAATAACTGGCGTTCAAGACAAAAATAATCAGATTCTAATGGTAATTCAATTTAATTCTGTAAATAAATGAAGTAACTGATAGAACAAAAAAGCTACTGTAATGTACAACTTAAAAAATAATACAGTACACAAGTTTATTTTAGTAAAAAATTTAGTTTGTATGTACCTGTATTGTTGAGGATTCTGATTTAATAAAATTGCATAGTTCAGTACGTAACTTTATTTGCGTAAAAAATATCACTTTCTTGTACACAACACAAAAAAATGTTCCACAAAATAACACACAAAAACATTTTTTTCATTTCTTTGTAAAAAGAGTCACTGATTTTCTTTTGCTTCTTGGAAGCTAAACATTTTTCGAATGCTTCTTCTCGGAGTTGCATTAGCAATAAAATTTTGTGGAATGATGTGTCATTCTGCTTAGCCCATTCTATACACATATTAAAACTGTCAACTGCCTCTTCATGTTTTACTTTTTTTCTTCGAGTTCTTTATCGTCATCATCATCATCTTCTAATTCATTCTGTAGTGTCATGTTTATAATTTCAGCATCTGATTCAATTTCAAACTCACTTTCGGTTCTACCTGTAATCCATTCCGTAACATCCGTTTGTGAAATTTCAACAACTGGATTTATATTTTTAACCAAATTATGCACGTTTTGAATTTCCTCTTTTTGTGTATCACCGTAGTTATGCTGTATTGTAATAATAATAAAATAAATAATAATAGTTAAAGTAATAATTATTAAATAAATAATAGTACACAAAATAATAATACGTAATAAATAAAACTCGTTTTTCTTTCAAACCACAGTTCGGATTACTGGAGTGTTCGGACTAAAGAGGTTCAGATTAGCGAGATACTACTGTATTTCAATGTAATATCAATGGTATTGCAATTTTAATATGCACTTCGCATCCATGATAACCTTGACGTCTATAGACGTCTTGGCTGGTAGAGTGGTTAAAAACCTGTATGAGGAATCACATCAGTCAGAATACTCTAAATAATCTGATGCTGATTTCACCAGATCCAACAGATTTTAATTATGAAAAAGCTGCTGACAACTGGGCTTCTAAGAATAGAAGAATTAATGTATAGAATTTTAAGCTGTGAGCATTACAAGGTTTTTCATTACTTAATGAGAAAATAAGAAAAATCCTAGTCTTGTTTGTTATAATTACTATATAAAATATTATCCTTGTTTGAAGTATTACTATTTTAATTTGTTATGAAAAAGGGGCTTTCTTAACTCATTCAAAATTTTTGTATGCTCGGCTAATGCTTCATTCCACCGGCTGGTAAAAATTTCTAGGGAGAACACTGAAGTGTATCCCCATACCAGGTATACTTATGGACTTCTCGGTGCTGGAAGAAGGTATTCATTATGGGCAAGTTGTTTGTACAGCACAAGTCCAATAATTTCAATCCATTTGATTAAGGTCAGGGTCTCCATTCATCCAAACCACACCCCTCCAGGTCTGTCACCTGTTCCAACATGTGCATTGAAGTCACCCATTAGCAGGACTGATTCCATGTCTGCCACTCTGTCAAAAGCAGCATCCACTTCCTCTAAGAAGGCAGAGTATTCTGACTCCAGATTAGGTGCATAGCCTTGCACCACAGCCAAGTTGTGGTTTTTCATCCGGAGCCTTAACACACATACCCGTCCCCCAAATGGGATCCGCTCAGCAACACAGGCTGACAGCCGGGGGCTTGTGAGTATCCCCACACCCTCCTGAGCAGACATAGTCGGGCTCACACCAGAGTAGTAGAGCTTCTACCCCTCATCCAGGTCAATAGTTCCAGAGCCTCTCCTCTTGGTTGAAGAAAGCCAGACTAAATGTAACTGGTAGGGCTTGGCTTCCTCAAACAGTTCTTTTTCCTTCCCTGTCAGAGAAAAGATGTTCCAGTTGCCTAAAGCCATAGTCTGGTGCCGTCATCGCCATTTCCATCCTTTTGCAGAACCATTTTTTTGCGCTGCTCCTAAACACCTCCACAAACAGGTAGTGGGCCCATTGGTGGAGTTTCCTCTAGCAGAGTGCTCAGGAACGGTGTCTAAGAGAGAGACTGTAATATATTTTTAGAATGGGTCCCTCTGCCTAAAACCCAAACACGTCTCTTGGTAATCCACATGACGGACGATACGGTATGACCATTGTATGATGACTTGACCATGTTATAGTGTTTGGTAATGCCCTATTAGCACTACCACCTCAGTTCGGGGGATGTATACATGTATATTTTATTTATTTATCTATTTTTTTTTAAACACGTTAGGAAATTTAATGACTTTTTTTTAGTTATCTTCATTAGCTACTTAGGTGGCGTCTTTTGGAATTGTCAGTTATTGTTTAGTTAGCTTTTTACATGTATTGAAGATGCCTGTGATACTCAGGCAAAAATGCTACTAATAATTTTAAGTTAACAGTTCATACACTGAATATCAAAATAAGATAAGAGACTAATCCTGCAATTTACACAGCTGCTCTCACATGATAAATCATGCAAAGAATAAAAAGTTGCTGATATGCAAATTCCAGTATTCTGACTATCCAGGACTCAAAAATTTAATAATAGCATTCCTAGAAGTCTTGAAAGACTTTAATTAGTTTATATATAAGATCTGATATAATAATAACACCAATAGGATATAACAACCATTGGTGTCTGAGGATTGTTTCACCATTCTTTGTGATTTCTCCCTGTCAATGTCCAAGTGACTTAAATTCTGCCACCTCTTTCCATACCACTCCTTCGCTACCCACTCTTGCCCTGGTCATTCTCTTCTGTTTATACTATCCATTGTGCCAAACATCAACGTTCTGTCTCTAGTGTTATCCAACCTGCAGGCAGGTCCAAAAAACTTGAAATTTCCTTCAAATTATTTTCTGGAACAGATTCTCTTTACAGTTTATTTTTCTATTCAGTTTATTTGTTATTTTTTGTACTCATCCAATTCATAGAATATTTCTATAACATGTTCTTTCAAAACTCCATATTATTATTATTATTATTACACTCTGATTATTATTATTACTCTATTATTATTATTATTATTACACATGGAGTCAGCAGACTCATCATGGAGGTTCATTCAATGACAACACATTTATCATATTGAATCTTAAAATCCTTAACACTCCTTGCATTAACCACGTTGCCATCAATATGGATAAAATACACCACTCCTCTACACTTCATATCCATCATATATTTCAATGTAATATCAATGGTATTAAAATTTTAACATGCACTTCACATCCATGGTAACCTGGACATATATATACGTCTTGGCCGATTGGGTGGTTAACAACACATTCTGGTAATGTGTTCCATTCGCTGGAATTCTCCATGTAAAAAATCTACTCCCACCTCTAAGCATACTTTTACCTAACTTCCAGGGATGGCCTCTGGTTTTTTTTTACTCTTGACTTCTAATCTTTTTATAATCTCATCTAGATTAATCAGATAAAATCTTCTCACTAAGTTAAACATCTCTATCATGTCATCTATTTTCCTCCTATCCACCAAACTCGGCAATCCACATTTCTTCAACCTTTTTTCATAGACAGCATTTAAAAGTACTGATATTGTCTTAGTCACTTATCCATGAGGTAGCAGCAAACATTTTGGTCATAAAGACTTCATCTTCTCAGAGAAATAGGTAAAACACATCACTGAAGAATTAGTAAAGAAACACAATGTACATACTCAATTAAAAGAACTAAATGAAGTATATATGTCCTATTGAAATGATAAGGAAAACAATAGCTAGGCTATCTGTCAAAAATTAGAACTATCAAAATATCCATAAAACTACAGAAATGTACCAGGTAATTAATTCCTTATGCAGCAAAGATAGAAAGCCCAATAGACTAAGAATAAAAGCTAAAAGCAACGAGATCATTACATCACCATTTCCACTGCCAGATGGCTCAAATCCTGTAAACTCTTTCAACACCACTTACTCGCTCTTTGGTTATCCTCTTCTATTTATACCATACATTGCACCAAGGTTTTGATCTTTGAGCTAGGTTTTTCTACTGTTGTGTATTCTCCAGATACGTGGGTGGTCTGAAAGGTTCTCGGCCTCAACCATAAATGTGAACACTATCGGCAAAATTTATTTTTTTCCTAAGTTGGTACATCTGTCATAGGCATCCATGTGAAATTGTAAGTCATTCTATCAAGTAGTTTGTATTTTTATACAGCTTTCTGAAGCAAAAGTGTTGTCTGTATACCTTGAAATGGGTAAAATTGAGTATCGTGCAATTATAAAATTCTTTGTAAAAGAGGGTTTAACGCCAAAAGAAAGAATTGGCGATTACTAGCGTGAGCTAATGCAAGTAGTCCTAGTATGTAGAACAATCTTGGGCAACTCGCAGCAAAGGTGGTAAAGTTCTGATCGCTATTCTTGGTATTTTCCATAATGTAAAAACACATTTCTTAGGAAATGTGTAACTCTCTGATTCCAATCTCTGAGTTTCTTATTCGGTTTTAAAACAATGTGGGATTTAATATACCCTTAATTTAAATAATGTTTATATCACCGAAATGAAGCCTATTGGCTCTTTATATTTAAGTAACCTTTTAACTTTAATTTTTGGGAAAAAAGTGTGAATTATATTCTAGAAATACGGCACTAGCCTGTTAATTTCAGTTTCACATCACACAGATTCAAATCTGTGTGTACACACACACACTATCAACTTTCACACCTTTTGGGCACAATTCATCTGAAAACCTCCTCTTTTTGTATTCCTATCCTTCTAGAAAATTATATATCTTTCCATTTCTATTTCTGGCATCACAACTTCCTTGGACAACCAAGTTTCACTTATTCCAATTATCTTTGGGCATGCTGACTCAATCAATGCAACAAACTTAGCTCTCTTGTTTTGAATACTCCTTACATTTGCATACAAAAATAACAATCCCTATGTCTTTGAGGGCATTCAAAGTACAAATATTCTCTATTCTCTTTGCAACACTTGTAACATTCTCTCCAAACTTCAGTCTACTGTCAACAATTACTCCCAATCTCATTCTGCAGTACAGTACCATCAATATAGCACAAAATTAAAACCCTATAATTTTTTCTAAAACTCTGACTGCATTCATTCTCAATTTCCATTGATTTTCTTGTCATCTCCCTACTTTCTACATAATACGAAAACATCAGAAGTTTGATAGTATCTACCATATTATCACTTTCTTCTGCTTGAAGGATAAGCAGTCTACTTAATTTGTGTGCGAGAGAGAAAAAAATTCATTTCTTATGAAATTTTTAAATCAAAATTTTTCATGAAAATAACTCTATCTTCTGGAACAGTGTTCCCTCTAGCATGAAAAAAAAAAAAAAAACATTACGATGGGATGCTGGATGAACAAACTGATATTCGATAAGGGAAAAATTTGCCAAAAAACACCCAACTAGTAGTACACAAAAATTGTTCAACCAATAATTCTAACTCAGGCATTGCAAGTTGGAGTCTGTATTCCTGGTTAAGAAGTTTTATTATTATTAATCAGGTTACCACCCACAAAATGTTATTACGCAACCTATAGTACATTGGTACAGTGGGAAGAATTACCTCCCCCCTATTTTTAATCAATTTATCTATTTTTTTTGTAATTTTTTAAATTTATTATTACATGGTCCGGAAGCCCTGCTTTAGAGACCAAGCATGGAACTTTTTCAACCACTTCAGGCTTCCAGTAAGTGGGGCGGTGATCTCACACTAGGCGATGAGCTTCATCCTCCACCTAAAGACACTCAAAAACATCCATGCCCATGGCACGACTTGAACCTGTGACCTGTTGGTTGGAGCAGGTACACTAGCCACTTGAGCAACCAGGCCAGCGAAAGTGGATAGTGTTTCCTTTCTCCAACAGGTTGTGGGTTTGAATCTTACCATGGGCAAGGACGTTTTATTATTATTAACATCTGACCTCTATGGCCTCCGTGATTCATTGTAGGAGGTATGCTCTGTCACAAACAAAGCTCATCCAACCAAGCCATAAACTGATTCAGTGTGCCTACATCAGTGGTGGACGGTAAAATTTTAAGTGGGGGGTACTGCCTGTACAAAATAAAATAAAAAAAATTCTTTTTTTCCTAATTAGTAACCAATTTATTAATAAATAATTCTGTAGATTTATTTACGAATCTGTAGATTTGGCTCCTGCAGACTTCGCCCTCTTCCAGAAGATGAAGATCCAGCTCAAAGGTTTCTGTTTTGACACCATTGCGGAGATTCAGCGCGAATCGCAGAAGGTGTTTGACATGCTTAGAAAAGAAGACTTCCAGGACACGTTCCAGAAGTGGCAGGAACACTGTATTGCTATGCAAGGGGATATTTTGAAGGTGATAGTATGTAAACGTAGATAAAGTAATTTCTCGTAAACAGAGCTAGTCTCAAAACTTTACCTTCTTTCCAATTCACGTGGAACCTGTGCTGTTGTAAGGCTTATTAAACAGGAATGCCAATTTCCTGGAACATTAGCATAACATGTCTGGTGACATGTCATCAAATCCAGTTGTCTTACTGACATCAAGCTTATGTATTTCCTAATACACATCATACTTACTCACTGTTTTGTTCCTGTTCTTAGATGGAAGATAAATTTCAGTGCCTAATGTGTGAGCACCATCCTGATTTTGGGGGTCTGAAATGACTTGAAAAAGCTAGAGAAGGATTTCTGAATTAAATCAAAATAAACAAATAACAATAATAAAAAAAAGCCTATTTGAGGTACTAACCTATCTATATGTTGAAAGTTCTTTCACTTGGTTATACTATAAATTAAAGTTTTAAAGAAATTATATTCTTGGTTTAATCCATTATCCAAGTCTAAACATTGTTTGAGGATGAAGTATCTTCAAAATTGGGTTACTTGGATACAGAGGCTAATTACTTCACACATCAATTGTCTTACTATCCCATACTGCACACCCACCCTTTCAGATGTGTACAATGCAATGCATTATGGGAAGGGCCACTACTCAGAATGGTTTCAATCTTTACTAAGGTCTCAACAGTGGGAGTCAGACTCAGCATAGATATCACGTTTGAAGTAATGCAGAAGCCATATATTACACATATACAAGTAGTCAAATATGAAGTCATTGGCCAAATCGCAAAGATACTTCACGTGCAAACATTGTTTGCTTACACTTGGATAACAGATTAAAGTATTTCCCAACGTTTTTTGGATCATGCCCCACTTCAACGCCTCAAAGATTTTGATATCCTCCCCCCCGTCAACAATGCTGAGTGTTTTGAGAATATCAGTGATGAGGTGACGAATGCAACATCATTTTCTAATTGCCCCCCTGTTGGACTGCATGCCCCACGTTGAGAAACACTGGATTAAAACAAGAATATAATTTCTTGTCATCTTTACTTTATAGTATAAATTGTGAAAAATTCTTCCAACATCTATCTCTAATCCAGAGTATTTTAATAATAAGGTATGACACCTTTTGACTACTTGCATATAGGCAATATATGACTTCTACATTTCTTCAACTTTGGTATCGAGAGGATTAGGCGAGGATTTGGTCCTTTTTAAGACTTCCAGGGTAACGAATGGCAATGCTGTAGCCAATGAAGTTTTAACTGAGGCTCACTATTATCGTTACCTAGCCATGACTAGAGCTTTTAGCTCAATAACACCCCATCCACACAGATTTTCTTCATTCAGATGACAGGATAAAGAGTCAAGGACTCAGTCCATCTCCCAGTTCTTTTAAGAACTTTGGTATCTCTCTTCTGGGTCTGCCTCTTACTGATGGTAGTTTGTTTTGAGGAGTAAAGAGGTTCTGCTTGGTGGCTAGTTTTTGCTTGTCACTGGGTGGAACCCACACAGAGTTTCCTGTCCTGGTGACCTTTAGAGTCACCTAGTGAGATTTAGTAATCAGTAAATCATTCAGTTTTTGGGGAAGTATCCCCCACCTTTAACATACCTCAATAAAGGTCAAAACTGGCCCTTCCCATAATGCATTGCATTAAACACACCTAAAAGGTTGTGTGCTTTGCATTATGGGATACTAAGGCATCTGATGAGAAGATACTTTAAGTGCAAACATTGTTTGCTTAAAAATGATAAAGGATTAAACTAAGAATATAATTTCTTGGCATCTTTAACTGATAACCTAACTATAGGTTATAGGTTTGACAAATATAGGACATGATAAAAAAAATAATAAATAAATCGAGGAGACTTTATTGCAACCATCATGAGTTTGATTTTTATCTTCAGCATCTATTTGAGAGTAGTATGGTTCACTAATAAAACTGGGTAGAGAAGACAGAATGCAGCAAATAAGGGAACTGATGGGGATTTTTTCAGGGACAATTGTCTTAGGCAGCATGTGGTGGAGGGAACATGAGGATCAAAGAGTTTTGGTTTGGTAATAGCATCAGAGGATCTGATTGTTGCTCAGATGACATACCTGTTCCCCTGTTGGTGAGAGTGATTGAAGCCTGTGGGGAATGAAGTTGGTAATTAAAGATCATCTCTATGATGCTTTTACCCTTTTCAAGATAATTAACAAACGAAATGCCTTTAAGCATCCCAAAACACCGACCATGACCTTTCCTGCTGATGGAACCTACTCTATCTTCTTTGGTGCCAAACAACCGGTTTCTGTCCACTTTTGACTGCTGTTTGGATTCTGGTGTGTAATGCTGGATCCAAGTCTCATCCACAGTAATATATCGACACACAAAATCTATGTAATCCTAACTTGGAGGATGAATAGGTATGTGGAAGTATCCACATACCTATTCATAAAGAAGGTGACTACCATAGACTTAGAAACCGGCTAGCAACAGTGAAATGGATGAAAGAATTTGAAGGAAGAGGGGGTCATTAGTACATGAGAGATAATTAAGAAAAAATTGTTGACAGGAGTTTTTTTTTAGCAATGTGATGAATAGAAGGAAAAATGACAGTAGACATATTACCTTGCTGGGTGGAGATGAGAATGGAGTGACCAATGTAGGTGACACAGTTAAGCTATTTAATGATCACTTTTTTAGAGTGTTCCATCTTGTTACTACAGGCTTTACTCCTAGAAGGATAATAACTAGTGAAGTGTTTAGAAGTGAATGAAAAGGATGCATTCCAAATAAAGAGTATGCTAAATGGCAATAAGGCAGGTGGACTAGATGGAATGTCACTGTGCATTTTAAGGGAATGTGCTATGAAACCGACTGTGCCATTAATTTGGCTGTTTAAAAAAGTCTTGTAATGGGGTAGGTTTCTGGAGAGTGGAAGGAGGGTAAAATAGTACCGTTGCATAAGAGTAGTGGTAGAATGGAGGTATCAAACTATTGGCCTATTTCTTCTGTTAAGATTTTGGAGAGATTGGTAAGAACTCGTATACAGAATGAGGCAGATGCAGATATTATTATTTATGCAGCCCAGCACGGATTTGTTAAAAGGACACTCTTGTTTTAGTAACCTGGTTACCTTTAACAATAGAGTAACAAGAGCAGTGGATGAGCGTAAGGCATACACTAATTTTTTTTGGATTTTTCCAAGGCATTGAACAGGGGTGTCACAAGATAAATTGATTTTTAAGTTGCATCACACAGGTTTGGATATCAGAATTGTGATTGGCTCTCTGACAGATATCAAAGATTTGTATATATGGGGGAGCAGTATCAGTGAGTAGGAAGGTTGCAATTGGATTTCCACAGTGTTCAGTTCTGGGACCATTGTTGTTCAATCTCCATGTCAATGATATTGTCACAGGATTACAAGGAGAAATTCTGTTGTTTGTATATAATGTAAAGCTTGGATTATTAGTAACAATGCTGATGTTTTGGCTCTTCAAGAGAATTTGAATAAGCTGGAAAAGTCAAATGGATGGGAATATCAGTTTAATTGCAGTAAATGTAAGGCTTTAAAATTTGGGATCCACTGATGGGATGCCTCATGCTCACTTGAAGTTATTATTGGAAAAAGTGGAAGAAGCAAGGGATCTTAGGATGATTGAGGATAGATTTTAATTTCTGAGGACATAGCAAAAGTTGTGAAGACATTTCAGAGAATTGTGGCAATGTTGAGGAGAACATTGACCATGAGAGATCAAAGTGTGCTGGTCTCATTGTATAAAGCTTTGATGAGACCACATCTGGATTTCTGTGCTCAGATGTATCACTGGAATTTGCAGGAGATGAAGTAAACTAGGAGATCTTGCAGAGATAGATAACCAGATAACAAAATTGATGTCAGGACTGTGCAATGTTGATTGTGAGAATAAACTGACGGCATGTGAACTGCAGAGTTTGGTGGATAGAAGACAAAGGGGGAGGGGGAGATATGATAGAAATATTTTAGCTGTTGAAGGGTTACTATCCAGGGCCATCCCTGGAGTTGCAAAAGAAGGAGGTGAGTAAAAGGGTAAGAAGTAAACTTTTTGAATGGATAGTGGTAGGAGCATGGAATGCATTGCTTGAGAGGGTTGTGAACGTGCATACTGTGGATGAGTTTAAGGAGTGGTATGATAGACTTGTGTTCACTAGTACTGACCACACATGATGAATCTTGTGATTCCATGGAGGTTGAGAAATAACAATAGCTAGATCAGTTTTTCCTGTATGGATAGTCCACAGACCCTGGGGTACAGTCGACACATTCTTCAGACCTTACACACCACTGGATTATTATTATTATTATTTTTTTTTTATTCCTGTGGAATCTGAAATTCTTGGCTACAAGTGGCTGGCTGGTGCTAAGCATTGTTACATTTCATTTGGGCCAGGTGCACATTACAATGTTGCTCATCAACAGCAACGCTGTAATTAACTCAAGCATTTCACAGGAAAGGGAATATAACTGAGGCACCAATAGGATACTTAAAAAAATTGCTAATTTCAAATTAAAATATTAATAAATGGCCACTAAAAAAAGAAGAAAATATAATATTAACATATATATATATATTGCTAATACAAAATTAACCCATTTATTGAGGCCTGATGTGGGCTGAAAAAGTTTCATGCTATCTCTAGAGCAATTCTGAATTAGGTAAAAAATAAATAATAAAAAATGATACTAAATTGCTTAGCTCACCCACAATACTGATGTAACATATGTTTACAACCTTTCATGGATAAGAGAAAAAAAATTTAAAAGCCATCAATAATTAAGCTTCAGTTAGTAATTAATGGCATTATCTGTTCAAAGCATAAAAACAGTAGCGAAAAATTATCTGTCTCATAAATGAAATAAATAATTCAAATTAAAACAGAATCTTACATATTTACTTGTAACTTCATCCAAATCCACAGACATCATGAGCTCTTTAAGTTTAGTTCGGATGAGTTTCCCTGTCTCTTCTCTTTCTGTTGGCCTATAAAATAAGAGGGGGTGGAACAGTTATTTTCTCTATTTGTAATTAGATTTCAATATTATACAGCAAAAACACCTGCAATTATCAACTATTGTAGTCAGTATCCAACCCAATGCTACCCAGGTTAAAGTTAACCAGCATAGTAACTGAAATAAAACTTTCACAAGTCCTAGCCCTAACATTAGAAACAAGACTTAGTTTTATGTTATCTAATTATGAACAGACTTTCAATTTTAAATTAAAAATGTTAAGAAAACAAGCAATAATGCAGATTTACGAGGATGGTCTTAAAGGTTCTCAGCTTCGACCATAGATGGCAACACTATCGGCAAGATTTTTTTTTCTAAGTTGGTACATCTGTCATAGGCATCTATCGATGTGAAATTGCAAGTCACTCTATCAAGTAGTTTGTTTTATACAGCTGTCTGAAGCAAAAGTGTTGTCTGCCCTTGAAATGGGTAAAATTCTATGAATTTTATAACTGCACGATACTCAATTTAAAAGAAGGTTTAATGGCAAAAGAAATTCATTCGAAGTTCATAAAAGGTTTACGGGCACTCTTCTCCTTAATTTTCATCAATTAAGAAATGGGCTGCCGAGTTTAAACATGGCCGTACTGCCTATAAGATGATCCACGTGAAGGACGTCCAAAAAGTGTAAAACTCTTTTTCAACCAGAAATCATTGATCAAGTGCATGATATGGTATTGGATGAACAGCAAGTCAAAGTGCATGAAATTGCTGAGACTATTAGGCATTTCAAAAGAATGTGTAGGATATATTTTGCATGAAGAACTGCAAATGAAAAAGCTTTGTGCGAGATGGGCACCACAGCAGATCAAAAACGCACTTGCATGAAAATCTCTGAACAGTGTTTGGAGCATTTTAACAAGAATAAAACTGATTTTGTGTGTCAATTTATTATTATGGATGAGACTTGGTTTCACCATTACACACCAGAATCCAAACAGTAGACAGAAGCTGGTTGTTCAGTGTCAAAGAAGACAAAATTGGTTTCATCCACAGAAAGTTCATGGCATCGGTGTTTTGGGATGCTAAAGGCATTTTGTTTATTAATTATCTTGAAAAGGATAAAACAATAACTGAGGAATATTATTCTGATCTTTTAACCAGATTAGATGAAAAAATTCGTGAGAAAAGACCCGGTTTGCAGAGAAAAAAAAAAAAAAAAAAAAACATCTTTCATCAGGACAATGCACCTGCCCACAAAGAAATTTTGGCAATGGGAAAATTAAGGGATCTGCACTATTAATTGTTGGAACATCCATTTTATTCCCCAGATTTGGCTCCCTCTGATTTCTATCTCTTCCCAAAACTAAAACTCTTCCTCGCTGGTCAGTGTTTTTTTTCGAATCAAGAGGTGATTGCATCTGTAGAGGGGTATTTTGCAGATCTTACTGACAACCACTACAGGGATGGAATGGCGCTGAAGCATTGCTGGGATAAATGTATTAGTCTTAAGGGAGATTATGTTGAAAAATAAAAATAATTTTGAAATTATAAATTCATTTTTTCATTATTAGGCCAAGAACATTTCAGACCACCCTCATATAATATTATTTGCTTTTGTGAAGGATAGGTGCAACTTAATATATTTTTAAATACTAGTTATAACAGTATAGCATTAATGCTACATTACAGCAACCTATTCTTTATTATTCCTTCACCCAGTATAAATAACTGAAAGAAAGATGGTCTCACATAAATGTAGCCAGGTTTTTTAATTCTTCCAGAAATCCCCCCCCCCCATTTTCTTGCAAATGGTACACTGGTATAACACATTGACAAGAGAATTTACAGGGGAAAATCCAACATGAGTTGTCTAGAGCAGTTATTGACCATACGGTTTTCTATGGCTGATGCCTTAAACATTCATCTTCGAGCCATTCTCAAGTGAGCAGGGTAATTTAGTAAATTTTAATGCCATCAAAACACCATCCTGCCTTATTTCACAAAAGAAAGACCATGTCTTATTCTCCCTCACTTCTAATAGTATTCAGCTCACCAACTAAGATCAGTTTTTACTTCTTGGGAGGCTGGCATTCCCATCTTGCCTATCCTAGCATTAATCATGTCTATAGCCTCTTCAACTACCAAAAAAGGTAGGTATTCTTCTCATTCGAAACATTACTTCTCTTCTGCTCAACTCTCCAACACTTTATGAATATAAATTATAAATCTACCCAATCTTAGAATATTGTTCTCATATTCTTACCCCCCCCCCATAGACAAAAAAAAAGTTACATGGTATCCAGAAAAGAGCTATTTGCTTCTTAAATGGCTCCACTGAACTGGCACCATTCCTCAACTCCTCTCTAATCATGCATCAATATGGACAGCTGCTTGAAAATTAATAAAAATTCAGCTTCAAATTCACCAAACCGATGGGTTTGGATACCAGGTTGATGACCTGCTCTCTGATAGATATCTGAGAGTTGTATATATGGTGGAGCAGTATTCTCATCCTTCAGACTTTTATTCTTTGGAATAATGATCTCCATACCATTTTATGATACATTCCTTTCTTTTAGTGTTGTACAGTGATCAGCATTCATTTCAAAAATTATGGAGTTTACACCCGTGTAAAGTCCATAATTTCTTTACACCAAATATACAAGGACAAGCTGAGTTACATTTCACACAGTAAGCTAAAGAAACACTGATTTGATCACCGGTTATTCTACTGACATGACCTCTAGTGAAAAAAAAAAAGAAAAAAAAAGAAAAAAAAAAAGAAACAGATAAAATTACAAATTAATTATTTAGAAACTACATCAAAGCTAAATTCTATTTAAGATAACATGAGAGAAACATTCTTTCTTATAGATAGTTTTCTTACAGTAACAATGATGTCCTATTTTTAACATTACATTTGTTATATTAGATTTAGGATTCTGGATTATCTATAGTTCTGTTTATTGTTAACTCTTAGGAGAAATGTTCCGTGGGTAGAATACGTGCCTTCCATATGCTTAGGATTTTTAGACCATCATTATTGTTCAGATTGGGGATTATGTTGAAAAATAAATTATGTTGATAAGAATCTCACAGGGTTCCTTAAATTTGCGTTCATACCATGTTTTGGTGTGATGTAAAATGAATTTTCTGATACAACTCTTCAAGAAACATATTAGCAGATTCCTTTCTTCTCTCTAATCACTTGTCCACACATGGCACTGTTGTGTTATAGATAATGCAGACTTGCATGTGGGATGATATAAAAATAAAATAAAATATATAAATAAATAAACAAACAAAATATATTCTATGTGAAATTCTGCCCCTTTCTTTTTTTTTGCATTGGTGGTTAGTCACTTTTTAAAAATCTTCAAGATTTCTGAGCAGCTATAAATAAAATACAGCATCATGTAATTATGTAGTAAAATACAGTGTACAGTAATCCCTCGATGAATGCGCTCCCGATTAGTGCGTCGTTTTTTTTTCAATACCCAAATTCGATTAGTGCACCTATATATATCATAAAAATAAATGTTACAGATTTTAAAAATTTTCTATCTATACATTTTTATGGCTAACTATTTTAAAAAATTACTCACCAGAATGAAATAATTTCTGATTTAAAACATTTTACAAAGTTATTTTTAATGGCATACTACACTACTTCCATGTACACTATATTCCAAATTTTTACTGCCAAAATTTATGTCGTCTGCTATAGTATGCCCACAGATTTCAAGGCCCTTCGACACTTCTGCACACAAAAAGGAGAATCCATTCCGATAATAAGGTAATCAATCCGTCTTCTGGAATGAGTTGTTTATTATTACACGTCGGAAAATTAACTTCTCTTTTATGATCATTGTAGTTTTTAAAGTAATAACTATTTTGCTTGTTGGGAAACAGTTGGGAAATTTTATCTATAAATCACGTGATTTCGCGTGTTGGCGATCAATTCATACGTCCTTCATTTCTTTCTCCTCTTCAATGACATCCAAGAGTTAATTAAATCTCATTCTGAAGAATTGAGCGATTCCGACTGCTAAATTTAGATGCACAGCGGGAAGATCCCGAAGAATATGAAGAAAATTTAACCACTGATAATCAACCAAAAGAGATTTCACAGAAACCATTTGAAAATATTTTTCGTACAATCGAAGTTTTTAACAGCAATGCTTAGAGGCTGACCCTGATGAAGAGAGAAGCAGTAAAATTTGCAGAAGAGTAGAAGAGGCAATAGGGACATACTGTCGGTTATATGAAAAAAAGAAACAAAATGCCCGACAAACTATGTTAGCTGAATTCTTTGTTAAGAAGTAGAATAATAAATTTATATTCTGAATATGTTTTATTGTCTTTCAGCTTCATGGTTTTCCTTTAACTAGACCCTGAGACATACCCTAATTCTTTTATAAAAAAATTAAAGGTGAAAAAAGAAATCTGAGGAATGAATTATACTTTTTCTCTTAGGTTATTATATTCGATTAGTGCATTTTCGATTAATGCGCCTGTTTTAAAGAACGCATTAAGCGCACTAATCGAGGGATTGCTTTATATCTTTATTTATACCATGACATACCTACCCTGTGAAGTCCTGCAATGCACAGGAGCTGAAAGTGTAAGTGGCCTTTATGAAGGCACTGTAAGGATCGAGGATAATAATAAATAAAAACGTGGAAAAATTACACGATCAAAGTGATATCAACATATTAGTTTCAAAACAAAATTCAGCGAAATACATTATTAAAAAGTACCATGGTACTTTTTTAATAATGTACTTTTTGATATTATTGCTACTACTTATAGAAAACTTGATGTTGGGTTCTTCTGATTTACAATTGGAGCAATTAAGGCTAAAAAGGCCGGTGTATTGTCTGTTAATTGCATTTTGTCAGTTTTGTGGAATGTAAAACCTGACTTTCTAGGAAGAAACTGGCTGACTTGCCTTCAATTGAAAAGTCATTATAAAGTTTGATGTCATAGAGGGGGATTTGAATCCAGGTGTTTCTAGTCAAAAGGTCCTGTTGATATCAGATAAAAATTTAGTGTAGTTTATATTTCATTATGATGCAACACATGTATCAAAATGTTTTTTTTTTTTTTGCTTGTATGTTTTATATTATGGGCATGATTTCTTGTTAGCTTTTTTTCCCCCTCTTTTACACCTTGTGAAGATGAATGAAGCTGAAATAAGAGTACACACACACACACACACACACACACACACACACACACACACACACACACACACACACACACAAAGGGAAAAAATTATATAAAGTATATATATTCCTAGCTGCACAACAAGAATATTATGATGATGATTCAGGCCTCTATGAAGTCAAAGGACTTATCATGGGAGGTCCTTCCTAGGAAACAAAGTACACTCCTTGAACTCACTGCCCGTTCTTGCTCTCACCACTATCATGCAATGCATTCCATGATTCAACCACACTCCAAGACAAAGAACCACTCCTCACCCTCTTGCTCATAGATGCCTTTTGTAACTTTCAGGGAATGGCCCCTTGTCCTCACTCCTTCCCTGTTCCACCAAGTGAAAGAGCTCCCCAGTGTCAACCCTGTAACTACCTGTCAACAGTTTAAAACTCTCAATCATATCACCTCTTCTTCTATCTACCAAACTCTGCAGTCCACAATCCCTCAGCCGATCTTCATAACTAACATTGTACAGTCCAAACCACCTTTGTTATCTGCCTCTGTATCCTCTCCACAGTTAATTTATTCCCTTCAAATCCTGGGGACCAAATTTGAGAAAAGTAGTCCAAGTGTGGTCTGATAAAGGCTTTATACATTGGAATGACAACTCTTATCTCTGCGGGTCAGCATCTTTCTCAGTACTGCAGCAATCATCTGGATTACCTTCACAATAGGTTTCCTGAATTTCAAGTTTATATCAATTATCACCCCCAGATCTCTTGCCTCCCTTACTTCCTCCAACAGTGTATGCAGTCACCTATCGATGTATCCCAAACTTTAAGACTTTATATTTTGCTGTATTAAACTAACATCATTCCATTCATTAACCTATCTGTCCAGTTTATTCAAATCCTCTTGCAGGTCTGCCACATCTGCACTATTACTAATAACCCTTCCAAGCTTCACATTATCTGCAAACAACTGAATATCCCCCTGCAATCCATTGACAATGTGATCGATATAAAGGTTAAACAATACAGGCCCCAGTACTGAGCCCTATGGAACCCCACTTGTAACCTTCTGCCTCCTTGATACTACCCACCATACACAACTCTCTGATACCTGTCAGACAGCCAATCCTGAATCCAGTTGACTAACCCGACATCTAAACCCATGTGCTGCAACTTAAATATCAGCTTATCATGCAGCACCCTGTCAAATGGCTTCGCAAAATCCAAAAAAGGCAGAATACTTTTCCCTCATCAACTTCTTGTCACATTATTATGAAAGGCAATCATATTACTAAAGTAAGAGCGCCCCCTAAACAAATCCATGTTAACGCTCACAGATAACATTGCCCTCCGCTATATATGGTCCTTCACTAATTTTTCCAAGATCTTAACTACTGATTAAACACAAACTGGTATCTATAATTTAACACTTCTAGTTTGCTACTACCCTTACGCAATGGCACTATCTTATCCTCTTTCTACTCCTTGGATATCTTTCCTGTGGCCACACTTTCATTGAAAAGCAAGGTCAGCAGAGCTGTCAGTTCTTCAGCACATTCTACAGTTAGTAGAGAGGAAAAAAAAATCTGCTAATACCTTTTATTCCCTTATAGAGAGTAGGCAAGGCTGTTTTACCCATATCTAGCTTTTAGAGACTGAGTGAACACTTCAATCTCCACTGGTAGCCAAGATAGCTGGCATCTAAACTATCATTAATTTAAAGTGGCATCTGGTGAAGAGACAGAAGACAAGTGTTGACTGCCACCTCGTGATCCCAACACAACATGTTGTCCGAAATAGTGTGGGGGTTACAGTCGATTTTCTCGAGTTTACAGGATAAAACATTTTCCAGAGGAAAAAACCTGCTTACCCATGCAAGAATGACTAATTCGAGAACCACTGAAAAAAGGATTAGTATTAAATTTTCTCTAGTCAGTGACTAGAATTGAACTTGGGTCTTTTTTCACGCAGCTTAGTGCTGTGGATGCAAATTCTACTTCTACTGGGCTACACAGGATTTCTAAACTGGCTCTAAGGCTGTAATAATTTTGCAGCATTACACAGGTCAATCATAAAGTTACAACGAAGTCATATATTTCCAAAGCTTCACTAATATTAAAAAAACAAATTACCTTGCATTTCTCTCAAATTTTGTATATGTATTTATATATTCATGGGCTGACTGATAATGAGAAAAATATATCATCCTTCCCACCTTTCCATGGTAGAGCTTGTTTTTTCCATTAACTGGGCTCTGGTGAGATGAGTATTGCCAGCATAAAAGCATATCTTCCTTAGTTGGAGGTAATGCTAACTAGATTTTAATAAATTTAGTTTAATCCTTTATCCAAGTGTAAGCAATCAAAGTTTGTACCTGAAGTATCTTCAGGACTGAGGCAACTCGTGGTAAAGGTGGGCCAAGCTCTCATCACTCCTTGTCTTAGTATCTCCCATAATGCAAAGCAGATCTCCTTGCGGACATGTATAATGACCCAGAAGTGGTAATACCAAGGAGAAGCAATGGAGAGGTCATATTTATACGAGTTGCCAAAAGGTGTACCACCTTATTATTAATTTACTCTGGATTTAGGGAAAGATGTTGGATTTCAGGTGCAAACGCTGTTTGCCTACACTTGGGTAAAGGATTAAACTAAATTTACTATAGTCTAACCAAGTGGAAAATAAACTTAAAAAAAAAAAAAAAAAAATTGAAGATATGGTAATCCCTCAATAATCTGACTACAGTAGGAAATCAATCTATTAGATAACAGAAGGGTTAGTCAGTCAGCTGAAAGTATAATAACATGGTGCTATACAAGAAGTCAGTGACACAATGATTCATACAAGGATCAGTTAAATTTGGGGTTTCATTCTTTGAAGGTCAGATAATGGACATCAGTGTATTCTGGAGTAATTACTATGAAAGAATATTAACTAAGGTATGCAATGACAGAATAGTGACAAAAATATTCCAAAGGAATACAATCAAGAGTATACCAATATGTTAGACATAAAAATACACCAAAACATGAAATTGGAAAGGCAGCCGGAATAGACAGTATTCAACCAGAAATACTCCCATATAGCAAAGTGGTTACATTGCATAATTCAGAAGGTCTAGTAAAAGGTCAAATACCACATGATTGTAGTGGAGGTCTCATAGCATCCATGTATAACAAAGACTTATGTGACCATGAAATCTGATCCTCTAATACCATTGAAAATAATAAAAATATGAAAGTTTGAGAACATGTGTAGCTATAACAATTGTTGCTCTAATGGGAAAGGACAAAAAATAATCTGAGACAGAAGCACGATAATAAATAGAATTAAAGAACACACCGAAGTGCCATTGAATTAGGGATAGCAGATGCCATGCAGTCTGTACTGCAACTCATAATAATAAAGAAGGTGAAAAGGAGATTATTGAAAATTACAAATCTAATATTTATTACCAGCAGTATACAAAACATTTACAACAATAAATAATAAATAGCATATAAATATTAACAGTAATAAATAAAAGCATGATTCACAAATTGAAGGTTATCTAGAAAAAAATGGAAAAGAATATGCCTGGTGTGACACCCTCTGATATACAATCAGAGGGGCAGGCAGGGTTTAGACATAACTTAACAATTGATCATATCTATAGTCTTAGGGAAATTATAGAAAAGACAAATGAATATAATTAGCCTCTCTTGTTTAGCCTTTGTGGACTTGGAAAAATCATCTGAATGCATCAAAACCTCAACAAACCTGAAATTACTGTTAAAAACAGGAAATAGAAGAAACATATATATAAAAAAAAGTTTGAAATACATATATAACTACATAAGAAAAGTGAACAATTTCAAGAAATGAACTGGAAGAATGGAGAAATAAAAATTAATAGATCAGTTGTAACTCTGATGATCTTTGTTCTGCTGATAAATAATTAGTTCTCTTAGCAGAAGCCCTAGAAATAAAATTAACAGAATTAGCTCAAGTGTTCAGTCAAATTGGGTTGAAGATGAGTACAAACAAAACAAAAGTAATGAGGAATGACAATTTGACAACAAAAAGAATTACACGCGAAGAAAGAGGTGGAGAGAGTAGATTCATGTTTATCTGGAACAAATTATAAAAATTAAAGACACAAAAAAGATCTCTACAAAGGTGATATTCCTATTAGTTGAAGAGGGAACTTTGATCAGTGTATCTTACCTGTAATTATATATTGCAGTGAAACCTGGAAATTAACTCAAAATATGATAAAAAAACTGAAAATTACCCAGAGAAGAATGGATAGGTATATGCTTGGTATGACACTTAAAGACAAGATACTCTCCCATTTAATAAGATCGAGAACAGGTATATGGCATTTAAATTATGCATTCAAATTGGAGATGGGCTGGATACACTACAAGATATAACGAGAGATGGTTTAAATTATTGAGAGAATGGAGATCTATGGATGGCAGTAGATGAAGGAAGAGATGACAAGATGAAATTATTATTTATATGGGTGCTGCATGGAGTCAAAAGACTCTTCCTAGGATGTCCACTTTATCCATTAACACAATACCTATCAGACATCTCCTTAAACCTGTTGGGGTGCTCACAATGGCTCCTGGCAATACATTCCACTCATTCACCACTCTCCAAGAAAAGAAATAGCTTCCAAGTCTGAGCATTGTTTTTCCCCAACTCTTCCTGTATTGAAAAATTTCTTACATGTCTTATAATGTCCCTTTAGTAACTTATACATTTCTATCATATTCCCTCTCCTCTGGCCTGTCAGCTAAACTCTGCAACCTATACACTCTCAATCTATCCTCACAGGGAACAGCCCACAGACCTGTCACCAGCTTGGTAACTTATCTCCGAATTCTCTCCACCACTTCCCAATCCCCAAGAAATGCAGATGACCAAATCTGTGCACAGTAATCAATATGTGGCTGAATCATAACCTTATAAAGGATAATAACCTCCATATCAATGTGTTCTTCAGCATCCAAGTAATTCTCTAAGCTATTCTTCCAACTCTTGCAATACATTGTCTGAATTTCAAATCTCTATCCCCCCCACAAGATCTCCAGCCTCACCAATTTCCTGTAAACTAGTGCCATCAATATGATACAAAGTGTGTAATCTTTTTATCCCAAAGTGCATTACCTTACATTTTACAACACTGAATTGACAACCATTGTCCTTTGCCCATGCTGCCAATTTATTCAAATCATTTGTAAGATATCTACATCACCTTTATCAACCACTGCATCCCTAGTTTTGCATCATTGGCAAGCAACTAAATATCACTCTTCAGATCTTCTGCTATATGTACAAATTAAAGAGTAATGGTCGTAGTACACAGCCCTGGAGCATTCTACTAGTCATCCTCATTCAATTTAATTCCACTCCACCATATACCACCATCAGTCTATAAGCCACTCCTATCCATGCCAATAGCCTCATATCCATTCCCATTTGCTCCAACTTATGCAATGATTTTCCATGCTGTATTATGGTGTATCCAATTCCTTTATCCGATTTTGTCACCTTATAACGTGAATAAATTAATGAGGCAAACACCTTTGTCTGCCTTTTACAAAGCCATGCTGCCCCTATTAGGTATCATATTCCTATTCACCCATTCCTGAATTTTACTTCTGACCAACTTTTCCCATACTTGAATTACCACTCCAGAGGTACTAACTGTCTGTAATTTGCTACTTCTGTCCTGGAGCCACCTTTATGTAATGGAGCTAACTTACCCTCTTTCCTGCCCGTCTCTTGGAACCTAGCTGAGATTTGATTAAACAACTTTGTCAGAGGCACTACCAGTTCACTTGCACATTTCCGTAGCACATGAGCAGACATACCGTCCAGGCTCACTGTTGCATTTACAATGATATTTTTCAATATACCGAATATCTCCTGTTCATCTACCTCAATGCTCATATCAGTCTCTGTCACTTCAGTAACTGAACAACACTCAATGTCCAAAAAGAAACCGAACTTTTCAAAAACAGAAGAAACTACTGGCACCCCCTGTTGTATCTTTTTGTTGTCGAAGCAGCAACCTTCATTAGTGTTGTGTCAACTGTTTATGACATTTGTTTCATTAGAAGCCGAGTTATAGTGCCAAGAGTGACAGTGTGTTTTTTGACGAACGTTTGGAAAATGAGTTACGAACAAAGAGCTGCGATTCACTTTTGTGTTAAACTTGGTAAAAGTTTTACTGAAACAAATTAAATGCTTCAAAAAGCATACGGTGATGAATGCTTATCCCGTACTCAAGTTTATGAGTGGTTTAAGCGATTTCAAAGTGGTCATGAGACGCTTGAGGATGAAGAAAAGCGGGGCTGTCCAAAAACTGAACCGAGCAAAGCTAACACCCAAAAAGTACGTGATTTCATCAAAGAAAACCCGAAATCGTCCATGAGATTGATTGAAGATGAATTGGGGATTCCGAAATCAACCGTGCACAACATTTTGACCGAGAGTTTGGGCCTTCGTAAATTGAATTAGCGATTTGTTCCCCACAATTTGACCGACGACCAAAAAATGTATTGAACTGAACATTGCAAGGACCTCATTAAAATCGCGCATAAGGATGCAAACTTCCTTGAAACGATCATTACTGGTGATGAAACATGGTGTTTTGAGTATGAGTCCGAAACAAAGCGCCAGAGTGCTGAGTGGAGACCACCAGAAGAGGGGCATCTGAAAAAAAGTCACTTGAAGTAGTCAAAAAGAAAAGACAATGCTGATTTGTTTCTACGATTCCAAGGACATTATCCACAAAGAATTTGTTCTGCCTGGCCAAATGGTCAATAGTGAGTTTTATCTCGAAGTTTTGAAGCGATTGATAGTGAGAATTCGTCGCCTACGGCATGAATATCGTGATGCAGGCAGCTGGTCACTTTTGCACGATAATGCACTATCTCATTGTTCGAACATTGTGAGAACATTTTTGAGCAAAAACCAAGTTTGTGTGTTTGATCACTCGCTGTATTCACCTGATTTATCACCCTGTGACTTCTTTCTCTTCTCCGCCTTCATTTGCTGATGAAAGGAAAGCGATAAGACACCATTGAAAACGTTCAAGTGGCAGTAACCACAACCCTCAACAGTATCTCTTTTTTATATCGGCAAAAACCGATATAAAAAACTCATTTAAAGAATTAATTGGCTGTGCCAAATGCTGTATCGAAGCTGAGGGAGAGTATATTGATTGAAATAAATGATTTGAATTATAATTGGCCTGTGTTTATTTTCTATCAAAAGTTTAGTTTCTTTTTGGACAGAGGGTATATTTCTTCTGCTTCTGTCACTTACCCACCATCAGTACTGAGTAAAGTTCTTTCCATAATCATTCTCTCTCTTACTAGCTAGCTATGTACCGAAAAAACTCTTTTGGATTTACTTTGGTCTGCTTAGCTAATTTCATTTACCCTTCCTTACCATACTCATTTTCCTTTTTGCTGGTGATTTATACTCTCGTGGACATGCTGGTCACTTTGTTGTTTATATTCCTTCTATGCTCTCTTGTTTTGCAGCTCCTGTTTTATATTACCAGTCATCCACTTAATACAGACTTAGTTTATTCTTCTGATTGTGGGTATGCACGATGGTACTGCCTCACTCACACAATCTTTGACCACTTCCCAGGCACTATTGACAATAATTCCATGTAATTTCTTATGCCATGGCACTGTTCCAAGTTGCCTCATAATTTTATCATAATCACCACCTTTGTAATTCCATATAAACTCTTTCTTGACTGAAATTTCCTCATGTTGAGCATCTTCCCAGGACAAGACTGCATGGTCACTTTCCTCAATCGGAGGTAGAGTTGCTACTGGAGTTATAAACAGATCTTCTGATGTTATTACCAGATATTGCTGGAATACAAACGGGGAAAATATTTGTCCAGCAAATGGACTAATCTAAGTTGAAGAAAAACCAGCATAACTTACAGAACACTCAGTTATGAAATTCCTTTGTAATTCTCACATAGTTTTATTTCTGTTATTGACATTGGTGAAGTAAAAATCAGATTTTCACATGAAGTCAAGTAATCATGAAAATATAACAAAGATCTATAATTAAGTTTTGCACATCTGCAAAATGCATATGAAAAGAGAAAATCTGTTTCAAAAGATACAATTATTATGGGGTAAATACGGTGTTATACAAAACAATATATAGCGTTATTAAGGTATAAGGTAGGAAGGAACTGGAAACTGAAATGAAGAAATTACGAGCAGAGTTCATCTACAGTACTATGGTCACTTAAAGGGAAAGTGAAAGGTTAGGAAAGCAGGTGTTTGGTGGCAGGAAACGAAAGAGAAAATGACTAAGACTTAGATAGAATGATGCAGTTAGTAGTATTCTAGAAAACTGTAATCTAATATCTGAAAATACTGGAGTCTTATCAAATAAAACCTACATGAAAATTGTTACATAAACTTAACCATGCCATAATATCATAATATCCTGTACATTCTTGACGGTTCATGTTATTGGATATCAATATTATTATTATTAGTCACCTCCAGGGAATCCAAAGACTCATCGAGAGAGGGCATCTACTCTATAACTCTGCTTCCACCACTCACAATCCACCAACAGACCGCAACTACACCGACGGCATCTACTGCCAACCACCACCACTGGTATTTCCATAGACAATCACAAATATCCATGCCAATGGCAGGATTTGAACCTGCAGCCTCTTGACTGGAGAGCAGACATGCTAACCAGGCTGGCAAAGTGGTTTTTGCTTTTTTTTTGAAAATTATTAAAATTCATAAACTCTTGCAGAATTCCTCCAGTCATATGTCCCTGGATATATTTTGTATAACAGCTTTTAAAATGGATGCAGAAATAAATAACGTAATCTGGTTCCTGTTATTTGGAATAGCACTCATGTTTTGAAAGATGCTTAGTTTTTCACTTGGTTCGTTATTTAACTAAGTGTTAGCAAACAAAGTTCGTGCATGAATATAGGCTACTTGAATATAAAGGCTAATGACTTCACATCAATTGCCTTAGTATCCTATAATGCAAAGCACATTCTTATAAACAAATATAATGCTATGCATTATGGGAAGGGTCACTACCCAAACTGGCTTTGACCTTTATTGAGGATCAGTTGGAGTCAGACCCAGAAGAGATACCAAGGTTGAAGTAATGCAAAAGTCATATATTTCCCATGCACAAGTAGTCAAAAAGTGTCACATCTTATATGGGAAATATATGTATATAGGAAATACATGATGTCTGTATTACTTCAACCTTGTTATCTCATCAGTGGGAGCCAACCTGGGTCTGGCTCCCAATGACCCAGATTGGTTTCGACCTCAATAATGGTCGAAACCAGTCTGGGTAATGGCTCATCCCATAATGCACAGCATTATACATGTACATAAGGATATGTGTCTTGCATTATGGGATATTAAAACAACTGATGCAAAGTCATTAGCCTCTGCATACAAGTAGCCCAGCCATGTAGTTACTTCATGCACAAACTTTTTTTGCTTACACTTGGATAAAGGATGAAATCAAAAATATAATTTCCTGGCATATTCAATTTATAGCACTTAGATTGTGAAAAGTACATAGCTGCTCATGATAAGTTGTAATATTTTGTGTCTGTGCATGTGTGTGCCAATGCATGTGAATGAAAAGGTCTTGATAAAGTTTTTCACCATGAGAAACTTACACTTTGCAAAAAAGGCATCTTAGACTGCTCGTAAGTTGCACTGGAAGAATCCACAAATGAGACAAATTTCAGCTCATGTATTTCATTCGTTTCACTAAAAAGTCTGTTCAAGCTTGGTAGTAACAAATTCTATTCCTTCTCTCAAAAGCAAGTTAGAGATTTTAAATACAGAAATTTTCTTTCCAACAGATAAACTCTACTGCTGAAGATGCGATTCAAGCATTTCATCTGGCTGAGATATATCATCATCATCAAATTCCTGACATGTACTTCTAAGGGGGTGGGGGGGGTACACAGGATATTTATGATCATACTACATGAAAAAATTACACCATTACAAACTACTAATCAATAATTTTCCTCCAAATTAATTTGTTATCTGTCAAGACTCCAACATTATCAGATCTTATATTTCTGTCTTCCAAGGTTCTTTTTACTACATCAATCCATCTACATCTTGGTCTTCCTATGGGTCTTTTCCCTGCCAACCTTGTAAAGAACACTTGTTTTGCTAATCTTTCCTCTCCCAAGTGACTATACCACCTGAGATAGCTCTACTAACACAATCCTGAATGCTAAAAATGGTAAATTCTTTCATAACATCCTCATTCTTAATGTGATACTTCCATTGATGCCATCTGTTCAATCCACTAATTTTTCTCAGAACTCTCATATCAAAGGTCTCTAGTCTTTGATCAAATGTTTTATTTCTAACCCAGCTTTCAGATCCATAAGTTAAAATTGGTTCGAACACTATCTTGTAGATAGCTAATTTAGTGTTTTGAGTAATTTCTTATTCCAGATAAATTTATTTAGCTGCCTTCCTACCATACTAGTTTTAGTAATTCTGTTGTCTATTTCCATATTTAATTTATCATCTTCACTAAATATTGTGCCTAATAGATGAAATGTTTTATTATTATTATTATTTTTTTTAACAATACTTGTGACAATGATTAGAAATATGTACACATTAGCACAAGAATAATGTTTAATTTGCCAAATATTTCAGTCTGAATATTACAGATAATCTTCAGTGGTTACATAGGAATAGTTTTAAAAAACAAAGTGGAATACAAACAATTGATCATTCATACATAGACCTCTCCTCCTACACAGATGTCGCTACAAATTTGAATGTTTATTTAAAGAAAGTGTAGAGGCCTTACTTCAATGTCCTAACTTGAATCGTAATGACTGTATATCTATATCAAAAATCTGGGAAAGTTTAATCAGGATAATGTTATTTAAGATCATTATATGAATTTCGGAATTAATATCGTTAATTATGTTTTTTAAAAAAATGTTTACTCTTCTAATACTTAGCAATATGACATCACGCGGCACGTTCTATGTATGAATGATCAATTGTTCGTATTCCACTTTGTTTTTTAAAACTATTCCTATGTAGCCACTGAAGATGGTCTGTAATATTCAGACTGAAATATTTGGCAAATTAAACATTATTCTTGTGCTAACGTGTATATATTTCTAATGTTTTACATGTTCTTTAAGTTCACCATTCAGAAGATACAGTTCATGTTTTTAATCTCTGTCAATTTTTATTTTTTTTTATTGCTGATTTTTATTCCAAATTTATTACAACAATTATTCAATTGAATCTTGCGGACTTGTACTGGATTTATTCAGAAGTATAACACCATCTGCATAAAATAAAGAGCTAAGATTAACATAACTAATTTTGATATCAGATTTAACAGCACTTGTCTTCATAATGTGATCCATATAAACCAGTGATTCTTTACCTTTTTACTGGCCCACACCCCAGTGAACTTCAATTTACATTCTCAAACCCCTTTGAAAAATGTGTTTTTTATTTTTTAGAAAAGAAAATTTATTGCAAAACAATTTATTGAAAAATACATATATGTATCAACATAAAATCAAAATAACATCAATTTTCAACGACTAATTTGTTGTTGCTTTTTCATAATAATATTTTGAAAGCATGGTTTTTTTTTTTTTGAAAAGGGCTAAGTGCATATCATCACTTGCATTTAAGCGATTTTGGGTTTTTGTTTTTATGTGCAAAAGTGATGAAAAACTCATTTCGCAAAGATAGGTGGTAGCAAATGGTTTTAACTGAGTGCACCAGAATTGTTCTAAATCCAATTTTTCAAATTCCATTTGAATATGTGCACTGGCTTGCATTTCAATAAGATCGTCTTTTATTAAATTACAGTCGTTTAGAGAATTAAGATCAATCACAATTTTACAGTTTCAGGTAAAATTGTGATTTTTTCGTTTTCCAGAACAATTTCATCAAGCAAGGGAAAGTTTGCAAAATTACCATTTTCAACTCTATGTATCCGAATTTTTAGTTTTTCAATAAAAGCAAATAATTTTTCACTAGATGTTATTATGTTCTCACTATACCCTTGCATTGATATATTTAATTCATTTAGGTGAGCGAAAATATCTGCTAAGTAGGCTAATCGAATTATTGCATCTCTTCTTTCAAAGTCTTAAACTAAATTACAGTTCTGGTTAGTAAAAAACTGAATAATCTCCTCGCACATTTCAAAAACCCTGATAAGCATACGTCCCTTGAAGAGCTATCTTATGTCAGTGTGATGAAGAAGCACACTATGGTTAGCACCGATTTCTTCGCAAAAAGCACGAAAGATACAATGATTAAGTGCCCATCCTCAAGTATAATTTACTATGTTTACCGCTGTAGCTAAATATTTTTTTTAAGTTCTCTGGAAAAGTTTTTGATGCAAGTGCATGGTGGTGCAACATGCAATGTGTTATTGTAACTTGCAGTACTTCTTTTTTGATATAGGAATCAAATATATTGATGTTTCAAGAAGAAGTTTTTAATGTGATCAATGCCTTTTGTTGTCAGTTCCAGTTGATCACAAAATAAAAATTCTTTCCAAAATTTCCTTTATGTATTGCAAAATACTAATAACTCACTGCAATTATCAACGTCAGCTGAACTTGTCCAATTGAATACACACTTTCAGAGGAATGGTTTTAATATTTTGTACAACGCAGTAAAATATCCTGACTGATGTTTTGAATGCATGATTGAATCACATTGTTTGATAATGGAATCTGCTGAATTTTCTTATATGCTTCCGAACCTAATACAATTTTCACAATTTCCAATCCACATGATTTCACCAATCTTCAGCTATTGCATGAGGGTTTTTTCTTTATGCACAGATATGCCACCTGATAAGATGCTTCTAGCAAAGGCTTCTGAACTACCGTAGAGTCAAATTTCGTACTGGTACCGCTGCTATCAAATCATGCCTTCTTAGACTGCAAGATGTCAAGTGTATGTCCTGCAGCTTTACCACCATGCTGATTGTTGAAATGTTCTAACAACTTTGACGATTTAAGACTGAAAATATTTTGCAACATAAAATGCATTGTCGTCTTTCAGTACCGTCTTTCTCTGTTGCACAAGTAAATCTGTAAGCAACATAATCGTCTTTCCATTGGTGTCTTTTTGACATGGCAAGGATTACTATGAATAATAAATTAATATTTACTTATTATTTAACTATGCATTTGACCATCGTTCCTTAAGAAAATTATAAAATAACATGTAAACAAAAATTAATCTTAGTTCTTACTAAACTTTTCAAAATTCGAGAGAAAAAATTTAATTGTTCTTTACTTACTAATTACTGCCAGAAAAACAAAAAAAAAACAGCATTTGTATGTCACTTGATTCACTTTGTTGATGTTTGTACACAACAAAATGACGTTTCTCGTGACAATTAGAGTTTTACACAGCAAGTATCCGTGCGTTCGGCTTGAGTGCATACGTGGGCGTTTGTGAGCAGCAGTACACTCGAGGATATTTTTTGAATATAGTGGTTTTTAATTTCTTAAAATGTAACAAATAAAAAATACGTATACTTTATTGTTGGAAGTTTATTTTACACTTGGTTAGACTATAATAAATTTAGTTTAATCCTTTATCCAAGTGTAAGCAAACAAAGTTTGTGTCTGAAGTATCTTCAGGACTGAGGCAACTCGTAGTAAAGGTGAACCAAGCTCTCATCACTCCTTGTCTCAGTATCTCACATAATGCAAACCCCTCCTTGCGGATATGTATAATGCTATGCATTAAGGGAAGGGCCACTACCCAAACCGGTTTCTACCTTTATTGAGGTCTATCAGTGGGAGCCAGAAGTGATGATACTAAGGCAGAAGCAATGGAGAGGTCATATTTACTTATAAGAGTTGCCAAAAGGTGTACCACCTTATTACTAAATTACTCTGGATTTAGAGAAAGATGTTGGAAGTTTATTTTCCACTTGGTTAGATTATAATAAATTTAATTTAATCCTTTATCCAAGTGTAAGCAAACAAAGTTTACACCATACAACTGTAGTAGATGAAATTCGGCCAGAAATGCTCAAATATGGAGGTATAAAAGTTTTACATTGGCTTCATTGCATAATTCAGAAGGCCTGTTTTTGAATAGTTTCTCTCATGGCACCTTGGAATATGTCTTTTCCAGATCAACAAAACTTAAATACAGATCTTTGTATTTAAGTTTTGTTGATCTGGAAAAGACAGTATTTAAGTTTTATTTGTTATATATTCCCAAGATTTCACAAACATTTGTCTTAATGAAAATCTGATCCTGACAATCTCTATTTGGCCTGAATCCAACTTGTTCTTCACCAAGATTTCCTTCCACAATTTTTCTTAGCTGTCATGTAAGTATATACTTGAATAAATCTTACCAGGAACACTCAGTAGGGAAATACCTCTGTAATTATCATATTCAGTTTTATTTCCCTTTTTTATGATGGTACTATGAGAACTCTGCTCCAATCACCTGGAATTCGATCCTATCACCAGGCCTTCTATATTATGCAATGTAAAATTGTATAAAATGTAAAACTTTTATACCTCCATATTTGAGCATTTCTGGCTGAATTTCATCTACTCCAGCAGCCCTTTCATATTTCAGGTTTTTAATGACTTTTTCTATTTAAGTATGGATATATATTCCTGACTGCATTCCTTTTGGGAGTTTCATTTTATTAAAGATTTCTCTTTAATTCTTACATTTGGATTTTAATTACTATTTTTTTTTAATTTTTATTTTTTATTGATAGGTGCCAAGTTCTCTTCCACCACCATATGAATTCAACATCTGACCAGGCCTTTGGAATTAGGGATGTAGCCAAATACAAAACTTCTATATCACCTCCATATCTGAGCATTTCTGGTCAAATATCATTTGCTGCTGTTCTAAGCATTTTCTATCTAAAGTAAGTAACGATGTGTAATCTTGAATACATTGCTTTTGAATATTTTCTGTCCTTGTTCTATCACAGCTTATCTAGCTGAATAGTTTTTGAAAGTAATTATTTTAGGAACCATGAAGTCTTCCTTTTTTTTTTTCTTTCCCCACTTTTATCATATTCAATTCCTTTTATCTCGTTTCCTACCTTTTTTTGCAACTGATTCAAACTTTAGCCACCTTCATAACATTTATCTTCTATATTCTTCCTATAACTTTTGTTTAGCCTTCCATACAATTTTCTCTACATTCTAAGTATGCATGTGCAAAAATATACACACACTGACTAACTTGATAACTTTTACAGGACTGTATCTAACTTCTTGAGTTCACTGTGAAGTTTTATTTTTTATCCTCCCTGCACAAACCTCACTACATTTCTTTGGGATGACTCAATATTTGCATCAAAATTTGCTACTGGTTCTCATTTTTAGTTTTAGTTGTTGTTTTTTTAACTTTTCACCCTAGAATCACCTGAATTTATTCCCTACAAGTTTCAAGCAATAATAATAACAATAATTAAGAATGATATTAAAAATAGGTTTATATGAAATCACAATTAACATGAGCAAAGAAATTGAAATACACAACTGAAATTCAAAACTTCTCTAAATTCCATCCAGCAAGAGTGGATGGAATTTAGAGAAAGATAAGGGTAGAGATGGACAAATGAAACAAATCTACAAGGAGCTCACATTTTAACATGCATGAAACAAAGCAATAAAATATGCAACAGTATATTTTGCATTCTAGTAATGTGTTTTAGTGAAAGAAAGATAAACATCCAGCCATTTAAGCATAATGCACTTTTTTTGAACATGTTCAGTATAAACTTGTTAAGTAATATTCTTTACCTTCTCATACCCTCATAATAATCTTCTTATACCATCACTATGAGAAGAAAACCTGTTACTATTCTAGCAATTCTAGATTTGTCTGATGTGAGACAAAAACGGGAATAGGCAGTCTTGTGGGAGGTAATTCATGTTGGCTGTCTACGCAACAAAGTGAAAGAACATTCTAGGTCAAAAAAGGTTGATAAAAGAGAATTTCTAGGTTTTGCATTCTCTGATATGATAAATGCAACAAACATTGAAGACAGAGATATTTAAGATTCCTAGAGTGATTAATCTGAAAAACTGTTAAGTGAGATAAGAAAAATATTCAGGAAAACAACAAAATTCCATAATAACAACAATACCAAACTTTAATGAAAGTACAAATATTTCGTACTGAAAATATCAATATGTCATCAATGTGTGGAAACAACAATCAAAACAAAGAAGAGGCATAACAAGGTTGTTGTCAGCATATGGGTGCATCCAGGTTAGCAGTTTGGTATTTCGATCAGAGATGAGTTATTGGTCAGACGTTGGCACTTCCTAGTCAAGGGGCAGTGCAGGCTACCATCATTCCTGAAGTATTCTATGTCTGTAGATCTGTGTGTTCATGGGACCAGTTTGACTGTTCCGAGGGATGAAACCCTTCACCTCCATATGAGGTTGGAGCACCATGGATGATAATCAAACCCAGGTCTTTATACCCAAAGGACCATGTCATAGAACAAAATAGTACAGAAACTCTGAATACAAGATACATAGAATATTCAGTTTATCAATTAAAAATGATTGCTGCATGCTATAAATTAATATTTTTCAGAGTTTTTCAAATGAATCATTCCATCATCATCATCAAATTCCTGACATACACCCCTTGAGGGTACATGAAAAATTTACATCATTACTAACTTCTTTCTACAATTTTCCTCCAAATCAGTCTGTTAATTGTCACGACTCCAATATTATCATTATCAGATCTTATATTTCTATCGTCTAAGGCACATTGTACCATATCGATCCACGTATATCTTGGTCTTCCTCTGGGTCGTTTTCCTGCCAACCTGGCAGAGAACACTTAATCACTCCAGGCATCTGAAATATCTGTCTTCAGTTTTTGTTACAGTTATCATGTCAGAGACTGCAAAACCCAGAAATCCTCTTTTGTCGATCTCTTCTGGACTAGAATTTTCTTCCTTCACTTTGTTGCATTCATTTGCTCTCATAATCACTCTCCAAATTCTTATAAAATCCCTGACCCCTTGATTATCTTTGAAGTCTGATTCTTGGTTGAAAATGATATGACTAACAGTGCACAAAGAGACCAGGATATGGGAGAAGGGTGCTGCTAAACTGCAGAAAAGATTTATTTTATTTTCTTTATTTTTATTTATTTATTTCATTAACAGCAATATTGTGTAACTTATGCAAGATTTAAGTTTTTGAGAGAGTTTATTTATTTATTTATTTTGAAGATATTAATATTATATGTAAATAGGACAGCAACTGGCTTCAAAGTATAACAGAGCAATTGAGCCAAGATGCCAGTGTTTCAAGAATTTAATATGAGGAACTATCGGATGCAGTGTGGGTGGTTGAAATATTCATTAATAAGGATGAGACACTTGTATGTGAAAGATAAAAATGGTGAGAGCGTAAAGAAAACAATTTCAAAAGAGAGGGCCAGAAACAAAAATCAAGATAATGGAATGATGCATCCGGCATTCCTGGATGCATAGCCAGTCTGGTTGGCCGATTGGTTAGCATATCCGCTCACGAGCCAAAAGGCGGTGGGTTCAAATCCTGCTGTGGGCATGGATGTTTGTGATTGTATTTGAAAGTACTAGTGGTGGTCAGCAGTAGATGGAATTGGTGCAGATGACGTTCGCTGTAGTTGGTAGATTGAGTGATGGATAAGGAGAGTTGTGAAATGGGTGCCCTCGATGATTCTTTGGACTCCCTGGAGGTGTCACATAATAATAATAAACATTACTGACAAATCGCAAAGAAATGCAAGTGTTAGAGAATGAGTGATTCATCCTTAACACAAAGTCATTCCTAACTTTAAAATTTTCAGGAAATGACAACGTATACTAAAATATTAAATAAAAAACTAATCAATACCTTCCAATATTTCGGCAATATTACACTGCCATCTTCTGGGAACATAAAACTAAGATATGTACACACAGGCACTAACAACGAGCAAATGAGGTTGAAGAAGGCAACTGGCATTGGTCCTAGAGTCCTAAAGGTGCCTCCTAGCGGCTAAATTGGGTTGTCTTCGCTGTTGGGATGATGTTCTTAGGATGCACGCTTCCCAAATTTGTTGAGGTTATGGAAGTTTTTTTTAGAGTCGAGGCTGATTCCAGGAATAATCTTTCATATTTATATTTGCTGCGGTGTAGTAAAGTGGCTTTCTTCCAGCGTATTCTGTGGTGGTATCTAGTGCATGGTCAGCAAGTCCTGAGTGGCTGTATTGGTGAAACCGGATGTAGTCTTTATGTTTGGATATCCTGATATTAGCTGTCCTGCCTGTTTGGGTGTAGTAGGACAGTTTACAACTGCAAAGGACCTGGTATACTCCAGGTCCTTTACAACTGTAAAGCTCCCCAAAGACCAGCCACTTCCCCTCGTCTAGGGGAAGTGGCTGGTCTTTGGTGGAGCAGATAATGGATGTCAATTTCTTATATGGTTTGTAACAGGTAGTCAAGGTAATATTTTTTTTTTAGGATTTTTGTTAGCTTTTCAGACATGCCCTGGATATAAGGAATGGTGAGAGATTTAGTGTAATCTCTGTTATGAAGGGTGTGGTTAACTGGTTTTAATATTTTCTGGATTTTTTGGGGTTGTAGCCATTGGCTAAGAAGGTTTAAGGAAGTTCAGTGGTATGGGCATTGTTATCTGAACAGTTTAATTTAGCCCTGTTATACAGGTTTTTTATAATTCCATATCGTTGTGAGGGGAGGTGATTGCTGATGAATGTATCTACCTGTATGGGTTGATTTTCTGTAAACAGAGTAAGCCAGGGATCCATCAGGCTGGCATATCATAAGAGTGTCTAGGAAAGGGTGACTTGTTTTCCTTTTCCAAGGTGAAACAGATATTCTGGAGTGTTGATTGTTTAAGTGTGTTAAGAAGTTGGGAGTGTATGCATGTGGCCAAACAGCGAACACATCATATCCTTAAAAAATCCTTAAACTCATCTCCACAAAAACCCACTGTCTGACTACACTATGTAGACAGACAGTGGGTTTTTGTGGGGATGAGTTTAAGGATTTTTCTTCAAAGGTCTCCATATAGAAGTTTCCAGGGGTGGAGAATCCATGGCTGTCCCCTCTATCTGTTTGTAAACTTTTCCTTGCAAAAAAAAAAAAAAAAAAAAAAAAAAAAAAAAAAAAAAAAAAAAAAAAAAAAAAAAAAAGCCTGCTAGCAGGCACCTTTATGACTCTAGGACCAATGCCAGTTGCCTTCTTCAGCCTATTTGCTCATTGTTAGTGCCTGCATGCACATATCATAGTTTTATGTTCCCAGAAGATGGCAATGTAACATTGGCGAAATATTGGAAGATATTAAAGTTTTTTAATCCATATTTTAGTATACGTTGTCATTTCCTGAAAAATTTAAGGTTATGTATAACCAACGTATAAGTTTATCTACAAGAAAGTCATTCTTAAAACAAAGTGAAACAGAATTGTATGGTAATTCAATAATTAGGTTAGTTTCCACTAATGAAGACTTCAGTCTCTAGGCAGAAACACTTCCCCTAATGCATATGCCTTACTCACCCGAATATTGAAGTGCACTATTATATTAAGGATAAAAGGGTAGCTTGAAGTGAAGTCAACCACCTTGAATACAGTCAGAATTGAGACCTATGATTGTAGTACTACTACTAACAGTATTTCCTGTAGCAGTGAGTTTGAAGCCATCTGGTGTGAGGTGGAAATCTAACAAGATCAATTACATAGTGGGGGGTGTTACAGACATGGTGGATCGGTTGCAAATGATGAAGAAATGCATCAACAAATAGACAAGATAAGTGCGAAAACAGTAATCATAATGGGAGATTAACTATCCAAATATTGATTGAGTAGCAGTAGAATCTCATGAGAAGAATGAAAATGAATTTATCGAGCTGTTGCTGGACAATTTCCTCAAGCAGCATATGACAGAATGAACTCGAGGTCATAAAGTGTTAGATTTGATTATAGTGTCAGAGGGCGATTCAGTTAAAGATGTAACTATTCTGCCTCTGGTTAGTGACAGTGATCATGGGGTACTCACTTGGGAAGTGAAAGTTTATGAATGTCCCATTCAGAAAAGGTTACATGCTGAACTACAAAGCAGGAAATTGTGATCAACTGAGAAGTATACTAAGTTCAGTGGGATGGGAAGAATACTGACAGTGCATGGGAAGCATTTAAACAACATTTGAATGATGCGATATCAGAGTGTTTCCCAAAAGTTCAAACAATAAATAGGGGAGGAGTCAAATGGATGTGTAATCTTATTAAGCAACAGATTCAAAAGAAAGGGATGATGTCTGCTATTAAAATTATAAGTAGCAGACTAGAATAGTCACAACTATTGGAAAGCAAAGTCTGAGTACGAAAAGAAACTGGCTCTGCATGCTAAAGATAACCCACAAGAATTCTATTGATATGTTGCAAGCAAAAGAAAGAATCATTATGAAAGAATTACTCTTATAAATGCAGATGGTGTGAGGATTACAGATACAGAAGAGGTTGTTCAACTAATGAGTGCCCATTTTATTAAAAGCTATCAACCAGGTGTACACAACATTGAGCTCACTGCTGCCTCTTCACTGGATGAAGAAACTCAGATATATGAGGTATTAGAGCTGTTGTACAAGCTGAATAAGAATTCAACAATAGGGACTGATTGGATATCAGTATGTATGCTAAATCAGTGTTCAGCTGAACTAACTATTTCTTTGACCAGGCTGTTTAATGAGTCTCAGAACAGGGAAGATTCTGCAGGAATGGAAAGAATGTATTTTAATTCCATTGCACAAGGGTGGTGCAAAGACCGATGTATCCAACTATCGACCAATTAGTATCTCAGGAGTGGTAGTGAAGATTTTGGAAAAATTGGTTAGGACTCGTATTCAGAAATGGGTTGACAGCGAATCTCTACTTTGCAATGAGCAACATGGGTTTACTAAGGGAAGGCCATGTTTTAGCAACTTGCTCACATTCTATAACAATGTTACCAGTGAATTAGACAAGGGGAAAGGATACACCATGATATTTTTGGATTTTGCTAAGGCTTGGATTATAGCATATGAGCACGATAAGTGGATGGCTAACTGACAGGCATCAAAAAGTGGTATATGGCAGATGTGAGTCTGCAAGAATTGAAGTAACCAGTGGTGTACCACAAGGATCAGTGCTTGGTTCACTGTTATTCAATCTACACATTAATGATATTGGGAAGGATTTGACAAGCGACACACAGCTATTTGCTGATGATGCAAAGATAGGTAAGGATAATCAGGACTGCTGCTGATATGTAGTAATTGCAGAATGATTTGAATAGTCTGGAATTGTGGGCATGGAAAAATGGATGTCAGTAAATGTAAAGTCATTCACTTCGGCATGATCAGTTATCCAATTTTGCATTATACTGGTGGGATTATGCTTGAAGAAACTGATGAGACTAGGGATCTTGGAGTGTTAGTGATAGAAAGTTGAAGTTCGGGGACCACATAGCAAAGATTGCAAATACAACTCAAAAGATAACTGCAATGCTGAAACAAAAATTCACATGTAAAGATAAGGATCTCATTTTGCCTATTTACAAGGCCTTCAGAAGACCTCACCCAGACTATTGTGCTCAGGTCTGGTCTCCTATTTTCTGTTGTGATTCTGATACATTAGAGAGATTGCAAAGGAGAGTGTTAAAATGATATCAAGATTGTGGAATACTGATTATGAAGACAGATTGAGAATTTGTAGATTGCAGACACTAGTAAACAGGAGAAAGAGGGGTGATATGATTGAGACTTACAAACTTCTAAAAGGGTCATACAGGATTTAAATTGATGAAAGCGTTCAATTTATGGAGGGTGGGGAAAGGACAAGAGGGCATCCTCAGAAGCTGAGAATAAATGCTGCTAATAAGGGGTGAGGGCCAGATTTTTCTCTCATAGGGTAGTGCGTGACTGGAATGGATTGCCACTGGATGTTGTGAGTGTGAGAAGTATGAATGAATTCAAGAATAAGTATGATAGCTGGTGTGTATAGTATATGGAGTCTCTTGATGAGTCCTTGACTCCCTGGAGGTCTCTATTAATAATAATAATGTGATGATACTTCTGCTTTAAGACAAATAGTTGAGAAATCATGTCAATATAACAAGGATTTGTATCTAAGTTTTGTGGATGTGAAAAAGACAAGTAGTTCAAAATGGTACTATATGGTTTAAATGAGACATTGTATCAAGTAATACATTGTCTATATTTGAACTACACATCAGTAGTTAAAATCGAAGGAGGTACAGAAAGATGGTTTAATGTTAAGTCAGGTGTGTGACGATGGTCTATATCCACTTTTATGCATCATCTACATAAGGGGTCTTCAATGCATGGCCTGCCAGCCATTTTGAAAAAATAACTACTTAACATTAAAATGCGATTAAATAAAAAATAATTTTAACGAAGCCTGTAGACTACTAAGCTATACTGCGATATTTAGAATTGTAAGATGCTTTCCAGATTCACAAGGAATGCTATTTGATACTTTACATAAAATCCTATAAAAATAAATAATAGACATGCTTCTTCAGCAATCTACCATCACCAAGCGGTACTTAAGTACTAGTACTAATGTCGCAGGTAGATGACTGAAGCAGTAGTGCATTCAAGTGCACTGTCTAGTGCCTTCCAGATACATCTCAATACTTCGATATTTTCATATAAATACAAGAGGATCTCATCCACAGATAGTCAGTCAGTTGTGAACAGTGTGATATTTGTATAAGCGCATGCAGGTTCATCATGTTAGCCAAAGGCTATTGCCAGACTTTTTTCATTAGTGCGAGACATATTCAGTGGATTATAACCGTTACACGCCCATTTTGGATCATATTTTGGGTTCAACCTTCCATCACTATAGCATCTATGAGTAAAAAGCGTAAATCAAGTGATTCTTGTCGTGTTTTAAATGAAAAGTGGACCAATTTGTACTTTTTTATGACGATCGAAGATAAGCTTGTGTTTAATTTGTCGTGAATCAGTGTGAGTATCAAAAGAATACAATATAAATCGACACTATGAGAAAAAGCTTACGTAATTTCGATCACCTTCAAAGGCAGCTTTGTGTGAACAAAGTGAACTGTCTCCAAATTGATCTAAAATGCCAGCAGGGTACGTTTAAAAGGCAGAAGGAAGAGAGCGAAGTGTGCATTAAAGAAAGTTATGTAATAGCTGAAAAAATTGCTAAAAATCAAAAAGTCTTCTTGGATGGCGAGTTTGTGAAAGAGTGTCTCATTGCTGAGGAAATTCTGTGCCCAAATAATAAGGAAGTGTTTAAAAAACTGAATTTGTCTGCATTAACTGTAACACGACGTGTCGAAGAACTTGCCAATGACATTGAAGGAACTTTAAAAAATCGGTCATCCAAATTTACGTCATATTCACTTGCTTTAGATGAGAGCACAGATGTGAAGGAAACAGCACAACTGGCTCTCTTTGTCCGTGGCATTGATCAACAATTCACTGTGACAGAAGAACTGCCAGCGCTCATACCTATGAAGGGAACGACGAAAGGCACTGCTATTCTTGAAGCTGCCAAGAAAACGCTCCAGAGTTTTGGCCTCAGCTTAACCAACCTCGAGGGTTTGGCACAACTCGCAAAAAATTCATTTTCAGCTTCTTGCTATGTCCAACTGTTCATCTCTTGATGAATACGCTACAAAATTAGCTATGTTGCGAAGTGAGTTCGAAAAGAGATTTAGTGATTTTCGTAACCAACAGTCTTCTTTAGATTTATTTTCACTGCTATTCAGTGTCAATGTTGCCGAAATGCTGGGCTCAGTACAAATGGAGCTGCTTGAACTCCAAAACAATCTTCTTTGAGAGAAAAATTATTCGATGTGCCGTTGCTTACATTTTACAAAGACTACATTTCTGAGGATGAATTCTCTAATCTTCGCCGGCATGCTTTGAAGATGTGCGCTTTGTTAGGAAGCACATAATTATGTGAGCAGTTCTTCTCCAGAATGAAGCATGTGACGTCCAAGACAAGAACTCAGATTACAGACCAATATCTCAAGAATACTCAGCACATAACAACTACCAACATTGATGCCAACATCGACAAGCTGGTCAAGGAAAAGCATCCAAGTTTCCCATTGACATTGTAAAAAATGAATGTTTTCTTCATTAAATTATCTTTTTTCAAGTATTGATTGTATTTACTTATCATGAACCTGACTCCTACGTAGTTCTCAAAGTAGTAGTACGTTAAGATGTACACTCTTAAAGCCGAGTTTATTTTTATAGGATTTTATTTAAAGTATTAAATGCACAGCGTTCCTTGTGAATCTGGAAAGCATCTTACAATTCTAAATATTGCAGTATAGCTTAGTGGCCGGCAGACTTCATTGAAATTTTTAATACTGTCTGAAAGATTGAAGACCTCTGATCTACATGGATCACACTATGAAGGAAAGTAGAATTAAATATAATATCAAAACTGGAGACATTAATCTGGCCTTTATGCAGACGATAATTCTCTTAAGGAAATCCAGTACAAACCTGCGGATATCCCAACTAATCTGAAAATTGCTGTAATAAATTTGCCGTGAATATTAGCAATAATAAAGACTAAGACTATGACAATGGACAGAAACACTGAAAACATTTTAAACGGAGAACCTACTAAACAAGACCAGGCTAAACTGCAGGCAAAACGGAACATTTATACTCTTCCATACTCTTAAAGAGAATCTTTAAGAGTATGGAAGAAGGTAGCTAGCTAAATGAATGCTTTAAAGTGAGATGGAGATATTTTGAATGTAGCTTGCATATAGGGATGGGAGGAATGCAGTATTTTATTTACTTTGTGGGGATTATAACTATTTTCTAAAAAAATGTTACAAAGGTACCTGAAATCAGTTTCAAGGGCTGTCATTTGAACAAACAGTCCTGACTTGAGTGTTTTGAGGATGACATGCTGTTGGGATGGGTGGCGGTGTGATATATATATGATATATATATATATATATATATATATATGTTGACACCATACACGAGATGTGGGTTGATCAATCTATAGTATGTTAGTATTGTGTATGGGCATTGGTTTGGGAGAGGAGAAACTTGTTTACATTTGATTTTAAGGCCTGCATTCTTTGTATTATTTGTTTTATTAAACTATTGTATTCCAAAGAATACAATAAATTGTATTCTTTGGAAAACATATAGGAGGGGATGGGGCATGCAGTATTTTATTTACTTCGTGGGGATTATAACTATCACAATACATCAGTAGCTGGTACAAAGGAGGAGAAAAGAACCTTGTTCTGGAATTTGAAGTTGTACTGTGAAGGGAATGTGTTCCAATGGCTTTAGAAGAGTAGAAGAATTATTATTGATGCTATTTCATATGAACAACTGTGAATGAACAATAGAAGATGCATATGTAGAAATCAAGTGCCTGTGTGAAAGTGGGTGGAGTGAGCTATTAAGAGATAGCTTATTAATCAGTCTGATTGTCCTCTTCTGTATCGAGTCAAGTATTTTTAGGAAACTCATAGGGCACCCACACCTCAAGAGCAGTATTCAACAGTCTGCAGATTTGTGGTTTCTATAAGGTTATCAGCTGTTTAAGGTGAAGTAATGCCTTGAACAAAAGAGAAATCCTAGTTTTTCTGAAGCTGAGGAGGTAATGGTTGTGATGTGTTTATGCAAGGAGAGGCTCCATGTCACGGTGATTCCAAGAAGAAAAATCTCAACTTGTTTAGAGATTTGAGTGTTGTCAAAGATAACAATGGAATAAAATAAGTTCTTTTTTTTGTAGGAAATAAGAGATATGGGTTTTGCTAGTACTGAAATTGACAAGGTTATGTAAAACCTACTGGAAGATAGCTTGGAGATCAGAACTGAGAGCAGCAGACATTGACATTCTGCAAATTGAGGTGATTTCTGTTGTGTAAGGTTTGTCAAATGAAAGCGAGCAGTGCAATGTGCTGTCATCTGCAAAATTGTGTATTGGGTTGGTGGCCACCTGAAGTAGGTTGTTGATATACAGAAGGAAGAGAACTGATGAGAGAACATAACCTTGTGGAACCCCACCATTAGTTGAATAATGAGAGCATAAGGAACCATCCAGCATCACATGTGCTTCCATCCAGTCAGAAAGTTGGCAATCCAAATGTAGAAGTTGTGGGACTGATACATGACAGAAGTTTGCTTAATAGGCCTATGTGCCAAATTCAGTCAAAAACTTTAGAGATATGAAATGCAACCACTTCAGATTCACCAAACTTCTGCATGGTAAATGTCTGTCCTGAGATGAATGACACATATGAGTAGATCTCCTGTTGATCGGCAGCAGGGGAATCCATACTGGCAGCTATTTATTAGCTGGGTGCCAATGTATCATAGGAGTTGGGTGCTGATGGTTTTGTCCATTACTTTCAATAGGCTGAGGTGAGAGAGATGGAGCAATAGTTTAATAGTAGTGATTTGTCACCCTTCTTGGGAGCGGGTTGAACATTGCCCAATTTCCAAGCTATTGGTAGATACTAGTGGAGTAAGAGAGCATAAACAAACAACATAGGACTAGAGTCAGTTCTGCTGCACATACCTTCAGAACAATTGAAGAATGTCATAGGGCCAGGAGACTTTTTCATGTTAAATTTTTACAATATTCTTCTGATCTCATTCTAAGGACAGAGGAAGTATTGAGTACTGTGCATCTGGAATAACTGGGGGGGGGGGGGGATTTGCCATGATCAAAGTGTGAAGGCAGGAGATTGGCTCTTTCTGTGGATGATGCTAGAGAACCACCTGAGTGTGTGACAGGGATGGAAACTACTGTTGGGCAAAAATTATGGCCAATAGTTCTGGCAAGAGACCAAAATGTCTGGTTGCTTTAGGACAAAATGCAAGCTTCCTGCTTTTATCTTTTTCAAGTTTTGATTTGGAAGCATTGATAGTTTACTTGCAGCTGTTTCAGGCTTGAGTATAAGCACTAAAGGAAGATGGAGATCTTGGTGTAAGCCAGTTGTGATATCTTGATGTTTTGCTTTGTACAGCCTTGGCAAACCTTTTGGAAAACCAAACTTAGTTAAGGAATGGCAGTTCAGAATAGAGTGGGGAATGTATGATTTCATGCAAGTAAGGATTATTTCGATAATGTGTTAGCTGCATGTGTTTGTGTTGGAAGGTCTAAAATAATAGTCATAATAAGCCAGTTATAATATCTTGATGTTTATATCTAAAATAATAAGCCAGTTGTGATATCTTGATGTTTTGCTTTGTACAGCCTTGGCAAACCTTTTGGAAAACCAAACTTAGTTAAGGAATGGCAGTTCAGAATAGAGTGGGGAATGTATGATTTCATGCAAGTAAGGATTATTTCGATAATGTGTTAGCTGCATGTGTTTGTGTTGGAAGGTCTAAAATAATAGTCCAACCATGAGAATGAGGCATAAAATCATGGTCATCTCAGCTGGCACTGTTAAATGCAAGACTACATTGTTCGGGAGTGGCTGTCTCCTGAAATGAACACACTACATTCAGAGTGTACCTGGATGGGTCACTAGTAAGAGATCTTGGATGTTTTGGGGAGTGGTTAGGATTACCTGGTAGACGTGAACAATTTGTGTTAAGTTGTTAGCGATAGCAAATATGTTAGCATCTCTGCCTGCATGGTCTGTACAACAGGAGGAGGAGAGTTGGTGTTGTGAATGTTAAAAATCTCCTAGAAGAATGATTTCACTGTAAGGGAAAGAGGACTGGAAAAGATCAATGTTTAAGGAGAGGAAGTTAAAGAGCTTACTGGATGGTGGTTTGGAAAGCAATAGGGTCAGCAAATGAATTTCATTGAGTGAAGCAGGGAGATTTCCAACTAAAGAGGTCAAAGTCATGTGATTCTAAGTCAGGTGCTCTCGGGCAGGATATGCCAGATCAAATGTATACGCAGATGCTACCACCCTTGGGTTAAAAGGAGTCAAGGAAAAGGAGGTGGTTTGATTTGCAGTGAAAGAAGTTGTGTGTGTGTGTGGGGGGGTATTTGGGTTTCTGTCAGGAAGAGTAAGTGGGGCTTGATCAGCTAGAGATTGTAGTGGACACTATTAAGGTTGGAGTTAAGGCTCTATGGAGCATATATTTGACTACATGGATCATGAACATTTCCTATGCAGTGCCTGCATACTTGTCCTAACAGTAGCTAATAGTGTCACTCACTTTCAGCACCATCTTCTTCTGTTTGTAGCCAAAATAAAAACAATCATTTGTTTTTATTTTGGCCTTTTTTTGTGCTAGTTGTTTTTGTAGTTGATGTCCTTGTTCTTTCCGAGCAAAGGTTAGGCTAAGCCTCATATGCACTATTGGTGGCAGGAGCCTTTGAACATCTTGTTAATCACTGTTATTAGTTTTTATGTGTCTCAAGTCACTTTCATGAGGCGTTGGAAGTTCTTTCTGTCCTTTCTTTTATTCATGGGTCCGAAACAATGCCACATAACATTACTTATTGGATCAAAGTTATTCTCATGCTAACTTAGTGATTCAACAGATTCTGTTGGAAAGTTCAGAATGGTGACATGTATTTCTTGTTTTCAGCCTCGATTCAGTGGTGATCATGTGATGAAATCACAGAGTTTATAGCGATTGTTTAATATCACCCCAATATGAATGGGTTTTCAACTGTCTCCTGTTTCTATCACTAGATACACATTTAGAAAGAGGAGTAACTGCTACTTTCTTTCTTTCGTCTTTTTTTTTTTTTTTAAGTGTAATTTTTGATGCTAGCTGTTAAGATGTGCTAAAAATGAATCCGGTGCTTTTAAGGCTATGTATGAGTTTACAGGAATTATATCATGAACATAACATAAAAAAAACAACTGATTTAAGTGTAGCTATGGTGAATGCTTGTTATCAAAGCATTTCATAGAGAAGTTGGCAAGTTGGAGGTGGTGGTGGTGGGCAATTGCAGTTGCATCTAATTGTATGTATATTATTTCCCTCTTTCCATAGGAAATAATCAGAATAAATGGTGAGGCTAAATAATACTGCAAAAATGTCAGAGAGGACATGTGGCTAAATGAGGTCAAGGGTCAGATGTACAATGGTCAACAGTAAAGTAATCACAAAAAATTGTGAGATCTATCATCATTAGATTTCTTATTAATGTTTTAAAGAAAAAATATTTTAACATATGAGGCAGGTTTGCTTGTGAGGAGTGGAAAATGATTTTGGATAAATGTTTGGCCAGTTTCTAGGTGGTCTTGCATAGTTTACTGTCTATGCAATAAACTACTGGATGATTTAGTTTGATTTTAGGTTTAGTGGCACAAGTTTAGCTGAGGTCATACTGCACCAATACTTGTCACAGCAGCATGCAAGTTAACAAATATATAGGAAATATATCAAAGTGCATAAATAGGTGTAAATAAGAATCTAAAAAGATTTTTAAACATATATAAAAAACAGGTATTAAATGCTTATACACAGTAAGTTGAACTAATAAAACTAATATATACAATATGTACATAGCTTATACAAGGGTATGCTGAGAAGTTGCGATAATCACCATGAAGGAATTGAGATAGAACCATGTAACTTACACATTACTCTACACATTCCCCATGAAGTGTTATACACTTGTCACAATGCTGCTGCATCATTTGCAATCCTCTGAGAAAAAGTCTTTCCCTTGTTGCACAAACCAATCCTCAGCTGCAGATGCGACATCATCATTTGTGGTAAATTTTGTTTACTTCAAGAGTTTCTTTAAATTCTAAGAATAGGAATAGTCAGATGGGGCCAGGTCTGGCAAATAGCATGGATGAGCAGACACTGAAAGCCTAAGTTATGTATTGTCAGTTGGGTTTCATGAGCAGTGTGAGCAGGTGCGTTGTCATGCAAAATCAAAACACACCTCTGCTCAGTTTCCAGTGCTGTTTCTCCTTCAATTTCTTCAGAGCTATTGAATAAATTGCTGCTGTAACAGTTTCACCTTTTTATTTTCACCAAAGAAGTTTCTGACTTTTAGGTGAGAAACTTCTTTGGCCGTAGAGAACTTCGTGTCTTCACTCCACTGACTGTTGTTCGGTCTCTGAATCAGTGTGCTGAAGCTATGTTTCATCAACAGTCACAATAGAAGCCAAACAATTTGCATCCGAAATCTCAAAATGACTCTAAATCCCTTGGGACGACAGCACGCATTCTCTCTCTTTTGGATCGGAATTCACACATTTAGGGACTTACTTCGCTGAGAGCGTCTGCAGGTCCAGATGTTGGAGGATAATGACTCCAACTAGTTTCTTGGATATTCCCAGAGTCTCTGTAATGTTTTTGGGTGGTATTCATCTATCATCAAGGATCATGGCATGCACTGCATTGATGTGTTCAGGTGTGAATGCTGTGGAAGATTTTACTGACCTGGGGGCATCTGTTGTCTCAGGATGCCCAGTTTTAAAACTGGTCACCCATCTGGCAACTGTTGAATATGCTGGGACATAGTCTCCTAAAGTCTCACACAAAGTTTGGTAAATCTCAGACTTTCTTGAAGCATGGAAAACTTGATGGCCCACATCTTTGTGTCTTCGAATTTCCTTAAAGCCTCTGACGTCTTCTTATATATCCTAAAAGAACAAATGATTAAACTTTGATGAAACATGGGGTTAAAGGCTTTTAAGATATGTTCTTTGTTGGGGATATCAGTTGCTTTATTACCATTTTTGTTCTAGGTGTTTATCAGAACTTTTCAATCCACCCTTGTATAAGGAAGTAAAGATTAGTGCAATGAATTATCTCTATTTTTAAAAATTTAAAAAAGGAAATACAGTAAAATCCGATTATTGTGATCGCAGATAATATTATAAATCGGCTATTTTATCAAGATCAGTCAGTCCCAAAATTCACCATTTAAAATCAATTAAAAATAATCCATCTATTATAATCAAAGTTCCGGTTATTTTTTACCAAAATCCTCGAATTAGCTTTTTGCATCTCAGAATTTTAAGAAATAAGGGCTAATCAGGAGAAAGTTTGAATATTATAAACAATTTGAAATTGAAAATTTGAATTATAAAGAATATTTGTCGAAATCTGACTTTTTTCTTAATCTTCTGTAAATCTTATATCTTCCAGGCAAATGCAGGTGGGTATAAATAGAGTCTAATTGTGATTTTTTGAGTTTATTTTCATGCTCTCTTTCAGTAAGTGAATTTGCCTTTAAGTGCTAATTAAAACAGACCTTAGCATTATGGCAGAAGCAAGTAAAAAACGTAAAGATTTATAGATATTATTTCTGGAAAATTTTCCATGTTACGCCTCTAAATAAATCTTAATTTTTATGCCTATTTATGTTTAGGAGTACTCCTTTTTCTCAAATTTAATTTGTAAAAATTGAGTAAAAAGTCATTGGCTTTTTACTCAATTTTCAGGGCATTACTGATGTACCAAAAATATAGATAAATGAAGAAAATGAAGCAGTGATTATTGGGCATACCTTTGTAAGATGTTCCTGGTTGTCTTCTTATTGAGCAGCATCCAGCATATGGTGATATGAAAGGAAAGGGGTGGGTGGGTTGGAAATGTGGAGATAGATGTGAGAGAATTGCGAGTAATACACAAGGTATGTGAAATTTAAAACTCGGGTTTCATAGGGTGGGCTGTGAATTCTTTGGGAAGAAGGTGAAAGATGATGAAACAAAATTAGGGGTAGAAGTAACAGGGCATGTGCCATTACAACTGTGTGTCATCGGAGCTCGTGGGAAAAGGGGAGGCTATGTCATGTCAGCTTGGTGTTTTGGTCTTGGGAGTATTTGTGTTGTTTTCTATTGGTTAGAGTTGTGAATGTTTATTATGGCTATTGTTTCTGATATTCTAAGAATCGTTTCGTTGAATCCTCTAACAACCTGTGTTAAAATCTTTATTTCTATGTATTTCTACACATAATTATCTCAACACAGAAATAGAGAAATTAACACATATTTTTAGAAACCAAAATTACCCAACACAGCTAATAAGTTACACCAATAAAACAGCAAAAACCTGTTGCAAAACAAATCTCCCAACACAAAAAATCATTAAACTGCCATACATCCAGAACACATACAAAGCTTACAAATACAGTTTTAAACACACCAACTATAAATTAGTGTTCACCACAAACCAAAAATTAGCACCCACAAAATCTCACACATACAAAGAAATACTAGAACACCACAATGTGGTCTACAAATTTCCTTGTCAACAAGACCGTGACATCACTCATGCAGGTTCCACGATCAGATCTTTATGGGCAAGACTACAGGAACACTTCCGTGATACAAATACCAATTCCAGAACATTTAAGCAATAAGAAATGTAATGACCAAAAGAAAAACAGAAAACAAAATTTAGAAAAAAACAGAAATAGCAGTCTATGCTCTTGAACAGAAGCATACCCCATAAATCAACAAAGCTGTCATACTAGACATACAGGAAAATGAAACAATGCTTAGAATATCAGAAACAATAGCCATAAAATGTGACAAAAACTCAATAAACGTTCACTGTCCCAATACAATCTCTGAGAGTTGGAAGCTCCAAAACATAAAAATCAGGTCATGACTCTGACCAATAAAAAACAACATAGATACACCCAAGACCAAAACACCAAGCTGACACTCCATTACGCCTATTCCTAATTTTGTTTCATCATATTTTATCCTTCTCCCAAAAATTTCTATCTTTCACCTTCTTCTTCCCAAAGAATTCACAGCCCACCCTTGAAACCTGGGTTTTAAATTTCACATACCTTGTGACGTAGCTGCAATTCTCCCACATCGCTCTATCTCCACCTTTCGAACCTCCCTTCCTTTCTTTCAGTCACACTTCAATAATATCATCATATTGAAGACAATATGAAGACAATTGAACTCAATAAGAAGACAACGAGGAACATCCTACAAAGATATTGGCAAAAATTATTCCTTCCTTATATTCTTCATATATCTATATCTTTATCTTTAAAACATCAGTAATGCCCTAAAAATTGAGTAAAAAGCCAATGACATCATAAAAAAGGGGTACTCCTAAACAAAAATAGGCAAAATAGCCATAAAAATTAAAAAGTAAAATTATTTAAAATTAAGGGGATATTAAATCGCACATTGTTTCAAAACCAAATAAGAAACTCAGAGATCGGAATCAAAGAGTTTCATACCGAATATAGTAAACTATAAAAGTATCAGCGACTACTAGCGTAAGCTAAAGCACGTAGTACAAAGTACATAGTACAAACTAGAGCAACTCATAGCAAAGGTGAGTAAAGCTCTGATCACTTTCTTAGTATTTCCCATAATGTAAAAACACATCTCATAGGAGATGTATGATCTTATACATTATGGTGGGAGGTCACTACCCAGACCGGTTTCGACCTTTATTGAAGCCTCATCAGTGAGTAGGCAGACCAAATTAATATTAATACTATGGGTATAGCAAAAAGAACTTATGTACTTTGCTATACAAGTTGTCAAAAAGGTGCACCCATTAAATTACTTAAATATAAAGAGCCAATAAGCTTCATGTTACATCGCCGAAATGAAGCCTCTTGGCTCTTTATATTTAAATAAAACTTCATCTCTTCAAGAAAAGCAAAGAATTTTGGAATGCTATGACAAATTGCCCAAAATGAGTCAGAGTAGTGTTGCGGTACATTTAAAAATATCACAACCACTCTTGTGTAAGATCTTAAAAAAGAGATCAAACATTAAAACTTCAATTCTTATAATGAGAACATGGATTGGAAGAGAGCCTGATCTGGTAAGGATACTCAAGTTGAATCAGCATTAAAGATTTGATTCAGTAATGTTCGTGAAAAGAATGCTTCGATTAATGGCCGCCTTTGATGCGTCAAAAAAGAGTAACTTGCAAAAACAACAGGCAAAGAAAGCAAGAGAATATTGTGTGCAAGAGTATTCATGGTGAAAAAAACGTGCTAATTTTTTATCAGCTGATGTGTGGATTAAGACCAAGTGGCCAAAAATTATTGCTGAATATTTTCCCAAGGATATTTACAATGCAGACGAAACCAGACTATTTTCGTGAAATGCCTGATCATACTTATTTGTTTAAAAATGAAACTACTAAAGAAATTAAATCTTAAAGATGAAAAATGAGAGCTCCTAGTGATTAGAAAAAGTAAAAATCCTCAGTGTTTTAAAAGGTGTCAAAAGTTTGCCTGTTGACTACTGTTCCAGCGCAATGCTTGGATAACTAATACCATTTTCAACAATTGGTTGGTTAAGTATGATCTTAAATTAAAACAAAAAATTGTCTCGTTAGTAGATAACTGCACTGCACACACACACACAATTTATCGTTAAAGAACATCAAACTAATCTTCTTCCCTTCAAACACTCCATCATTAATTAAACCATGTGACCAAGTCATCAAACGGGCTTTTAAACTTATTATCACAGGGAAGTTTGTGTGAAAATCATAGCTGAACTTATTTATATAAAAGACCAATTTGATGAAAGTGCAATTGCAAAAAAGATTTCCCTTCTTGATGCACTACATTTGGTAGCAATGTCAGAGAGAACACTATTGAAAACTGCTTCCAAAAAGTTGGATTTTTTAAGACAAACTATGAAACTCCTTCATCCAAAGAATTTGCATATCTTACAAATTAAATTTTTCATAAAAACCCCAGATGGTATGTCAAAAGAAGAATTAGAAAATTGGTTGGATATTGATAACGTTGAAGTGGCAGCAACAATGACAGTGTTGGAAATATGTGCCCCTAATATTTCACAGGATTCTCATATCTGAGGTCTCTAGTCTTTGGTCAAGTGTGTTTCTTCTGTATACCCTTACATATTCTCATAGCAGGGTATATGTAAGTTCTGTTTGCTACAAACTTGGTATTTCTAGGTCTACCTACTCACTGATGAGACCTCAATAAAGGTTGAAACTGGTCTGGGTAGTGACCTTCTCTCACTCATAATGTAGAACAGTAATACAGCTCCTAGGAGCTGAGTTTCACATTATGGGGAAATATCAAGAATAGTGATCGGAGCTTGCTCCACCCTTACCATGAGTTGCCTCAGTGTTGCACTCCCTAAAGGGTCAGTTGTAACACTATCCAGGTATTTGCTTATGCTTGGACTCGCCGAACTTTATATATTTACTATATTCGGCATGAAACTCTTTGAGTTTCTTATTCGGCTATGAAACAATGTGGGATGTAATATCCCTTAACTTAAATAAGTGTATGTCGACGAATTGAAGCCTTTGGCTCTTCATATAATTAATCATTAAAAATAAATAAAAAATAACTGTAATCCATTTCATAGTAATGTACTTCAGCAAGTATTGTTTCGAGTTGATCTGAAATGGGCTAAAACTTTTTTTATTATATCAATACTGATTACTAAAACATCTTTCAAGTTACTGGAAGTTTTTCAACTTGGCTATACTATGAATTAAAGATGCCAAGAAATCATATTCTTGGTTTAATCCTTTATCAAAGTGTAAGCAAACAAAGTTTATGGCTGAACTATTTTCAGTACTGAGCATCTCGTATATATAGAAGCTGATGACTTCACATCACTTGCCTTGGATAAAGGATTAAATCAAGAATATAATTTCTTGGCATCTTTAATTTATAGTATAACCAAGTGGAAAAACTTCCAACAACTATCTCTAATGCAGGGTATTTTAATAAAAGGTGTGACACCTTTTGGGCTACTTGTATATGGAAATAAGGCTTCTGCATTACTTCAACCTTAGTATCACCTCTGGGTCTGGCTCCCACTTGAAGAGACCCCCGATAAAGGTCAAAACCAGTCTGGGTAGTGACCCTTCCCATAATGCATAGCATTATACATGTCCGTAAGGATATGTGCTTTGCATTATGGGATACTAAGGCAAGTGATGTGAAATCATTAGTTTCTATTATACGAGTTGTCCAGTCCTGAAAATACTTCAGGTGGAAACTTTGTTTACTTACACATGGATAAAGGATTAACCCAAGAATATAATTAATTTATTTAATTATATATTCTTGGGTTAATCTAAAAAAAAATAAGTCTAAAAAAATTAATTTATATCTTTCAAGTTAAACTACATAAAGAATTAAATGCTTACCCAGAGCGAACAGTGTCTGGAGATGGTGGTCTACGGGACTCCAAATCATCCATTGCATGCCTTAAAAAAAAAATTTAAAAAAAAAAAAAAAATACAATTTATGAAGAGGAATTCTGTTCATTCACTATATTTTTCTCCTTATTATTGACATTAATTTTTTTAGTAAAATTAATTTTAAAAGAACCTGGCTGGGGTCTTATGAATATGCATAGCCACAGAACCCTGTTTAAAGAATATATTATTTTAATTAAAGTTAATGCCTAGTATTTCAACCCTTATAGAATTCAGAGCAAAAGTGGATCTGAAAGCAACAGATAAACAGAAAGCGTGGAAAAAATGGATACTTAAATCAAACAGCAAATAAAGTAGCAGAAAAGTCGTTTATTATTATAATAAATCCCATAGGAGTAGACTTTGATTGCTGTCCTCTACTGAAATAAAGGCCGATTTAAGAAATATTAATGAAGTTTTGTTTAATGTTATAATTAACTTGATTTATCAGTCCTGAATCAGTTTACACACACAGGCACACTAATTTTCTAGTAAAGGACAGTCGGACAAAATTATGAAAGTACATGCTAATTAAGTACATCAGTATTTGATGATGATCTGTTGATTTTAGGTGATTCTTAGTTTAATTTGCTAGCATTTAACTGTAGCCAGGGCTTGTAAGCAAAGACCAGTTCAGTGGTGATAGCAGTGTGTAAGAATAACCACAAGTTCATATCCGTTTACACTGCATGATTTATATTAATGTATTTCTTTTCATAAATTAATTCAGATTTAACTTACATTTGATATTTAAGTTTCTAGTGGATCATGGTACTTTAGACAAATGGAAGAGACATAATAAGTGGATTAGGGATGTACTGATGAATTATTATTACATGACCTCCATTGGTCCAGCAAAATGGCTAATCTGGCAAGGCTCTGGAACCAAGGGTGCTGGAAAATCAGTAGTGTACCTGTATGTGTGAACACACACACACACACACACACACACACACACACACACACACACACACACACACACACACACACACACACATGTAATTTTTTTCTGGCGATTGGGTTGTGCTATGGTATAAGTTGTTGGATGGGAAGGATACTGAGAGTGTGTGGGAATAGACTGGAATAATGGGCATATTGAAATGGCTATCAGTTCATGCTCATTTATTTTAATGATATTGATTACAACACACAAAGATAAGAAAATAATTAATATTTATTAACTAACATTTCGCTGGTATTATATCCAGTTCTCTGATCATTCAGTGCAATGATCAGAGAACTGTCACAGTACTCTCAAAGAATAAAGTTTGCAAATTATTGAAGAAAGTCACTTCCTGGTCAAAAGAAACAGTTAACTAAAACCTTATGTTAAAAAAACTCAGCATATATGGAGTACCTAAAATTCACAAAAAGATAACCCCCCCCACTATTGTGAATAGTATAAACAGTTCCACATACAAAACTTGCTAAACATTTAGCTAAATTACTAGCCCCCCTGCACCACAAACAATTCTCCCTCCTTTGTTAAAAATTTCAGATGTAATTATTAGTTTTGATCCATCCATTCATTTGCCTTCTCCTACCTAGGAGGTTGACTACCATGATGTGACTCATGGTTAACAATGGGCATAACGATATGTGGTGAGGACCCCATCTCTTCCACATTTTGTCGTAAGTATTCATGACTGTAATCCGTGTGTGAAAAAGGGGACCCGGTGTGCCTGTTCTGAGAGACAAAAAACCTGAATTTCCAGGTGAAAAAATCCCCTACATCCGTATGAGACCAGCTAACTCAACTTTAGTCGAAAGAGACCAGATAAAGGTTCCTCATGTCATAGATGGGAATCGAACCCAGGTCTTTCAGACCAAAGGGCTTCGTCTATACCGACTGAGTTTTAGAGGCTCCTTTAGTTTTGATATTACTTCACTATTTACCAATGTACCATTAATTGAATCAGTTGATTTGTTAAAGTTACCCCCCTCCCAGATATATATTTGAATTATGTAGATTTACAGTACATGCAGGTTATTTTGCATGGAAAGGGAAGATAATACAAATAAATTGATGGAAGAGCAATAGGCTCTCCTCTTTCTACCTCTTTAGCCAAGTTCTACATAGAACATTTGAAAAACTTAGCTATGAATACAGTCATCTCAAACCAGTGGTATGGCTACACTATGTTGATGATGTGTTTGCAATTTGGCCATATGGTAGAGACACATTTCATACATTTTTAGTGTATTTAAATAGCCAACGCCCTAAAATCCACTTCACAACTGAAACGGATGCAAATGGCTGTCTGCCTAGATAGCCTTCCTAAAGACACTAATCACAGGGCTTCCTGTGATTAGTGTCTTTATCTGGTGGTTTGATGGTTCATTATCTTTTTCTGTTTATAGAAAACCCACACATACAGGTATACATACAGAGATATCTGTATAAACATTCACACCATCATCCAGCTCAACGGTATGGTAACCTAAAAGCAATCACAGAGTCAGAAATATCTGTTCCAATGACAATGATCCACTGAACCCACTTACTTGCATCACACTTTTTTACTTAACCAATGGCTATAATCCCCATAGGATAGAAAAAATACTAAATGCTCCCCAGAAATCACCTCCATTGCCTATCACATAAGAATACAGCAAAACTGTTATCATCCCATTCATTCAAGCACATCTGAAAAGATATCTAGAATGCTTAATAAATATCAGCTACACTAAACACCATATTTAAACCACATATCAATTTTGCAAAGGACAAATTCTCTTCTTTATCACATCCAGAAGTTTATGAAATATCCTGTTCTTGTGACCTGACTCACTATGGATAGACAGGCAGAACTGCTGACATATGCCTTTGTGAACACAAAAAAATACATTTGGCACTACTGTTATGGCAAGTTGGGTCTAGCAGACCTTGGAAATCCTTTCACACAGGATCAAATGGGGAAAAAAACAAAAGTGCTACACAGAAGTCATTATAAATCAGAGAGATTGTTTTTGTAATCAACAGCTTTAAAACATACTCCAAATCTCTATCAGTATGGCTGTATAAATTTACCAAAAATCTGGAAGACAGTCGTTTTAAGATATACTGTATGCCTACAAATGCGAGACCTTTTGACACTTCTGCACATGTCAAAAGAAAGAGAATCCATTCCGACATTAGAGTAATCTGTGTTTTGTAGGATGAGTGCTTATTATTATACATTGGAAAATTAGCTTTTCTTTTATGAAAATTCTAGTTCTTAAAGTGGTAACTATTTTGCTTGTACGACAGTTGGAAAATTTATGTATAAAGCACGTGATTTCGTGTGTTGGTGACCAATCTGTACATCCTTTATTTCTTTCTTCCCTTCAGCATGAATCGATTATTCTTGGCACTTTGCCAGACTAGGTTCAATGACGTGTGGGCATACAATAATTAATACTTGTTCTCTCTCTTTTTCCACCATAGATGCTTAATAAATTTAGAACTTTATTAAAACTTTAGTTCCTTGTATTGTCCATTAAATTTTTTTAAACTAGTTCCATTGTTATACCAAAATGTTACTGTTTTATGTACTGTGACAAAGTGTTCTTGTTCTCTGAAGATGTTGGATACAATACCAGTGAAATATCAGCTAATAAGTTAATAAATATTAATTATTTTCTTATCATTCTGTGCTGTAATCAATACTGTTAAAATAAACAAACATGTACTGCCAACACAAGCCTTTCCACTCATTTGGCTGTCAGTTTAATTTTAATAAATGTATGGTCATGCACTTTGGTGTGATTAGATATCCAACGTCGTATTATATTGGTATATTATATTGGTATTATATTAAGCTAGAAGAAACTGATCAGGCTAGGAATCTTGGAGCTTTAGTAAACAGGAAGTTGAACTGCAAGTGTCATATAGCAAAAAATGTAAATACAACTCAGAGAATAACTGCAATGCTGAAACGAACCTTGACATGTAAAGATAAGGAAGTCATTTTGCCTCTTTAGAAGGCCTTAATAAGACCTCACTTGGAATATTGCATGCAGGTCTAGTCTCCTGGTTTCCATGGTGATTCTGATACAGTGGAGTGTGTGTGTGTGTGTCAAAAATGATATCAGGATTGTGGAATAGTGATTATGAAAACAGATTGAGAATGTGTAGGCTGTAAACACCAGCTGTCATATCAATAGGATTGATATGATTGAGGCTTATACTCTTCTGAAAGGGTTATACAGAATTTCAGTAGATGGAATTCTTCATTTTATGGAAGATGGGTAAAGGACATGAGGACATTGTTGGAAGTTGAGAATGAAAGCTGTCAAGAAGGGGGTGAGGAATAGATTTTTCTCTCATTAAGTGGTGCATGACTGGAATGGATTGCCATTCAATGTTGTGTGTATGTGTGTGTGTGTGTATGTATATATATATATATATATATATATATATATATATATATCTCATCTTCTTTATACCCTTTTTTATCCTGCGGTGTCGAGGGTTTATTAATCATCGGACCTCAAACCGTTCACAGGATAAGGCGGTCAGCCCTATGCCACGGTGTATCCTATGTCCTGTAGTGTTGAGTTCTCAAGGCTGGTTTGCCTGCTTTGCGGAATGAACAACCCCAGGATAAATGGGGGGGGGGGAACCCTACTGTCCATGCCCAAGACTGGATAACTTGGCTATGGTTGGGGAAGATCCTTCAGCTCCTCACGTCACCGACGGGAATCGTACTAGGACACTCCTTCCCCAGGCATATGGTTGCGAAGCGCACAGCCACTAGGCTAACCGCGCATATATAAATAAATTATAAGAATCTGGAAACAGCATAACCTATTTGGTATACAAATAAATCCACAAATAAAGATAGATACACTATTATTTGCAGAAGATAAAACTGTATTAGCTATATCAGAAGAAGAAGAACTACAGTGATCAGTAAAATCAATAAATGAAATTTTGGAACAATATAATATGAGAATATCAAAAGTAAAGAGAAAAATAATGGCTTTCAAAGGAGAAAACCTAATAAGAAGTAAAATAGTGATAGGTAATAAAATATTAAAACAAGTAAATACTTTTAAATACAAGGAATGTGACTTATCATATGAAGATAAAAAAAGATATAGACATTAAAATAACAAATTTTGTTAACGTAAACAGCATACATAATAACATATAAGCATAATAAATAATATATTTAAGCCATCTCTAGTACAAAAACACATAGAATCGGATTTTATAACATACTGTCTAAATCAACTTTTTAACATGTAAATGAAACAGGGATCATAAAAACAAAAAATGGATTCAAAGAGCAGAAATGAAAATTTTCAACAGCTGGATATATGAAGTAGGACCATACAACAAATGAAGAAATTTTATAATCCCCGAATATAAAACAACTACTATATGAGCAAATATAAACAAAAATGGTTAGAACATCTAAATCGAATGAACAATAGCAGACTGCCAAACATACTATACAGCATACCACTGTCATAATTTAAAAACCATTGCAACTTGGAGCAATTCCTTTTGTTTACTTATCGATGCATGTACTGCACTGCAATCGTCATATATGGACCTAACTGTTGTAAATGAAACATTTGTAAGTAAAATAAACACTGTAGGCCTACTAGTTCCAAATACAGCATCCTTAAATGTCTCACCTTTCTTAGCCTTCATTTTGTCAAATAAGATTTGGGCCATATTTTGAATAATACCATAACTTGATGGGACATGCTGACTAATCTGATCATGAATCCATATTATTAAAAGTCTCTCCATATCTGCAATTAGGCTATCCCTTTTTCTAATCAGAGTAGTGTTCTACTCTGTTCTACACTGAAGTTGCATTTTGGAGTTTGCATTCTTTATCCAAAATATTCTTTTTTGTTTTAATCACAGTAACACCACTTCCACTGAGATACAAAGGTTCTGAATAACTACAGGTATCCCTCGTTATATATATATATATATATATATGAGTAATCTTGAAATTAGTAAGAGAAAGTAGAAAAGAGCTGATTTTTGAAACAACAGTGCACTTTGGTCCTTCTCAGTGAACTGTACACTTGGGCCCTATATTTCATACACAATATCAAGTTCCTAAGATGTTAATTGCTAACTGAAAAGTTAGTAATTAGCAGAATGGAAGGGATGGGATTTCATTTTAAATAAAAACTTGGTTGTTGCTGCAAGAGTTGATGATTATTTTTAATTTTATGCTTTCCAATTTTTCTTGTTAACCTTATGCAATGAGGACATTCCCTTTTTTTGCTGCAATGGTAGTTTAGCATGAATGTGCACATGTTGGGAGGGGTGGGGGTCATCTCAGTATGCTGACAGAGATAGAGCATACATGAAATGTATGACGAGTACATCCAAGAACAGAACTGAATCATCTTTCTTTAGTTTAACAGTGAGTGCATTATGTTATTTATATCAGTTATAAAGTGGCTAAGGAAGATGTTTTTCAACATTCCTGCAAAAACTGTATCTGTGCAAGGGGCCCAATCAACATGAGTTCTTTTTTTTATGGTCATTTAATCAGAATATTTTCACAAAACAATTTATATCCTGGAGAAAACAAGAGAGAAGGCACAACTATGTTTTCTCCACTTTCTCATTCCCCCTCCTCATCATCAAATTCCTGACATGTACCCTCAAGGGGTGCACAAGATACGATAGTACTACATGAAAAATTTACATCATTACTAACTTCCTATCTACAATTTTCCTCCCAATCAGTCTATTACTTGTCAAGACTCCAAAATTATTATCATCATCAGATCTTATATTTCAATCGTGTAAGGCACATTGTACCGTAATAATCCACCTATATCTTGGTCTTTCTCTGGGTCATTATCCTACCAACCTGGCAGAGAACACTTGTTTTGCTAATCTGTCCTCGCCCATTCTGTTTAAGTGACCATACCACCTGAGATTAGCTCTGCTAACGCATTCCTGGATGCTGACAATGTCAAGTTCTTTCCTAATATCCTCATTTTTAATATGATATTGCCATTGATGCCATCTGTTCACGCCTCTAATCTTTCTCAGGACTCTCATATCTGTGGTCTCTAGTCTTTGGTCAAGTGTTTTACTTCTGACCCAGCTCTCAGATCCATAAGTTAAAATTGGTTTGAACACAGTCTTGTATACAGCTAATTTAGTGTTCCGACTAATTTCTTTCTTATTCCATATGAATTTATTCAATTGACTTCCCACGATACCAGTTCTGCAGATTCTGTTGTCTATTTCTATATTTAGTTTACCATCTTCAGTAAAAATTGTGCCTAAGTAGCTGAAATGTTTTACTTGTTCCACAGGTTCTCCATTCACAACACAGTTGACATTTTCAATGATTCTGCCTATTTTCATTGTCTTTGTCTTTTTATTGCTGACCTTCATACCATATCTATTACAACAGCTATTCAATTTAGTCAGAGAATCTTGCAGACTTGTAGCGGATTTATTTAGAAGTATAACATCATCCGCATAAAGCAAAGAGCTGACGTTAACATCTCCAATTTTGATATCAGGTTTAATACCACATTCCTTCATAATGTGATCCAAATAGATAATGAATAACAGAGGGGATAATGTACATCCTTGTCTCACACCAGATTTAACATTAAACCATCTTCCTGTATTTCCTTCAATTCTAACTGCTGACTCACAACTCAAATAAAGACTAAGTATTGCTTGATATAATGCCCCATTGACACCATATAACTGCAGCGTATTGAATAGCTTCTCTCTTGGCACCTTGTCATATGCCTTTTCCAAATCGACAAAACTTAAATACAGATCTTTGTTATATTCCCATGCTTTCTCGACTATTTGTCGTAAAGTGAAGATCTGATCCTGCAGCCTCTGTTTGGCCTGAATCCAGCTTGTTCTTCACCAAGCTTTTCTTCCACAATTCTTCTCAACCGTTTCTCAAGTATACTTGCATAGATCTTGCCAGGAACACTCAGTAGGGAAATACCTCTGTAATTCTCACATTCAGTTTTATTTCCCTTTTTATATATGGGTACTATGAGAGCTCTACTCCAATCATCGGGAATTCGTCCCTCTGTCCAGGCTTTCTGAACTATGCAGTGCAGCCACTGTAAGACTCTTATACCACCATACTTCAGCATTTCTGGTCGAATATCATCTACTCCTGCTGCCTTTCCACATTTCAAGCCTTTGATGGCTTTTTCTACTTCAAGTATGGATATGTATTCCTGACTGCATGCCTGGTCAGTGTTTTTTATCGCTGTGCTGTCATCACTGCTTGTTTCATTTAGCAGTTTTTCAAAGTAATTACTCCATATTTCAAGGATATCTTTTTCTCCTGTTTTCATTTCACCTTTATCATCTCTAATTCCTTTTACAGCACTCTTTCCTCCATTACTAAGCTTCTTCAACAACCTCCAGAATATTTTGCCACCTTCTTGATATTTATTTTCTATATTCTTGCCAAAGTCCTCCCATGACTTTTGTTTAGCTAGTTTTACACAGTGTTTAGCATTCTTGCATTTGTCTCTATATTCTCTAAGAGCAAAAGCTGACTTATTTGACAGGAACTTTTGGTATGCTTTCTTCTTTTCCTTCACTGCCTCTTTAACTTCCTGTGTCCACCAGGGAGTTGTGATTTTTTTATTTTTGCACACAACCTCACCACATGCCTCTCTGGCAGAATCAATCAATGTTTCCTTCAGAGTTTGCCACTGAATCTCCAAGGTTTGATTCCTGTTCTCAAACTCTTTCATTTTCTTTTCAATAATATTTCTGTATTTTAGTCTACAGTTTACATCTGAGAGCTGCTCAACTTTTATTCGCTTTAAAACTTTCTTACATGTTATTCTTTTCAACATGAAATTCAATTTTATCCTGCTCAAGACTAAATAGTGATCACTTCCAATTTCAAATCCTCTGTACACTCTGGTGTCCTGCACCAGGGAGAAAACATCACTATCAACAATAACATAGTCAATGAGACTTTTCTTATTCCTAGCCTCTTCTCTCCATGTGAATTTGTGCACATTTTTATGTTGGAACATGGTGTTAGTAATAACCAGTCCATGTCCTGAGCAGAAATCCAACAGATATTTGCCATTATTATTAGCTTTGCTCTTTTCTCCAAATTTTCCCAAAATATTTTTGTATGTCTCACAATCATTTCCTACTCTACTATTTAGATCCCCAACAAGGACCAACTTTTCCTTTTTCATTGTGTCAGTTGCTTTTTCTAAAGCCTCAAAATACTCCTTCACTTGTACCTTAGTAGAACCTTCTGTGGGACCATAGGCACAAATAAGTCTCATTGTCCAGTTCCCTATTCTCATATTTGCCCACATTACTCTACTTGAGACTGACTGCCATTCAAGAAGATTAGCCTCGTATTTTGTGTTGAATACTATGGCTACTCCTTCTTTTCCTTGATTGTTATTGCCTGAATATAACATTTTGTATTTATTGCTCAGAAAGATCTCACCAGTTTTGGTCTTTTTTGTTTCAGTCACCCCTATTATGTCGATCTGGTACTTATCTAATTCCCCAGCTAGCTCCATTTATTTGCCATTCAGGCTTCTTACGTTGATAGTACCGATCTTTAACTCTGGTGATGTTGAGTTGGGGTTTGTTTTCAGATTTGTTCCAGTAGCTGACTTTTCGCTGTTCGCCCTGGTTCCCTGGCGAAAAACGGGGGCCTTGTTTAACCGGGCGACGCCCCAGCCGGCATGAAATTTTGTCATGTTGTACCATCATTTTTTATTTTGGTTTAACCAATAAGAATACAAATTGGTCGGCTAAATCCCAAATTGCCAGCCCATCCTTGTTCGTTCAGTATCAAAGTAGATACCCAACAGGGTGCACCACGAGAAGGTGAGGATTGGACATTAGGTCAGAAGCCCTGGTCGGTTCTCCGCATTCCTTTAAAGGCTATGTGGAGGTCTCCTCTCAGTTATACAGCTTTGACCCTTAAGCACCCCTTCCCATCACTTTCCAACATAAAAAACACATTATCCATATCTTACATGAAACAGCTCACAAAATCTACACTAATAATGATAAAAGAAACCAAAAGTTTGATTATTTGAGTACAATCCTGCCACAGGATGATTACAACAGAACACTGGTCAACAAAATTCTACCTCAGCCTCCCAGACAGTTGCATGAACACGAAACAAAATTTCAGAGGAACAGCGATTCTTCCCTACGTATAGTCACAGATAAGATATTAAGGCTACTATGACAACAAAGCAGAAAGTATGAAGACAAATCATCATTAAAATGGAAGGTAGGTGTTAGTGCATTTTTTGTTAATTCTAAAAAAAGAACAAAGGCCAGTGAAAACTAGTGAAGCCAAATAGTTTGTGAAAAGAACATTCCATATCTGTGAAAGGTATTAAATATCCCACCCACAGAGATTTTTTATTATTTATTTTTTTCATAGTCTTTGTTTAATTTCTAGTAGACTAAGAGAAGTTCTGATCAATATCTCCTCCTACACAGCAATTTGAACAAAGTGTTCTACAATTATATTCCATCTATACGTATCCTTTTAGCTATTAGCACCACACAGCCAAGAAACTAAATATACTACACCTAAAATAAAAGTACAAATTATGTAAATAATCCAATTTAATAATTCATGATTATTATTTCTTGATATGTACTCTGAAAAGGTGTACACAGGATACTAAAATCGTACCATTTAAGTGACTACAGCATCACTGTCATCAGCTATCCTCAATTCACTGTCAGATGAAGGTAAGATGACTCCAAAACTGTATATTAGTGGCTCTTCTTCCCCATGTCACTCCTGCAAATCTAATGATATTAACACTCCAGTGCAATTTTGGTTGGCACCATGTCATTTTTCCTTTGATGGAATCCAACTGAGTACTTCTTTTGTCCAATGCTGATTTTGTCTTCAAGCAATATGCCCAGCCCATTGCAACTTCAGATGCTTGTCTCTTTCTGTCAGAGACTTTGGTCTAATTTTTTATCCATGTAATCCTTTTGTGATAAAAAGCATACTTCTTTCCATACTAAATTGTGTTTTCTTAATTTTTTGAATTTCCTTTGCATTTATTATCCATGAATAACAGCAATATGCCAACATAGGAAGAATGCATTGGTTAAAACGTTTCCTTTTCAGGCATAATTGGCTTTTGAATATTGACTGAAATTTTTCAAATGCTTTCCACTCAAGCATTGTACATCGTTTAATTTCTTTCATCAATGTTTCGACCCACTGATATCTGTTTTCCTAAGTATATGTAATGATCCACTTTCCACTTATTCAATTTCATCATTATTGATTCTTATTATATAACTTGGGTCTTCTTTATGTTCATCTTTAAGTCAACTGTTTTGCTAGCAATTAAGAGCTCATGGATATGAGTCTGTAATCTGCAAAACATAAATGGCTTAAATATTCCATTTATCTTCACAATCAAGAAGTCTGAATGTTTCTTCTAGGCATGCTGTGAACAGTTTTCAGATATTGTGTCAAAGCTCCAAATAAGAAATTATGGGAAGTTATTTTACAACTCTTATCCGTCAATCTGTCGTTCGTATATAATTTTTCTGTACCTCCTCTCTGACACACACACACACACACACACACACACACACACACACACACACACACACACACACACACACACACACACACACACACACACGCAAGCCCTTGGCAGGAACATTTCACAGCTTCGTGCAGAGTTTACTGCCCTTCCACAGTAGAAATGTTTTCAATGAAATGAACTGCTGCTGTTGCATTGGTGTATGCTGAGTTGATGGTCCTGACGTACTGAATCAAATACTTTCTCATAATCAATAAAACTAAGACACAATGATAGTTGGTATTCACTGCACTGTTCAATGATCTGTTATATGTATCTTGTGTGCTAAAGCTACTTCAAAAGCCTATCTGTTCTTTTGGTTGTGCAAAGTCTAGAGTTACACACAGCCTATGAGCCAAAACTTTTGTAAACACTTTATAAACCAACGAAAATAGACTGATGGTCAACAGTTTTTCAAGTCTACTACTTCACTCTTTTTTTTATTTTTGTATATCAAAATAAGGATAGCCTTTTCACTGCTCTTGGTGCATGGCAAAACTTTTTACCATATGTTTGAAGAAAAATCAAGATTATTTTCGCCACTTGCAGCTTTTCCATTCTGCATGCTTTGGATGGTCCAAATAACTTCTTTTGGTAGAATGCGTGGCACTTCAATTATTAATCTGAGTCTCACAGGTAATCAAGGACTCATTGAAAGAGGCTAAAAAGCACCAAAACAAGCTGTCATACCTTCCCTTAAATTCATTCATGATATGAATGCCACCCACTATTCGGCCAGACCATAGTGCCCCAAAGACTAAGATCCCGACATAGCTTCCTAACTATTGAACCACCTAAAAATCCTTCAGAGACAAGACTTCAACAATGGCTTGCACTATACCAGGAGAATAATACTGGTATTCCAACATCCGAACATTTTCCGTGTGGTGCCCACTTGGAAAAGCCTCAACAGACTTCGAACAACACGATGCTGCAAACAGAACCTCATCAAATGGGGCTACCTCACTGGACCAGATAATCATGAGTGCAGGATGACCAAGTCCATGGAACACCTTCTTTCTTGTCCCCTTCTTCAATCACCTTGTACCAAAAAGGACCTTATATCCTGCACAGAAAGAGCAGTTGATTGCAAAAGATACTGGAGGAACAGCTGACCATATTTATTGCATATAACCCATGTATAGCTTCTTTTTTCTTCATATGTTACTTATTAGTCCCAGTGTAATTCACCTACCAAATTTAAGACATTCTCATTTGTAATGTATCCTAATTTACTGTAAATAATGTTGTACCACTTGTGTTTGGATACGAAATAAATAAATAATTCATGATATCACTCTTCTTTCTCCTGTTAGCACCAGTCTGTAATCCACATACTCACAATCTGGCTTCATTATCTAAATCCAATAATTTTTCATAGCATCTTTATCCCCTTAGAATCTGGAAGACCAAATCTGTATGCAATAAGGTGCAGTCATATCAAGGTCTTATAAAGAGGCAAAATGACTTCCAAATCCTTACATGTCTAGGTTAGCTTCAACATCACTATTATCCTCTGAGTTGTATTTATCCTCAACTTTTGTGTGACCTTTGAACTTCAAATTCCTATCAGCCATTATGCCAAGATACCTAGCCTCATCATTTCCTTGCAGCATAACCCTGCTAATATAATATGCTGCTAAAAATCTCATCATGCCAAAGTGCATAACGTTACACATAGTAACATTAAACTGATAATCATTTTAATTTGCCTAAATTTCCAGCTTATTCAAATCATTTTGTAAGTGCAAAGATAGGTAGTGCAATCATTAGCATCCCTGATTGTCCTTCCTATCTTCATATCATGGACAAATAATTGCACATCTCCTGTTAGACTCTTCTTATGCCACTGTTGTTCAATGTATAGATTGAACAACAATGGCCTAAGGAAGTAAACCCTGAAGTACAACACCGTCTGTAATTCTGTGTATTCAATTTTATTCCACAGGTTATCACCTTAAATCTGGCAAATGCACCATATACCACTTTTTGATATCTGTCTGTGAACTATCCACTGATCCAAGTCAGGGATTTAATCAATCACATATTCTTCAATTTATGGAACATTTCGTAGTAGTCATCTTCATTTGCCTCATCATCATGATATAATATTGAGTAAAATTCTTCAATTCTTTTTGCTATAGCATGTCTATCTCTGGTTATATTTTCATCTCATAGTTTGACTGCAACCATGTTTATTGCTGTTCATCAATTGTTGTTTGGCTTTTTAGAGGCTCAAGTTGTCTGCAATTGTTTTAGAGTATGAGTTCACAATTGAATTTTCATATTTCTTCTTTGATATATTTTCTGATTGTTTTGCATAATTCGGTGTATTCAATTTTATTCCACAGGTTATTAGCTTGCTTAATTTCTCTTGGTTTTTTCATAGCTGTTTTGTTCGTTCAGAAATTGTCTTATTTCTGTTCTGTGGTACTAGCTATTTCAAGTGAGTACTGCAAAAGGTTTTGACCAAAAACATCACTGCTTTCTAATGGATCAACATCGTCATCCATATTAAAATTTTTAATTGTTGTTGATCATGTTGGAATATATCTTTTTTAAAGTTGGATTTGCAGACATGTTTTACCTTGGTCTTTGATTTTTTTTTTTTTTTTTTTTTTTTAAACAATTTATTTCAACTTTACTGCATACCATATGATGGTCACTTCCAATATTGAAGGTGTTCGTAATAGAACAGCCATGCAAGATTTTTTCTTGTTGCTGAGGGTGGAGTTCAATTTCACTAGTTTTTTCTGTCTGGATTTTTCCATGCATTTCCAATGTGTTTTTTCATGAAAAAAATAATTCATGATGTACAGGTTTTTCTTCTTCTGCAAATTCTAGTAGCCTTGTTCCAATCTTCTCCTGTACCATATCCAAAATTTCCCAATGATCTTTCAGCTAATTGTTGTATACCAATTCTAGTTAAAGTCTCCCATTACAATTTTGAAATTATGTTTTCATTTGTTGTAAAGTTGGAATACATCATGATAGAAATCTTCTATCATGATGTATTTTTCTCTAACCATGTATATATTATGACTTATTGTTGGTGCATAGACTTGGATGACCTTGAGAATGTATCTTTTTGAGATCTGGTCAACAATACTTGCTATTCGATCAGATATGCTATCAAATTCTATTTTGTTGTTCTTCAATTTTTTGTTAATAATGAATCCAACTTCATTGATTCATTCCTTATCTTGTTCTCTATACTACAGTACTCATATGTTTCAATCTTTTAATTGAAGAATTTCTCCAGCATTACGTTCAACTTGACATGGTCCATGAATGTGCCATTTTAGTCACTTTAGCCCTTCAGTTAATTGTACTGCACTGCTCAGAACCATACAGTTTAAAGTTTCAAGGTCTAGTTTCCAACGGTAGAACTATCAGGTTATCCAGAGATCCACAGCCCACTCTTCTTTCATGTTTTATGAAAACATGAAAGAAGAGCTGCCAGAGATATTAAAATTAGAAGAAACACACGTATAAACCACAGTGAAAATTATTTAATTGTAAATATTTCATCCTAAGTATCTTAGGACATCATCAATACAGTATTTAAACAAAAATTAGGAATAACATACAGTTAGGGGGCATGATTACAATATAATCTCATGAAAACATGCATAACGTGCTAAAGTAGTACAAAAAACACGTTAATTATTTAACACAGTTTTGTATGATAATTTCCCATACTTTAGGAATAGTAAGAACGTCGTGCAGTTTAGGTTTGGTCTGTGTAGTAGGGCTTCAGAACTTTCTTTGTATAAACGTTCATGTTTAAATAAAGATCTATGTAAAAGTTTAGCCTTTTCCCAATGGATCCTGTGGTTTGGATTTTTAATTCCGTGTTGAGAGAGGCCAGATTTCTGTGGTTTAAGAAGACGAATGTGGTGTTGATGTTCCGAGATGCGTTTCTGAACAGACCTACCTGTCTGTCCAAAGTAAGATAATTTGCATGAGCATGGAATCTCATAAACACCAGGTAACCTATCAACCAAATTTACAACTTATTACCTTCTCCTAAGGACAAATTCTCACCCTTGATGTTACCTGGTGTTTATGAGATTCCGTGCTCATGCAAATTATCTTACTTTGGACAGACAGGTAGGTTTGTTCAGAAACGCATCTCGGAACATCAAGACCACATTCGTCTTCTTAAACCGCAGAAATCTGGCCTCTCTCAACACGGAATTGAAAATCCAAATCATAGGATCCATTGGGAAAAGGCTAAACTTTTACATAGATCTTTATTTAAACATGAACGTTTATACAAAGAAAGTTCTGAAGCCCTACTACACAGACCAAACCTAAACCGCAACGACGTTCTTACTATTCCTAAAGTATGGGAAATTATCATACAAAACTGTGTTAAATAATTAACATTTTTTTTTTTTTTTTTTTTTTTTTGGTACTACTTTAGCACGTTATGCACGTTTTCATGAGATTCTATTGTAATCATGCGCCCTAACTGTATGTTATTCCTAATTTTTGTTTAAATACTGTACTGATGATGTCCTAAGATACTTAGGATGAAATATTTACAATTAAATAATTTTCACTGTGGTTTATATGTGTGTTTCTTCTAATTATGAACGCTCCACAGGTTTCGTTATTTAAAAAAGAGATATTAAAAATCTTGTCCCTGGGGAATGAAGACCATTTTATTCTTGCCTGATTCATCTTGGAAGTGACTATATATGCCAACTTATATTAGTTATCAGGAATTTCATAATTTCATAAAAGGAATTTCACTTATTATGAATAAGTGAAATTCCTTTCTAATGTCTTCATTTTGATTTGATTCTGGTTACACACACACACACACACTTAGAATATTTTGCTATTTATTTATCATTTATTATTATGAAATTCTAGTAGACATTACAGTTATAACAAAATTTGTCACAGAATATAAAGAAGGGTATGATGCTCAAAATACTGGCTAAAATGGATTAACTATAATGGGGTTATAGTGGATTAATTGTAAATGTAAAGGCCCTTAACCTATTAGTGCATATCATTCCCAATGAGAATATCTGTTTCTGTTAACATATCTGAAGATAAGGAAACAATTCATCTGTTAAATAATAGTAACCCTCACTTCCTTAGCTAGTGTTAACCATGAACCAGATTGTAGACAAGAGATAAAAATTATTTCTTTTGTATTTATTACTGAAAAATAAACGTGTTTTGGCTACTTTCAAGTCAGTTCTGTTTTTGAGTTTTGAATTGGATTTTGATAAAACACACAAATACTGTTGTCGTGATTTACTCTGATTTCATATACAGATAGCATGTGAATTGCAGAAAGGTGATGTACAGTCAGCTAATTACATTTCAACAATACCACAGATTTTGAGCATGATGGATTATAGACATTAGGCTCTAGAAAATTACTAAAGTTGGTAGTTCAAAAATGAACCATTTGCAACAAATCAACCTACAGAATTTTTGGTTATTATTCAGGCCTCCATGGAATCAAGAGACTCATCATGGGAGGTCCTTCTTAGGAACACAAAGTCTATCATACCACTCCTTGAACTCATTGACCGTTCTTGCTCTAACCATTCTCTCAGGCAATGCCTTCCATGGTTCAACCACTCTCCTCGCAAAGAAACCACTCCTCATCCCCTCTTGCACACAGCTTCCTTTCGTAACTTCCAGGGATGACCCCTTGTAATCGCTCCTTCCTGCCGTTCCACCAACTGAAAGAACTCCCCAATGTCTACCTGTAACTGCCTCTCAACAGTTTAAAAGTCTTGATCATATCACCTCTCCTTTTTCTATCCACCAAACTATGGAGTCTACATTCCCTTAGTCGATCCTCTTAAGTGACATTGCACGATCCTGAAACCATCTTTGTTATCTGCCTCTGTACCCTTTCCACAGTTAATTTATCCCCCTTCAAATCCTGGGAACCAAATTTGAGAACAATAATCTAAGTGTGGTCTGATCAGGGTCTTATACAATGGAATGATAACTCTTATCTCTGCAGGTCAGCATCCTTCTCAGTATTGTAGTAATCCTCTGGGTTACCTTCACCACCTTTGCAATATGTTCCCTGAATTTCAGTTTTCTATCAATCACCACCCCCAGATCTCTTGTCTCCCCCTACTTCCTCCAGTATAGCTCCTCCAATCGAGTATGCATCCTCCCATCGATGGATCCCAAACTTCAGAACTTTTGGTTATTGTTGTAATGTTGGCAAAAATGGACATGTCCTCTTTCTGAAGTTAGGAATTCATATTTAGGGAAGGATTTTTTTTTAAACAGTGCCACTCACTCCTCACAATCTGTAAATATGTGAGGACTTTCTAAGTTTCATAACCTTTACAAGTACTCCAATCCCCAATAACAGGATACCAGAACTGAGAATGCGATCACTACAGGAGTAACTGAATAGGTAGTGAACTTCAATTATAAAGACTTGGCATATTTTAATAAAATATCTATTTTGACAGCACTTAAATATATACTTGAAATTTATAACCAGTATAAGAGGGAACATCCAACAGTTATTCACTATTTAGAAAAATTACATACCACTCATTGAGGCAAGACCTATCGGAATTAATTCGAGTCTCATAGTAATCAATCCAGCTGTGAGTACCACCTCCCATGAAGTAGTTATATTCTCTAGCTTTACCACTTGCTTTGTGTAATGTTTGAAGTGCAGACCTAGAAATAAAATGAAGAATTTCAGAGAAAGAATTCAGAGCATTTCTATTTTAGAGAAAGACTAAAAAAAAGACTTTATAAACTATAATTGCTACTACACATATTACTCTGTTCAAAAATCTTAATAACTACTGACTGACTAGAAACAAGTAAATTTTAATATTATTATTACATGACACCTCCAGAGAGTCCAAAGATTCATCGAGGGAGGGCACCTACTCCACAACTCTCCATCTCCACCAACTACTTCCATCATCTACTCCAATGGCATCTATTGCTGACCACCACCACTAGTATTATCACAGACAATCAAACATCCATGCCCACGACAGGATTCAAACCCGCAGCCTTTTGGTTGGAGGGTGGATAAGCTAACCACTCGGCCGGCATCTACATTTTTTAATATACCTCTGCATTTAGTACAATTTTTATTCTATTAAAAGAATAACTACAAGAATAAATATTTTAAGTACTGCACCTGAGTATCATCAATTATAAATCATTTGTTCTGGTAGTTGCTATCTAACTGGATACAGATTTTATGAATCACGATGCTCAACGTCATGCTGTTTTAATTATTACTATTACTACGGGCAACTCCAGGGAGTCATTAGACTCATCGAGGGAGGCCCCAAATCATATTCATCACAACTATTCGACATTCATACAGTATCTATCATACCTCGCCTTAAACTCATTCACTGTCACAGCATCCATCACAGACTCAGGGAGCGCATTCCACTCATTCACTCTAAAAGTAAAGAATCCGGCTCTAACACCTTTACTAACCACACTTTTGCCCAGTTTCCATGGATGTCCCCTAGTCCTCCCACAACCAGCCCTGTTCTCAAAAATATCTTCTGAATTAATTTTATAGAAGCCCTTCAGTAATTTGAATGTCTCAATCATATCTCCCCTCCTCCGCCTATCAACCAATTTTTGCAACCCACAAATTCTCAATCTGTTCTCATAAGGTTCATTCCACAGCCCTTCTATCATCTTGGTCACTCACTTCTGGATCCTCTCCACCTCCTCCCCATCAAGAAGAAACCTAGGTGACCAAATCTGGGCACAGTAGTCGAGATGGGGTCTTATCAAGGCTCGATACAGAGGAACAATAACCTGCTTGTCAACGTATTCTTCAGCAACCAAGTGATTTGATGAGCTGATTTGGCCACTTTTGCAATGTGTCCCCTAAATTTCAATTCCTTATCCACCAACACTCCTAAATCTCGTGCCTCATCAATTTCCTGGAGCACAGTTCCACCAATGCAGTAAACTGCCGCCAATCTTTTCACCCCAAAATGCATAACCTTACATTTTTCCACATTAAATTGACATCCATTCTCCTTCGCCCAGACCTCCAATCTATCCAAATCATCTTGCAAAATTTTGACGTCATCTGCATTCACTATTGCCCTACCCAATTTCGCATCATCCGCAAACAAATGAACTGTTCCTCTCAGATCCTTTCCTATATCATTAATGAACAAATTCAACAGCAGTGGTCCAAGAACAGATCCTTCTGGCACACCACTAGTCACAGGCCATCTTGTGGACTAAACAAAACCACTCTTTGATATCTCTCCGTAAACCACCCTCCTATCCATCTCACCAACCCTATGTCCATCCCCATATGCTGCAATTTACTGATTAGAATTCCATGTAGTATCCAGTCAAAGGCCTTAGCAAGGTCCAGTAGAATCACTGTAAACCCATTACCCTTATCCAGTTCAGCCGTCACTGTGTTATAATACGTGAGCAAGTTACTGAGGCATGACCTACCCTTCACAAAACCATGCTGTCCCCGATACAGTATCCCATTTTCTTCTATCCAATCTTGTATTTTCCTCTTGACTATTTTCTCTAAGACCTTGATAATGATTCCTGTTATGCTGATTGGCTGGTAATTTTCAACAGCAGCCTTGGAACCATCTTTGTGCAGCGGAACTATTTCCCCCTCTTTCCACCCCCTTGCGACTGACCCAGACCCAAGGCTCAAATTAAACAAAATGGTCAAGGGCACTGACAATTCTTTAGCCGCTTCACGTACGACATGAGCTGGTATACCATCCAATCCCACAGATGTATTGACATTGAGGTTCTGTAATAGACTAGTTACCTCTACTTCATTCATCACAATTCCAATATAAGCTGTTGGATCTTCCATTCCTGCAAAGTTACCACCTGGATGATATACTCTTGCAAAGTGCTCGCTCAGTAATTCCACAATATTGACTGATTCGGTTACCTCCCTACCCTCAGCATTTTTTAAGAACACTCTACCATGAACATTTTTCCTTTTACTTGCAACATATTGAAAAAACTGTTTGGGATTCTCTTTAGCCTGCATGGCCAATTTTCTTTCGTAATCTGCTTTTGCTTTTCTTACCACCCTTGTTACCATCCTGGCCTGAGCTTTATACTGTTCCTGCACCTGATGGTCACCTTTCTCCTTAAATTCCCTCCACAATTGTTTCTTTTTTTGCAGCTCAAGCTTAATAGTGTTATTCATCCATTTAACCCCTACTTGATTTATTATTCGGACTCTTGGTATACAGTCAACCATTGCCTCCTGCAAACAGTTCTTAACCACCTCCCATGCACTATCAACACCCAGCTCTTGCAGTTTTACATGCCATGGCACTGAGCCAAGCACACACCTAAGCTTGTCATACTTACCAGCCTGGTAATTCCACATGTACCCTGTCTTAATTGTAAATTCCACTCCTTTAGCCACCTCCCAAGTCATGACCTTATGGTCACTCTCACCAATTGGTAGCAACATGGCCATGTTCGTTACAGCCACATTCTCAGTTGCAATTACAAGGTCCAGCACTCTCTGCCCCTGGTATTTTCCACTACATGTTGCCGTAGATAGTTGTCCCTTAATAACCGCATAAAATCCAATTCCTTCCTCCCATGGGCCCTCTCCTCTTTCCAGTCAATGTTATCATAATTGAAATCACCCATAATAATTACCCTCCTTCCACTCATTTCTTCTATTTGCCTATGCATACTATCCCCACCATCTATTCCATCACCTGGTCTATAGCAGCACCCAATTGTATATTTTGTTCTGCTAGATTCTATCTCACACCAAACAGCCTCAAATGTGCTCTTTTCTCTATCCTGCGGTTCAACTTCTATACTCCTTGGCTGCAGTTCATCAGTAACACCCCCCCCCCTTTTTATTCACTCTGTCACTCCTGAACACGCTATACCCATCGCATTCAATCCCATTAGCTTCATCTGCATCATCTTCTGTCAGCCATGTTTCACTAATACCAACAACCTGCAGCCTGGAAGTGCCAACCATGGCCAAAAACTCTTCCTTCTTGTTCCTAATACTCCTGGCATTAGTGTACATGAATTGCAGAAGCCCATTTGTCCCATCCCTACTTTGATGCCTTATACTAACTATCTGGATAGTTATATAAGGTATAAGTATAAGGGTATCTGGATGGACAGGAGTGAGCAGATCTGGTTCGTGAATAGTCTTGATCTTTAATACTTGGTTCGAGTCACCATCTCAGTTATTCACTTTACATTGCACTGTACTCCGAGTCTCTCTTGGATTAGTTTTTGGATTGTGATTCAACTTTCCATCCAGACTCCAGCCTTCAGATATAGGTAGGTATCTGATTTTATTTTAATTTTTTTCTCTTTAACTATTACTGACAAAGCAGGTGCAGATGGTTGATTTGAACTGGGAGCACCAGGACTATGAAAAGGTACTCAAGATGCATGTGCAGACTAAGATGATCCTGGAGAAGAAATGGCCACACTGTTTCCCAAATGCAGCACCCAATGGGTTGACAGAGAATCTAAACTGTACAATGAACAGCATGGGTTTACTAAGGGAAAGTCATGTTTGGACAACTTGCTCACATTATATAATAATGTTACCACTGAGTTAAACAAGAGGAATAGATACATCATGATACTTCTGGATTTCACCAAGGCTTTTAATAGAATACTGCATGGAAGACTGTTGCATATACTGGAGAATATGGAATCAGATTATAAAATATTGACATGGTTAAGATGACGGATGAATGACAGATATCAAAAAAGTTGTATATGGGGAATGTGAGTCTACAAGATTTAAGTTAATTTCAATGCTGAAATGAACCTTGACATGAAAAGATAAAGAAATTACTTTGCCTCTCAAGGTCTTCATAAACCCTCATTTAGATTGCATGCAGGACTGGTCACCTGGTTTGTTTCAGTAGTGAATCACTACAGTAGTGATTCTGATATAGTAGAGAGTAGTGGCAGCTCGTGGCTTGAAATCGTGGGGGTGCTGCAACTTTCGAAATATACATACACACTGTAAGTACAGTGTATACGTGTTTGGATAAAATATCAAAATTATGGTAAAAATTTTTTAAAAAAATTAAACATGAAAAAATATTGTTTATTATCGATAAAAATATACAGTTTGGTATAATTCAAAATTACTTAAAAATAAAATCCATTCCTTTAATTGTAATGTCCAAATATTTAAAGAGATGGAGTAAATACGATAAACACTACTACTGGCACAAACTCCATATAAACAACAGTGGAACTGTGCAACGGACAGTGCCGCATTACACTAATAGCTCGCATCTCACTAAGATGTGCATATGCTTGCACGTGCGTAGCAATATGACACCGTAGTAAACACAGTGTTGCTAGTGTCCTTCATCCTCCTAAGTGCTACAAGATGGATTTTTATTATTTTTAATACAAAATAAGAAAATTGTATAGGATTGTTGATGATAAAATTAAATATTACAGGCAAATATAAATAATTAATAAATATATTTATATATCAAGAAAAATTGGGGGTGCTGCAGTTCCGCAGTGCCTATGCACGAGCTGCCCCTGGTGGAGAGAGTTAAAAAATAATATCAGCACTGTGGAATACTGATTATGAGGACAGACTGATAACTTGTAGACATTAGTAAACAGGAGAAAGGGAAGGGGGTAATGTGAATGAGATTTACACACTTCACGAGTCATACGAGATGTCAAGTAAATGAAATTTTTCATTTTATGGAGAAAGAAAGGACGAGAGAGCATCCTTAGAAGATGAGAATGAATGCCGTCAAGGGGGGGGGGGGGGTGAGAGCTAGATTTTCATCTCACAGAGTGGTATATGACTGGAATTGATTGCCATTGGATGTGCAAGTAGTGTAAATGAATTCAATAATAAGTATGACAGCTGGTGCGAGTGGCAAGCAGCCTCTGTTAATAATAATAATAAAAACGATGTAGCTAATACTACAGTACTATATGGCTCCTTTGTTATGTTAGCTCTCTTTAGTATATTATTATTATACTTGGTCCAATTCTCAAGATTTTTTTTTTTTTTATACTCATCTCATACACAAGAGGTCGAGGGACCTAAAGTACATCAGTGTTGTGCATGGGGTGCAGAAGAAGACAGAGAGTTTATTTATTTATATTTTTTTTTTGAAGAGCTGCAGGAGTGGTTCATTTGGGAATACTTCATGAGGAAGGCTGTTCCAGAGGACAGAGGTGGATGAAATAAAAAACACTGAATAGATGTAGATTCGGTATGTTTGCAGTTGTACAGTAAAAAAGGTGTGACGAAGCTGCAGCTCTTGTATTAACAGGTGCAACAGAAAGTAGTGGAATGACAGTTACCAAATCAGTGACCGTGGAAGTACCTGCAGAATAGACACAATGCTGCACTTGTGAGACAGAGGTTAAAGTGAATCTCTAAGAGAGGGATCCTCTATGAGCCAAATTTCTTGCCTCTGGATGGCAAAAAAGATTTTCAAGAAAGTTTTATACCACCTTAAACATGTAAGGAGTATTCTAAACACGGGCGGATTTGGGATTTGTGTATAGTTAAGAGTTGATTTGGAGTAAAATAAGCTCTTGAATTAAAGAGCATGCCAAGTTTCTTAGACGCTGAAGAGGCTATTGATGCGATTATGTGTTTATGCCAAAAAAAGACTGGAGGCAAACGTTAGACGAAGCAAAGATATCTGATAATGTCTGATGATTTGTGTATTACAGAGGATGAGAGTAGATGAGCTGGGATTTCTTCTGCACAAGAAAAGGAGAAACTGTTTTGTTGGGACTGAGAGGATAGGGGTGTCCTTGCCCAACTGAAGGATAGTATGTAGATCAATGTTTAAGGCACCAATTGTATATGATCTTGTATCTTGGGATGTCAGAGTACTGCATGGTTTATCAAAGGAGTGGAGAGTACTCGTCTGCAAAGCTGTGGATGGGATTAGTGTGAGTAGATCATTTATGTACAGGGGATAACAGAATAGGTGACAGAGACTCTAGCACTGGTGGTGAAGCTGGAAGAGAGGGAGTCATCTGCCATGACTTGCAGAGAACGACTAGAGAGAAAGCTGATTACCCAATTACAGAATGTGGCAGGGAGACCAAAGGATGGGAATTTGTTTAGTAGGCCTCAAATGCCACACAGTCGAAATCTTTGAAAACGTCAAGGGTAGACCGCTCAAGTTTCTCCAAACCTTTCCATGGTACATGTCCAGTGGTGGGTGATGTAAACTATAATGTCAGCTGTGGAACTTGAATGACAGAATCTGTATCGGTGATTGCTGAATAATTGGTGGGTGATAACTGAATATCCAATCCACAGTTTTGCTGATGATGGTACACTGCATTAACTTTCTGACTTGAATACGTATGCTACATTAATCATAAAAACTTAAAATATTAAGGTCTACATTCCTTATAAATACTGATCATGAACTCATTCTTCAATGGAATTCTAACAATTGTTAACTTGCAAAACTCAATCCTCGCTCACTTCTTTTAAATGAACATTTTTCTGTCTTTCTTTTGACACCAAAATCTCCAAAACAAGTCATATATCCAGATTTTTCTTTTCTTGAAGCCAATTACTTTATCTGTGAAAAATTAATATTCTATGTAATTCACTAATCCATCCAACCACTGAATACTGGAATTTGTAATCTAATCTCTTTACTAAATCTGTTAAAACAATGAGTGACTATTCAATACTGCTTTCAAGTTCAACTTAAGGAAAATTTTAACTATTTGTTCACCTTCTCTATTGCAAATCTCTAGAAAGGCCTTCATTCTTGTACATTTTGAAAACAGAGTCACCACACAGACCCAGAAAGATACCAAGGTTATATATCAATGTAGTAGTCATATATTTTCAATACACAAGTAGTAACATAATGTATTACCATATTATTAAATACTCTGGATCAGTGATAGTCATAAAAAATTTTACAGCTATGTTTTAAACTACTTCATAATTGCAAATTGTTTTAATTTTTTAAACAAATATGTGTATGCAACCTTTGCATATTCTTGGGTAAAATCAACAGTATCTGTTAAACAAGTAGAGTAATCACGAAGATAATTCACGTGTAAACTTTGTGTATGTTTCAGTAAAGAATTAAAACATGAATATAATTTTATACAATTATATATATATATATATATATATATATATATATAAAACAATTATATATATCTTTATAAGTATGCGCGGTTAGCCTAGTGGCGACATCGCAAAGTAAAAGAGGAAAAAGAAGATGAGATATCTTTATAATACAGTGATAAAACTTTCTAGAATAAAATATAAGTCATACTAGGTTAGATAACTGTGAAATTAAATATGTTCCCAAGATTTATACATCAATTATTATATATTATATATGGCAGGAGAGAGAGAGAGTAAATATTAACTTACCACATTGCCTGAACAGAAACTGGTTTAAAGATATGATGCCTCCCACTGGAACTGACACTGAAACCCCTATTTATTTATATATAAAATAAAATAAAAAAATACATTTAACAGTTTAATTTTTATGATCATGATTATGATATTTATAAATGTAAATATTCCATACTTTATATTATTAAGCCAAACAAAATGAACTTTACATCTAACATGGGACTTTCTAATAATTGTTTACATCTTTTACCTAAGCACTGAATTGGCACCATTACTGCGCCATTGGTCTAGCTTGCACTGATCAAACATCAAAGGTGAAACTATTCTTCATAGTGATCCTATCATTAATGGGTCAACGAAATTAAGCACACAAAGTATCTTCATATCAAAATACCTTAATAATGCACAGCACGCTTCCATTTAGACATGTTTATTGCATGCATTCATGGAAGGATCACTATGAAGAATAGTTTCACCTTTGAGGTTTGATCAGTGCAAGCTAGACCAATGGCAGAAGTCATATTACATGAAACAATAATATAATTTCTTATCAAGTATAATTAATTTTCTTAAGCAGAAATTATGCTGCTTGAAAAATTTAGTGATCTAAACTTTTCCATGGCACTGACAGAACTGGAAATTTATTATGTTATTTAATAATTCTTGCAATTACAAGCAGCACTTTTAAGGAATATAATACATTTTTTGTTTTATAGATGCCACTGCATTTTATGTGAAATAGGAAACAGCTGATAACAAAAACTATGTTCTAAAAATACAAACTGAGATAATATTTAAATATAACAATTACCACAGGAAGATGAAATACATTTGTGGGGAAAAAATCTCATTTCTTGCTTTATATTTTCAGTCTTTGCTGAGAAATTACTAATACCATCCATATTATCCAGCTTAAAAGTGCAGATCTCAAACTAAAATAAAATAAAAATATACCATAAATGTCCAAAGACAGTTATGGTATAACTGCCTTTGAACATTATGTTTTTAATTATGTCCCATTCATTTCTGTACATTAAATCTGCCAGAAAATTTCCATCCTTCAAGTAGCATTCATTTTTAAAAACTTCAACTGCTATTTTGAGATGTACAAACAGCTAATAGCAGCAGGCTTTAATGTGGTGACCTTGCTTGCTCTTCCAGGAGTAGGGAATATATTTATTTAACATACATGATTTTTTAATGGTTTTTGGATGAATGGTTGACAGGAAAAACTTAACTTATGCTAAAAGTTTTTCCTGTTAACTATTCATTCAAAATTTTTAAAGTTTATTATTTTTCAAAAAAATCTACATAATTGGAGCTTTGATGAGACCTTTGAGTTCTAAAGGAGGTTTAGATAAGAAGACATACTGTTCGAATTTCTTTTTATTGGAAAAAATAATGCTTGCATTAATATGGATAATTTCAAGATCAACACATAAATAATTACCTGAATTGAAGAGGCAAAAAATGTTATCTTTTCACAATTTAGTATAGTCAACATGTAATTTAGTGTAAAAAATTTCAGTGTCTGAAAATCCTTTCCATATACCAATACACATACATACATAGCTCATGGCAAAAACATGTTAAAAAAGAAAATCATGATGTCATTATATATTAACAGAATTGAAGAATTTAAAATATTTTAAGCTAAAACTTTGAAGGAAAACACAGATCTAATTCAAGAAGTTGGAAAATTAAAATCAGAGTTAAAAGTAAAAGTCTTAACATGTTATAATAAGGAAAAGAAACATATATATATCATTATAAATTCAGATCTAAGTTCGTAATCCAGGTCACAGCTTCAGGAGCTGCTTGTAAAAAGTCATTCCAGTCATTCTGATAAGCACGGAAGATGCATTCTGTTACAATATGTTGCATAGTCTGTCGTGGAGAACCACAGTCACATTCTGGAGATGTTAGTTTGTTCCATTTATAGAGAGTATCTCCACATAGGTCATGATTTGTCTGAATTCTATTTAGTACCGTCCATGTTTTGCGAGGTAGATCTGATCACCTTTAAAGATGTTATGCAAATGTTCTTTCGTATTTTCCTTCCATGTTTCTTCCCACTTTGATAAAGGATTAAAAGTATTTAGCATAGTTCTTCTGTTGCTCGTAGTGATGGATGGCGAGATTTCAATCTATTGATGTTAAGAGTTGGGAGATCCTGATGAACAGGTAGGTTCGGATTACCAGCAATTTTTTTGGAATTCACTGACTAAAGAATTCAATCTACATAGTTCTGTAGGAATAATGCCTGCTAAAAGAGGTAACCAATATGTTGAGGTCGATCTAATAGAGTCTGTAATTAATCTTAAGGTATTGTTCAATTGAGAATTGATAATCCTTGTGTGAGGACTATTTAGTCACAAAGGAGCACAATATTCAGCACTTGAGAATACCAAAGCAAGGGCTTCTACTCCGAAGAGTAGAAGCTCTAGAACCCCAGGTAGTGCCACAGAGCCTCTGTAGGATATTATTACACGCCCTTAGTTTATATGCCAAGTTTGAAAGATGATGCCAGAAAGTGAGAGAATGGTCAAGTGTGACTCCCAAGTACTTAGGGAATGTATTATATGGAAATATAGTGTTGTTCAATTCAATTTTTAGTTTCACATTTGCCAAGTTATTATTTAGATGAAAACAAGATATTACTGTTTTGCTCCTATTTAAATAGAGTCTCCATCTTTTAAAATATTCATCCAGAATAGTTAAGTCAGCTTTTAGAATTTCTTCTGTACGACTTATGCATTTATGCTATGTAGTTATTGCTATATCGTCGGCATAACAAAATTTCCTTGAGGAAATGACGGGAAGATTAGATATATACAGATTGAATAATAACGGAGATAAAACAGATCCCTGTGGCAGTTCATTATTTAACTTCCTTTCACTGCTAGTTTTATTACCTATAGTCACTAAATCTTCTATCTCTTAGCATACTGTTAATAATATGGACTATTGTTTTACATGGGATAATTTTATATAATTTATATAGAAGGCCTTGTCTCCAAACGGTGTCGAAGGCTGTTGACAAATCAATAAATGCTGTTAATGTTTTTAAACCTTTTTGAAAAACAGCTTCTATGTGAGTAAAAAAACCAAAGAGAGAGAGAACCTGGTCACAACACCCACGATTTGGTCTGAAGCCAGCTTGTTCTATTGGGACATTTTTAAAAATTGTGGAGCTTATTCTATTATAAATAAGTCTTTCAAAGAGTTTATAACAACAACTGAGGAGAGTAATAGGTTGGTAATTTTCCGGTTTATGATTAGGCTTACCAGGCTTTAAAATTGAAAGTACTTTTCCCAAAATACAAAAATATTTTCGGAAAATTTGGAGAAAAGAGCAAAGCTAATAATAATGGCAAATATCTGTTGGATTTCTGCTCAGGACATGGACTGGTTATTACTAACACCATGTTCCAACATAAAAATGTGCACATATTCGCATGGAGAGAAGAGGCTAGGAATAAGAAAAGTCTCATTGACTATGTTATTGTTGATAGTGATGTCTTCTCCCTGGTGCAGGACACCAGAGTGTACAGAGGATTTGAAATTGGAAGTGATCACTATTTAGTCTTGAGCAGGATAAAATTGAATTTCATATTGAAAAGAATAACATGTAAGAAAGTTTTAAAGCGAATAAAAGTTGAGCAGCTCTCAGATGTGAACCGTAGACTAAAATACAGAAAGATTATTGAAAAGAAAATGAAAGAGTTTGAGAACAGGAATCAAACCTTGGAGATTCAGTGGCAAACTCTGAAGAAAACATTGATTGATTCTGCCAGAGAAGCATGTGGTGAGGTTGTGTGCAAGGATAAAAAAATCAGAACTCCCTGGTGGACACAGGAAGTTAAAGAGGCAGTGAAGGAAAAGAAGAAAGCATATCAAAAGTTCCTGGCAAATAAGTCAGCTTTTACTATCACAGAATACAGAGACAAATGTAAGAAAGCTAAACAGTGCGTAAAACTAGCTAAACAAAAGTCATGGGAGGACTTTGGCAAGAATATAGAAAATAAATATCAAGAAGGTGGCAAAATATTCTGGAGGTTGTTGAAGCTTAGGAATGGAGGAAAGAGTGCTGTAAAAGGAGTTAGAGATGATAAAGGTGACATGAAAACAGGAGAAAAAGATATTCTTGAAGTATGGAGTAATTACTTTGAAAAACTGCTAAATGAAACAAGCAGTGATGACAGCACAGTGATAAAAAACACTGACCAGGCATGCAGTCGGGAATACATATCCATACTTGAAGTAGAAAAAGCCATCAAAGGCTTGAAATGTGGAAAGGCAGCAGGAGTAGATGATATTCGACCAGAAATGCTGAAGTATGGTGGTATCAAAGTCTTACAGTGGCTGCACTGCATAGTTCAGAAAGCCTGGACAGAGGGACGAATTCCCGATGATTGGAGTAGAGCTCTCATAGTACCCATATATAAAAAGGGAAATAAAACGGAATGTGAGAATTACAGAGGTATTTCCCTACTGAGTGTTCCTGGCAAGATCTATGCCAGTATACTTGAGAAACGATTGAGAAGAATTGTGGAAGAAAAGCTTGGTGAAGAACAAGCTGGATTCAGGCCAAATAGAGGCTGTCAGGATCAGATCTTCACTTTACGACAAATAGTCGAGAAAGCATGGGAATATAACAAAGATCTGTATTTAAGTTTTGTCGATTTGGAAAAGGCATATGACAGGGTGCCAAGAGAGAAGCTATTCAATACGCTGCAGTTATATGGTGTCAATGGGGCATTATATCAAGCAATACTTAGTCTTTATTTGAGTTGTAAGTCAGCAGTTAGAATTGAAGGAAGTACAGGAAGATGGTTTAATGTTAAATCTGGTGTGAGACAAGGATGTACATTATCCCCTCTGTTATTCATTATCTATATGGATCACGTTATGAAGGAAAGTGGTATTAAACCTGATATCAAAATTGGAGATGTTAATGTCAGCTCTTTGCTTTATGCGGATGATGTTATACTTCTAAATAAATCCACTACAAGTCTGCAAGATTCTCTGACTAAATTGAATAGCTGTTGTAATAGATATGGTATGAAGGTCAGCAATAAAAAGACAAAGATAATGAAAATAGGCAGAATCATTGAAAATGTCAACTGTGTTGTGAATGGAGAACCTGTGGAAACAAGTAAAACATTTCAGCTACTTAGGCACAATTTTTACTGAAGATGGTAAATTAAATATAGAAATAGACAACAGAATCAGCAAAGCTGGTATGGTGGGAAGTCAATTGAATAAATTCATATGGAATAAAAGAGAAATTAGTCGGAACACTAAATTAGCTGTATACAAGACAGTGTTCAAACCAGTTTTAACTTATGGATCTGAGAGCTGGGTCAGAAGTAAAACACTTGACCAAAGACTAGAGACTGCAGATATGAGAGTCCTGAGAAAGATTAGAGGCGTGAATAGATGGCATCAATGGCAATATCATATTAAAAATGAGGATATTAGGAAAGAACTTGACATTGTCAGCATCCAGGAATGCATTAGCAGAGCTAATCTCAGGTGGTATGGTCATTTAAATAGAATGGGCGAGGAAAGATTAGCAAAACAAGTGTTCTCTGCCAGGTTGGCAGGAAAATGACCCAGAGGAAGACCAAGATATAGGTGGATTGATACGGTACAAAGTGCCTTAGACGATAGAAATATACGATCTGATAATGTTGGAGTCTTGACAAGTAACAGACTGATTTGGAGGAAAATTGTAGATAGGAAGTTAGTAATGATGTAATTTTTTCATGTAGTACTGTCATATCCTGTACACCCCCTTGAGGGTACATAGCAGGAATTTGATGATGATGATGATGATTACTTTTGCTTTTTTAAAAATAGAGGGAAGTTTACCAGTTGTAAGAATGTCAGTACAGAACTTTGTTAACCATATTCTTGCATTTCTTCCCAGATTAATCAAAAATTCTGGATGAATGTTATCAAAACCAGGAGCCTTACCAGGCTTTAATTCCTTTAAGGCTGCTTCAACTTCTTGCTGCGTAAAAGGGTGTGCAAAATTTGAAGTTATAGGTGAAGACTTGCTAAATTCTTTTAATTTTCTCTTTATTCTTGTATGCTTTTTATTGTTTGGGATATGTGATATATTAACAATATGTATAGCTAGTTGATCTGGGGTGATTCTTGGTTGTTCTTTAATCAAAGGAGAACTACCACCTAGTTTCCTAAGAAGGCTCCAAGCTTTACTGCTGGAATGAGTAAAGTCTATATCTTCAACTGTATTTACCCATTTTTTCCTTCAGGATATATCCAAGTTTTCTAGGAGTTCGTCTGATGTTTTTGGGTCATTGTTTATCTGATATTCATTATAAAATAATTCACATTCTTCGTTCCAACCATGTATATAGTTATGTCTAATACCTCTAGAAATACTTTTCTTCGCAGCAAGCAGGACTACACCTATAAATCGATGAAAATTACTACTTATTGGAGATATCCAGCGAATACATTTGTCAAGTTCATTTGCGTATTTATTACAGTCAGCCTTTTTAAAATTCCAGCGTGGGATAGGCTTTGATCTTACAAATGGAATGGAAATGCCAATGTCAATTAATATCGGTCTATGTTGACTATGAGGAAAGTCAGTTAAGACCCTTCTCAGATTTTTGCATAGGGTGACCTGAATTATTTATGCTCACAAGACATAAATCAGGGTTATAGTCTCTTTTCCAGGCCGCAGATCTAAAAGTGCCTTTGTCTTTTCCATATACCAATGAAAGTGTAACACGCACACAACACACTGAAACTGCTTATTTCACTTTTTCCTCAATTCAAAAGACTATTTATAGTGTATGCACATGCTGAAATACTGCTTGTTTCATTTTATCCCCATGCAACTCAAAAGATTGTAAAATAAGTTCAACTTGAATGCTGAATGTGAATATTTAACCCTTCCACACAGATGAACCATTCAGACTATTCTGTCAAAGAACCAGATGTTACCAATGAAACAATACATCACACCCAACTTCAACCAATGTATTTCATATTATATATAAAAAGTTATGTTTATAATTAGATAATAAAATAGAAAAACTAAACCATGAAGTTGTATACAAGAGTACTATTTATATCATATAATCTCTAAAATCTGCAAAATTTCATTGGGCAATCTATTCATTTTTTTTTTTTTTAATGGAATACATCGGTATTCTATAGAATAACGAGTCATTTTTGTTAGAGAAATAGGAATTTTATTTCATACTTAATATAAATAAAGTATGAAATAAAATGAAACAAAAATGAGATCTAGGTTAGGATGGTCCTTATTCTTGAAGTTTAGTTTTTTCTAATAGGCACCCTTTCATTTTGTTCTAATATAATGAGTAAAAAATTCAGTAAAAATTTTGACAAATTTATTGAATGTTTATGGTTGAGAAGTATCAAAATTTGTGTTTTGAAATAGAATAATAAATGAACTACAATGTGCATATTCACAACCTGAACATGTTTTAACAAGTTTACTCTCTTGAATTTTCACGCTGCTTTTCTCTATGCATATTAACATAATCATAACAGATCATTGTTAAATTTTAAAAGTTTTCGGTCACATTATAAAAATGGCAAGCAGTATTGCCACGGAAGACAATAGGCATATGGCTTACTGGACAGATGTTAGTCAAGTTTCCCCCACTCAAACCTCCCTTTCAAAAATGCTGTTGTTTTTTCATTACAAAAGAGCAATTAAATGAATGAGGGAGGCAGCCCATTTCACAGGTCAGGATGTTTTGGTAATCTGGGAAAAGACAGAAATACTTACCACATTGAAAAAGTATGTAATGGACAAAGCTGAAAGCATTAGAGAATGAGAAAAATCTTGAAACAGGTCACCACTTGCAAAGAAAGAAGTTGCAGCAGAGAAGTGAGAAGAAATTTTAGAAAGAGAAGGGAAAGAAAAAAAAGTTAATCACTCTCAACAGGCTACTTTGACATCTTTGTCATCTGAAAGTGAGGAAAATGATCTTGTTAAACTAGTAAAGCCATCAACTTCAAGATCACAGCCAAAACATGGAAGAAAGATTATTGTTGATGATAGTTTGGTGGCTAGCCTTCATGTTGCCAAACCTAGTGATTGGAAAGCAGTGATGGTGCTAATTATGTCAATTAAGAATCTAGGCTATGATCCCTCCTACAAGGAAGTAAATGAAGCAATTGCAAATGATGCGCTTCAAAAACCTGGGGCACCTCTAGTACCTTTCAGAGGAATTGGTTGCATTCGCTATTTTTGATGACAGACTTTCTTTTAAAATTTCTTTAAAAAGTGAAATATTGTTGATGTCCAGAGAAGAGTTCAATGAAATGAGCTACACTTGCTAAGTAAACACAGCCATAACTGTTTCTATACAACTAAGACTTCCCAAACAAGGATGCTGCTGACTGAAATGAAGATGAGTCATTCTTATCAATAAAAAAGACCATTAAATGAATGAGAGTTGTCCATGGCATTGCAGAAAGAGATGTCGCCCTTGATGGATGAATACAACAAACTGCACACTAACAATGAAGACCAGAAATGGTTTCTTTTGTTGGTCATAAGTGACTAGAGGAAGAAGTACCCCGACCCAAAGAAAGCAACACTGCCAAAGTAACAGAAACAAAACCAGTAAATTCAAGAATTTGTAAACTTTGTATTAATCTGTTTGAATAATAGGGTTTCATTCTGTCATTTCTTCTATAACTATAGTTGATGTTGATTTGAAAAAATAAATGTTAAAAATTACTAATTAAATAAAATTTGAAAAAATTCACTCTAGCCACTACAGTAGATTTTAAAAACAACAATAATAAAAAAAAAATGTAATTTTATTTACCAATATTAAAAACTAGCAGCTCCAATCCCTAAATATACTCTAATCTGTTTCAAATTTTCACAGTAATTCCCTTCCCTATTATTATTGCAAAAACAATGAGCAGGTGTTCCTCGTACAAACTTCAAAACATTCAAAATTTGATATTTTTAAGAAGAAACCGAACCTAGGTATTCTAAAAGTAGCTTTTAAAGTATATATAAAATCAATATCAGTTTGCAAACCTTAACTTGTATTAAGTAACTGCACTGCAGGTGCTATTCACTGGTGACAATTCTTCAGGGGGAAGTGTATTTTTTCTCACAGAAACCAAATTGTGACCACATGTATAATTATTTTATAATTTCACTCTGAGCACCCAATTTACTGAAACAAATCCTCAGTTTTCTTAAGTGCAATAGCTAATACACGGTGAAAACCACCTCTTCCATGGTCAACTTCACGAACTTTAATATGCACAGTAAAACTGATATGATCTTTCTTTGAAAATGATTTTAAATTTGAACTCTCTTTGGCCTGTTCTTGTGCATGTAATACATCTAATCCATGTATTACATATATGAGCAATAGGTTTTTAAGGCAAATATGTGTCAGCATGCACTCTTTAAAACATACATTTTGTTTTGTTAGAACTTTCATCTGTCTTAATTTCTACATTTTCACATATATTTGGATGTGTCATAGAAATTTCCTTCTTGATTGTTTACTATATTGAAAAAAGTTTCATTCTGAATGCATTCCAAAGTTTTGTTAAGAGGACTTCCTTGAAAAGCAATGCTTAGTGCTACACCAAAGATAGGGTTGTCTGTTTCAATTTTACCTCAAGATATATTTGGGAGTATAAAAGATTTGGAAGTAAAATACTGAAGAAGATAACCCTATCTTTGTAGTGCCGAATACAGCTTCATAGAGTCCTTTTATAATACCCGAGTAGAATAATCTATTTTTAATAAACAGGAAGATTGGCAGCCTTACTCCAGTTATCTGTGAGATTAATTATTCTGCATTCATGTCATCTATATATTTTCAGATTTTATTCTAAATACCCTGACTTTGCACCTGGGTGCAATCAAAGTCAGGATATTTAGAAAAGATCTTATGATTTTGAAATGACAAAAGGACAAGCAATAATGAAACTGTTTGTTTTAATTTAATTACAGTTCAAATATATTGTGTGTTGAAGGTGAGTAGTCGATTGCGTAAATAACGTTGCTAATTAAAATTTAAATGCATTCATTTTATAAATAATGTGAGCAACTACAAATTGCTCACGAACATCGATTTAGTTTTTTCCTGAAAAACTTTGGTTTCTGAAAATTCCCGCATATATCTCACACCACGATTTTTTAACTTTAATTTTTGGGAAAAAAGTATAAGTTACATTTGAGTAAATAAGGTATTATTATTCTATTATTGCCTACATCTCAATGAAATAATTAACTGCATCAGTGAGCACAGTGCAAACATGCCAAGAAACGATAACAAAAATTCAATGCTTGACATATCCACTGTCATTAGCAAATGCCCAAGAATAAATTTTACAAAATGTTTTATGTCCTCTACATAATCTGTATAATAAAAAGTATTCATTAAATGCTTCCATGACATTCTCAGTCTATAGATTATCTACCCTGGGGGAGGGGGGGGGGGGTCATACAGGATATTATGAGACCACATGAAAAGGTTATACCATTACTAACTTCCTATCGACAAATATTCCTCAAAATTAATCTGCTATATGTCAGAACTCAAATATTATTGGATCTTGTATTTCAGTCTTCTAAGGAACTAATTACTGAATCAATCCATCTAGATCTTGGCATTCCTCTAGATCTTTTTAATGACATCACGACAAAAATATTGGTTTTGCTCCCATTCTATTTAAGTGGCCATACCACCTAAGATTAGTTCTGTTAACATATTCCTAAATGCTAACCATGTCCAGTTCTTTCCTAATATCCTCATTTTTAATATGATTCTGTCATTGATGCCAGTTCTGAGAGTTCTGAGAATCATTCTCAGAACTCTCATATCTCATTTCCAGTCTTTAATCAACTGTTTTATTTTCAACTCAGCTCTCAGATCCATAAGTTAAAACTGGTTTTAACAATGTTTGTATACAACAAACTTAGTATATTGACTAATCTTTCTCTAATTCTATATAAATTTATTGACTTACTAACATACCAGTTTTGCTAATTCTGTTGTATATTTTCATATTTAATTTGCCATCTTCAGTAAAAACTGAACAAAAATAGTAGAAATGCTTTACTCATTCTATAGGTTTTTCATTCAGGATGTTTTCAATGCTACTGCCTATTTTCATTGTGTTTGTCATTTTACTGCTGATTTTCATATCAAATTTATTACAGAAGTTATTCAGTACAGTCAAATCGTAGATACAAAGATAATGGAACCTATCGATTTTGCCACTAATACTTGTGGCTTCTTCTGAGTTAAAAAAAAAGGAAAAAAAAAACAATAAATAAAAGCAATAAAGTCTATGACATTACTAAAGAAACAAAACATGTAGGAGCCATTACAATATAAGCTGAAACTTAACCATGTGGATGTAGAACGTGAGTAGTGGCAAGAATTAGTTTTTGTCAAACACTGTGTGCAGATAGCTAGCTGAGAAGTTTGACATATGGAAAAATCTGATAGGTAACAGGTAATTTCTAAATATCATACAAAATTAATGTATGACAAAATTAATGTTTTGTCAAACACTGTGTGCAGATAGCTAGCTGAGAAGTTTGACATATGGAAAAATCTGATAGGTAACAGGTAATTTCTAAATATCATACAAAATTAATGCTTGTTTCATATAAGCTTACACTTTTAAAGGTTTTTTTTTTTAAACCAAAACAAGCCACAAGTGTTAGTGGTGAAACTAATAGGTTTCACCATTTTGTATTTACAATAAACATTTTATTTTATAATTAAACTTATTGGTTGAAAGTCTTCATACCAATACATGTAATACATTTCATCCATGTATTACATATATGAGCAATAGGTTTTTAAGGCAAATGTGTGTCAGCATGCACCCTTTAAAACATACATTTTGTTTTGTTAGAACTTTCATCTGTCTTAATTTCTACATTTTCACAGAAATTTCCTTCTTGGTTGTTTACTATATTGAAAAAATTTTCATTCTGAATGCATCCCAAAGTTTTGTTAAAAGGACTCTCTCTCTGTCCTTGAAAGCAATGCTTAGTGCTACACCAAAGATAAGCTTGATGAAGAAGTAAAGAAAAAGGTACATTTAAAACACAAAAAATTATAAATTATTGAACCGATTTCCATTCCTAAAGATGTGTAAAGACAATAACATCATCCCTAATTTTTTATATTTCAAATGGTAACATTCCAGAAGAGCTAAATGCATTTATCGGAGAGCATGTTTTTTTTTTTTTTTTTTAATCTGTTACACAACAGGATATAATCCATGAGGCTCATTCTCAAACCCCTTCCTTACATTAAGACTTTTATCAGTACTAAACAGCTGGTCTGTGAACTGTTCACTTCACCATTGCACATGAAATCCATAATCACTTTTAAATCCGTGTATTTCATGTCCTTGAAAATAACAATGTTTATAAGTATTTTCAATAAATAAGCTGTAAAAGAATAGACTACTTATTTATTGAAAATTCTTATAAAAACTGTGATTTTCAAATTCAAGTTAAACTTGCCAAGAAATTATATTATTGTGTTATCCTTTATCCAAGTGTACGAAAATAAAGTTTGCACGTGAAGTATCTTTCATGACAAGGGTACTTGTATATACAGGTTAATGACTTCGCATCATTTGCCTTAGTATCCCATAATGCAAAGCATACATCTTTTGGGAACCAGACCCAGATGAGAAACCAAGGTTGAATTAATGCAGAAGTCACATTTCCCAAAAACTAGTCTGGTCAGTAACGATTCCCATAATGCTCGGCATTATACACATCTGAAAGGATGTGTGCTTTGCATTATGGGATATTAAGACAATGGATGTGAAGTCGTCAGCCTCTATATACAAGTAGCCTGGTCTTGAAAGATGCTTCACCCTCAAACTTTGTTTGCCTGCATTTGAATAAAGGATAAAAAAATATAAATTTCAATGTAAAAACAATATTAATTTGTAACCAAGTGAAAAAACTTTCTACTTCTACATTGTGATTTTTCATGGACATAAAATATCCAGATCTAAAAGTAATTGCAAAATTCATATATAAAGTGAAACTATCTACACTTTTAGTGAGTAACAGTAAAGGCATAAGGAAAAAAAAAAGTGTCATCAAAAACCAAAGAACTACACACTGGAGATACATAATAATGAAGAGGTACAGTCAATCCAAAGTGAAAGGTCAGAGTAATTGGGCACTTATCTACCAACTCAGGTTTTTGTTTCTCATGAATTCAAATAGAGGAACCTCAGTTAACTATACAGGCAACAACAACAACAGATAGTTTGTCCGTATCACCAATCTGCACCACTGTGCTATGTTAATTTCAGTTAGAGGTAAAGCTACCCATTCTTAATAAGACTGGATTTGTCAACACCCAGCCTCATTTCATGGATAAGAGTATGCAGAGACAGTCAAGTATCCATGCCTAGTTTTCTTCTGATTATCTACATCTAGTCAAAGTCCTTGAAGTATAATATGAGACCACAAACCTGGCATCTCAGTCTTATTTGGTGTGAGGGATATAGCTCTGGCTCTAGATAGTACTGGAAATACAGAGCCTGAGGAGTAAATTAATGTGGGTGCTGAATGAGTCACATCAAAGAGGGGAGAGAGTTTAGAGGAAAGATGCCAGTAAATGAGAACTTGAAGGTAAATATACTAGTAATTTGTAATGTAAAATAGCAGAAGGGAAAAACAGAGAGAGAGAGAGAGAGAGAGAGTACGGAACTTGATTGCCAAAGATGTAAAGTCTGAATAAGCGTTGAAAGCATGTTTAAGACGTGGTACAATCGGTAGAATGACCGAGGTTGTGCAGCGAAGAGGAAGTGTGAATGAATTGACTATGAATTGCTGGAATGAATGATGCACAGGGTGGTGTAAATGACAGAGTACTGAATTTGAGAATGTTATTAGAAGCTGTGAAGCATAAGCACATTAAAAGTAAAATTGCAAGTATATTGTCCAAGTTTCTTTATATAAAGAAAGTGCTGAAGCCCTCCTACACAGACCAAATTTAAACTGCAACGACGTTCTTACTATTCCTAAAGTATGGGAAATTGTCATACAAAATTGTGTAAAATAATCTTTATATATGTTAATTTTTTTTTTTTGTTTGTTCAGTTATAATTTTAATTTACTTCTATAACACGTTACTGCAAGCATATTGTGATTCCATTGTAATCATGCGCCCTAACTGTATGTTAATCCTAGTATTGTTTGAATTACTGTACTGATGTCCCAAGATACTTGTGATGAAATATTTACGTATTAAAAGTTATCCCTATGGTTAGTACACGTGTTTTTTAGGGAAGAATAATCTTAGAAGAGAATTTTACACAGGCACATAGAATGTTCGTGATCTACAAATAGGTGCTCTTGAGATTGTAAAGAGATGGATAGGTATAAAATTGACATCCTGGGAATTACAGACACCAAATGGAATGGAAAAGGCCACTTCAAAAAACAGAATGGAAAGCTAGTTGTTCACTCAGGAGGTGACTCAAAGTATCATGGGGTAGCTGTGATATGAAAACAGTTCAGGCAAGAAGCATTCTTGGTTATAACCCTGTTAATGATAGGATACTTTCTATCAGACTTAAGGCTTATCCTACCAATGTATCAATTGTAGTAGTTTATGCACCCCACATGGATAGGCCCGATGAAGAGAGTGAGGAATTCTATGAAAGCTTACACTGTTTTGGACTGCCTACTAAGGAGGGACATACTTTACATCTTAGAGGACTTAAATGCAAAAGTGGGAAAGAGTATGAGAGTTAGGCCAGAGTGTGGCATGTTTGGTCTGGGTGAATGTAACACCAGTGGAGAAAGACTCGGAATTTGCTATGCTAACAGATTAGTTATTACCAATACCTACTTCCAGAAACACCCATGACGGACCTATACTTGGATATCTACCACTGATAAGTCAAGGCACCAGACCGATTACATCCTGGCTCTCCAGGATATCTTCCACGGTTCTCCAGCAGTGCAAGACAAGCATCTCTAATGTGCATACTTGTCCTGGAGCAGATTGTGGTACAGACCATCAGCTAGTAAAAGCCAAAGTAAGACTAAGAATCTGAAAACTTCCAGGTCAGGCACATCCTACTAGACAGGATGTTAGAGTAATTCTCCTGGTGGATTCACAGAAGAAACATCAACTTGGTTGGATGATTTTTGGAGACCGATAGGGAGAACTCACCAGAAATGTTTTGGGAAGGAGTTAAAGTGATAATGTAGATTACAAATAACTATTTTTAATTTCTCAACATTTTGACCTTCATATCAAGGTCATCTGGAGTATATACAAATATATTCCATATGATGAACTTGATATGAAGGTCGAAATGTTGAGAAATTAAAAATAGTTATTCATAACATGGTTGTAAAGTCCATAATTTTCAAAACGAATGCTGATCACCATGCAACACTAAAAGAAAGTGATAATACAGGAAGTATTTTGGTCCAATAAGAAGACCAAGAGACCTATGGATATCAGATTCAACATGGGAATTAATCAAAAGAAGGCAGTTGGAAAAACAAAGAGACACAGGGACTGAAGAATATAAGAGATCGCATAGAGAAGTCAGAAGAGCCATCAAAACTAGGACAAGGAAAAGTTGTATACTAATAAATGTGAAGAGACAGAGTTCCAGATGAGGAGGCACAATTATAAAAGGATGTTCTATTTAGATCATGACCTAAAACACAAGTATAAGCCAAAACTGAATGTCATCAAAGACAGGAACGGAGAATTACTAACAGAAAAATTGGAAATCAAAAACAGATGGAAAGAATACTGTGAGGAAATGTACAACAGAGTGGATAAAGAAAATTTGGAAGAGCCCTCTCACCAGGAAAATTCTGATTTCGAACCTCCTCTATCTAGGCATGAAGTTGAAAGAGCAGTTAAGCAGCTTAACAGCAATAAGGCCCCAGTGCAGATGGAATACCAAAAGAGTTAATTAAGGTCACAGGGGATGGAGGGATAAGAGTGCTTCATAGATTGATTAAAAGGATATAGGAGACAGGATCATGGCCTAGACACTGGAAGAAGTCAAGTTTTCATACCCTATATAAGAAGAGAAATATGAAGGATTGCAAGCAAGATTTTATTGAAGATCATGCTAAACAGGATTAAGGCCAAAGTTGTGAGAGAGAGAGAGATGCCTGAGGAACAAGCAGGTTTTTGGAAAGGTAAGGGCACCATATAGAAAAATATAAAGAATTTAGACTCTCTCTCTCTCTCTCTGGTAATGTGTTTCTTAGACTACTCTAAAGCTTTTGACTATGTTCAACATGTGAAACTGTCAGAAATAATGAAAATCAAGAGTTTTTCTCAACACATTATCAGGTTGATAGCCAACTTGTACGAGGAGCAAGAAGCTATGGTAAGAACAGGTGTTCGATTAACTGATTAGCTTTAGGTTGGAAAGGGGGTTAGGTGAGGATTGTGTCTGGACAATTCATCAAGTGGAAAATTCTTTGCAAGAAAATTCATGTCATTCCCATATATGAAGGGGAAGAGGAGGAAAAAAAAAAAAAAAAAATATATATATATATATATATATATATATATATTTTACGTATTATTTCTATTATATTTAGCAATTTGAAATTTGTTATTTCATATAAAGTTATTAATATTCTTTCTCACTTAGATACTACAGGCTCTGTAGATGGAATATTCATTTTTACAAAACTGGGATAGGGTGGTTAGAGAGAAAGGACACCATATCTAAGAATATTTAGGAATAATAGTTATTTCCAACTGATATTTATAGTTAACTATTGACATATTCGTATTAACTATTCTATTAATAATTAGAATAGTTATTAGGGAGAACAAAATATTTAAGAATATTTATTCTTCTAATTGTTCAGTATTTTTCTGTTCTGTGCATTTAGACATCCATCAAGGTGTGATATTTTTTTATCTTAACTAATTCAGAAGGTGACATGTTTCAGTTATTAAATACATCTTGTATGCTGCTATCATTTGCAGAGCTAGTTTAAGATCATAGATGCACTTTTGAGTAAATATATTAAAGAAAATGATAATTAAATTATGTAAATCAGCAAAAGTAAATTGACATCTGCAGCTCCAGTACTTTGATAGACCTGTTCTCCTCTATGGTGCCGAAGTGTGGACTCTCACGATGAAGCAAGCTGACCACCTGAGAATATTCGAGAATAAAATGCTATGACATATCTATGGAGGGGTCATGGCAGACGGAGTTCGGAGGAGGTGGTCTAACGCTGCCATACACGCTTTGTACAACTCGGCAGACGTCCTGACAGAGCTGCGAGCCCGGAGTCTTCAGTGGCTGGGGCACCTGCACTGTATGGGCCCCGAAAGGACTGTGAGACAAGTGTGGGAGGCCCGACCCCGATCAGGGAGGCCGAGAATCTGCAGGCTGTCGGGTTAGAGATTGGAACGTTGCGGATAGTCGCAGAGGACCGTGCCCAGTGGCATCACGTGGTGCTTGAGGCCAAAAGTTCCCCCAGGCTGACAGCGCCTAGATAAGTCAAGTGAAGTAAGTAAGTCAAGCTTCAGTACTAGTCTTTACCTTTTCCTCCAATACTAGTATTTTATGACACTAAGAAATTTTAAATTTTATATTTAGTCTTCATAAAGACTAAACCATCCATCCATATATGGATGGATGCTCCCAAAGTGACATATGCAATTAATTACTTCTCTTGTGAACTGCAAAATAAACTGTAATCAGTAATATGTAGTTAACTGACTATATACCGTACCCTCTCCCACCAATCAGCTGTGGATTTGAAACTCGCAATAGGCATGGATGTTTGTAATTGTTTATTAGGTGAGAGATGAATTTCTTCATCTGAAAATACTAGCATTGGAGGAAAAGGTAAAGATGTGTTGCAACTGGTGATAGCAATTTAGCTTATGCTGATTTACATCATTATGACAGCATTTAGGTAATTTTATTGTCATTTTCTTTAATATAATTACTCGTGTATTTATGATTTTAAACTAGTTCTGTCAATGATAACAGCGTACAACATTCTTTCCTATGTAGGAAAAGTGGAGTCATTTTCAAAATACATGTGCATTCAATAACTGAAAAACACTTCATCTTCTGAATTAGTTCAGATAAAATGTGTGTGTATACACATTTTATCTCTCTCTCACCTACCCACCCACCCCTGAATAGGTGAGCAGTTCGAAGAATAAATAATCTTAAATATGGTGCCCTTTCTCCCTAAACCACTCTCTTCCAGTTTTATAAATATGAATATTCCATCAGCAGAACTGTAGTATCTAAGTAAGAAAGAATATTTACAACTTTTAAGATGAAACAGAAATTACGAAATGCACGGATAAATTAAATATTACTTGCGCTGTATAAGAATAAATATATTATGAAAATCTAAATAAATAATACATTAAAAAAAAAAACTATATTTTGTGAAATTTATCTTGCACTGCATTTAGTTTTCATATATCAGTATCAATGCAATATCATTTCAATTTTCTAGCGAATAACATTTTCAACAAATTTTTTCTGTGATGAATAGTTCGCATGATGAATTTCTGTGAACCAGCAAGGATATTTACCGTTATTTTCACTGTTTGGTATATATGCTGAGGCCATCACGCGGGAAGCACTGGATGATCTGAAGACAGGAATTAGGATAGGTAGTATATTGATCAGTAATCCGAAGTATGCTGATGATACTGTACTCCTGTGTATGACAAGGAAGTACTAGGACAAATTCCTGATTAAGTTAACAAGATCAGTAATAACAGAGTTATGTGTACCTTAATGGAGAAAGAATTGAAGAAGTCAACAACCTGGGATCCATTATTAATGTGAAGAATTGCTTGCTCAGAAGCTGTCAGAATGGCTAAAACCACAGTCAGAGACTTGTCTAAAATCTGGAAGGATGGCTCCATCTATTTTGGATGCAGTTGCTTCTAACAGTAGCTTATGGATGTGGGACTTGGAACGTAAAGAAGTCAGATAAGAAAAGGATAGCTGCTTTTGAGATGTGGTGTTACAGAAGGCTGTTATAATATCATATGACATCATATGCTGAACTTATCAGTAGAACTTAAGGATATTGGTAGAAGAAAATTAAAATATTTTGGACACATTGAAAGGATGGAAGGAGGACTTATCAGAACAGTAATAGCAGGTAAAGTTCCTGGAAAAAGAGAAAGAGGTAGACCGTCAATGAGATGGATGGATGGATGGAGTGACTGATCTTCGGAGATTTGAAGCCTACAACAGGACTACATGGCGAGGACTGGTGTGGCATATCGAGCATCAGAGTGACCATATGGCATTTGTGGATGCCCATATGACGATGAAAGGGTTTTTATACCAGTCTGTTGAGTGCTGTACATATTCTCCCATTGTGGATGTAAAATCATTTCATATAACAGAGACAACTGTTGACATTGAAGCAACAAAGGTGGCTCATTTGTTTCAATGTACAAACCAGGAATAGGTGATGTTTGAAATGCCCCAGTCACAATTCTGATGACTTGAAGGTAAATAGGGTCCGGTCATCGCAGGGTACTCTCCCTGGCAAAGACAGACTTCACCCCCCCCACCCACCCATAATGAACTTTCAATCTTATAAGTGTGTGATACAGATAGAGCAAAGAACATCTGTTGGCACCCCAAGAGGTGGAGGACAGGGTATGCTCACTGCTTCATAGCACTTGTCTCTTAACTGCCTTATGTAAGGAAAGAAAGGAAGTTTATTGTCAAATATGAGCTGCAAGAATTTAGCTTCTGGTACAACCAGGATTATTGTTTGTCCTAGTCAGAGTTCTGAGTCAGGATGAAGACCACATTCACAGCAAAAGTGCATAAACTGTGTTCACCAGTGAGAATCTGAATCCATTTGCAAGCACCCATTCTGAAAGATGATCAATATCTTGCTGAAGCTGTCTTTCTATAATCACTCATACTACATGAATTACAGAAAGTGGTGAAGTCATCCACACAGAGGGCATTATTTACTGTTGGAGGAAGTTGTTCTGTTATTGAGTTGACCTTGATCACAAAACATATGTGACATTTAAAACTGAACTTTGTGAGATTTCCTCCTCTTTTGCTTATAAGATCATGAGAAAGCAATTCCCATTGAAACTTACAGATTTGGATACATAAGATCTTGATAAAAAGAAGGAGATTCCCCTCTAAGACAAAAATTATATCGATCTATTAGTATTCCAAATCTCCAAGCAGTATCATATGCTTCTTCTCTATCAAGAAAAACTGATACAAACGATTGCTCACTGTGTAGGCTTCTGTGGAGAAAGGAAATATTAGAATAACAATTTTCTAGTATTTTGCATATGAAAGCAAATAAATTTGAAAAACTCATAATTCAACAACATCTGTTGAGCAATAGATTAACAGTTCTATTAAGGTATAGAGACAATGCTGCTTCTACGTTTTTGGAAACTGCACCAGCAGTTCACTAGTAAGTGTGCATTAAGAATTTACCGAAGCATGGAAGTCGCATTACTCAAAGAAAGTATAATGAATATAAATTATGAGCCTTCAAAAATAGAGAGCCTAAGCACTCTTCATATAGATTAATTTCTCTCCTCGCAAACATTTGGAATAGTTTGGACAGACTTCCCTATGAAAAATCAGAACACGTTAGTACTGTAAGCAAAGAAAGAAAGAAGTAGCTTTCAAAATTTATCAATGAAAGAAACAACCATAATGATTGACTACCACTCAATAATCAACAAGTCATCTTGGAACGGTGTCATGGCTTGGGAAGCTACGAGGAAAGAATGTCAGTAGTGCATGGCAAGTGGTCAGAGATTGCTCGAGGGAAGCAGTATCAGACTGAATACCAAAAGTCGGGAGGATAAACCAAGTTAGAATTAAATGGATGAGTAGGGATATAAAGCAAGAGCTGCAAAAACAGAAAACATTGTGGAGGAAAATATAAAGAAAATAGTAATCAGCATATTCATGAACAGTACAAAGTGTAAACAAGAAAGATGACTAGTATGGTATGGTAAGGAAGGCCAAATCAGACTATGAGAGAGAATTAGTCAAACAGGACAAAGTAAACCCAAAAGAGTTTTTTCATTATGTAGCAAGTAAGAAGAAAAATGAATGACTATGGTAGAATGACTTTAAACAATATTCAAAGTAGGAAGGTGACTGAGCCAAAAGAAATAGTTCAGTTGCTGAGTGACCAATTTGCAAATGTGTATCATCCAGGTGGAGATTTTACAGAGAATCCATATGGTAGCATATAGCTGCCCCACCAGCTGTATGGCTGAGGGAATAGGATAGGATAGGATGTTACAGAGACACATATCAAAACTGAGGTAGATGAATGGAAGGTGTTCAGCATATTAAAGATTATGAATGGGAACACAGTAGTAGGACTGGATGGCATATCAGTCCATGTACTATGTGAATGTGCAAGAGACTTGGCATTTCCTCTGATGAAGTTGTTCAATCTAAGTCTCATGTCTGGCAGGGTTCCAAGGGAGTGGAAAGAGGGCAAGATAGTACCATTGCATAAAAGTGGCTCCAAGACAGAGGTAGCAAACTACAGACCAATTAATAGATCGGGAGTGGTGGTTAAAGTATTGGAAAAGCTGGTGAAAGGTAAAATACAAGAGTGGGTGAATAGGGATGCAATACTCCATAGTGGGCAGCATGGCTTTGTAAAGGGTAGGTCCTGTCTTAGTAACTTATTCACATTTTATAAAGTGACAGCAGAACTGGATAAAGGTAATGGCTACACCATGATACTACTCGACTTTGCCAAGGCATCTGACAGAATACCACATGGAAGTATTACAAAAACTGGAGAAGATGGGAATGGATATGAGGCTAGTAGCATGGATAAGGGGATGGCTGATGGACAGACACCAGAGAGTAGTATATGGTGGAGTCTAGGTCAGGATTCAGTACTAGGGCCACTACTCTTTAATTTGTATATCAATGACATATGGAAAGATTTAAGAGTGGATATTCAGTTGTTTGCTGATGATGCAAAGCTGGGGAGAGTAATAGTTGATAAAAGTGATGTAGATATCCTGCAGGAGGATTAAAATAAATTGGCATTGTGGGAAAAGGATAATAATTGTCAATTTATGTTGCAAAATGTATATTATGCACTTCTGGTTGAAAAGATTGCATATGGTGTATTATATTGATGGTATTAGTTTGCAGGAAATTGATGAGGCTAGGGACTTGGGGATAATGGTGGACAAAGAGTCAAAGTTCAGAGGGCATATTGCAAAAGTTGATAAAATAGCAATGAATTATTTGGATGTTGAAAAACACACTAAAAAGAAAAGATAAGGCAGTTATTATCCCTCTTTATAAAGGCTATGATTTGGCTACTGCATACAGATTTGACCACCTGGGTTTCTTGGGGACCAGGAGGTGGTAGGAGGATTCAGAGACGAGTGACCAATAAGGTGACAGGTCTGTGGAATACTCCGTATGAAGATAGGTTGAACATTTGTGGGTTACAAAGTTTAGTTGATAGGCAGAAAAAAAAAAGGGGGGGACATGATAGAAACTTTTAAGATATTAAAGGGTTTCATAAAATTGATGCAAGCAAAATTTTTCAATATATGACAAATAGAGAAGTAAGGGCCATCTTACTTCTCTATTTGTCATATATTGAAATGACAAATTGAAATTTGTCATTTCAATATATGACAAATTTCAATTTACCACTCTCCGCACAAAAAATCTGATTTTTTGTGCGGAGAGTGGTAAATGAGTGGAATGGATTGCTAGAATTGGTTGCGAGTTCTCAGATAGTGAATGGAATCAAGGAGAGGATTAGTGTATATGATGGTTGATTTGGGTCTCCCAAGATACCATGGAGATACGGTAAATAATGATAATGATCCTGAAACTTTCCAGTGATTCAATTTTGCAATCTCCCCAAGTAAGATTTGTAAATCAGATATCATAGCAAATATGGAATAAAGCCTCCAAAGAATACCAAGAGATGCATGTTTTCTTGGCATTCCAATAGCTCCTGTCCTTTTACCAGCAAAACCACCTAAAAATAATATCACAAAAATAGAATTAAAGGCCTTAAAAAACATCTACAGAATACATGAAAAAGACAAAATCACTCCTTGGAGATGCAAACACCTCTGGAAAGTGAGCACAAGATCCCATGGGATCTTTCCATAATAAAACCAATAATTTAATTAAAAAAAAAAAAAAAAGCCTGAATCTAGACATTCTCTTGTACCTAGAATATATGGAGTCTCTAAACTGCATAAACAAAACTTGCCATTGAAAGATGATGATGATTATTTGAGGATTTTAGATCCTTCCCTGGCTTAAAAATAATAATTACCTTTTGCCAGGTATTCAGAAACATGCTCTCACAGAAAATTGTTGTAAAGATACATCAGATGATAGATAGTTGATGGTGAAAGATGTTTTATCCATACCACCTTGTAATGGATATTATTTGGTCCAACTGCATTTAAGCAAAGCAGTTTTCATTTTAATGAATGGCCTGTTTCCTCAGTGCTGTTCCAGATTTGTTGTTTTTCTGTTTTGCTTTTTTTGTGCAAGGAATTCAGTGGGGGGGGGGGGGAATAAGATGATGTTGCTGATGTTTTAGAAAAAATCTCTTTGAGTGTGTTGGCAAATTGCTGTTGGATCAGAAATTGTGCAGACACTGTGTTCAAGGATAGAGAGTCAGGGGAAGATATATCTGCCCTTCATTTTCTGGATTTTGTCAGACTTCATTAGCATTTGTTGTTCCTGTTATGGAGGATGCATAATGGATAGAAGATTACTTTTGATACTGATGCTGAGTAAGTCTTCCTCAAGCTTGGGCCTGTTTGAAAGCATTAAGGTTAGTTATTATGGGATATCACTGAAAAATACCCAAAACTTTCCTCTCTGCTTCTTTTGCTGTGCAATCAACATTTCACCATCAATTAGGGAAACTGACTAGATGCTTTAGAAACCAGCCGTGGAAGCTTGTGTTACACACTGTCACATGATTCATTGAATCGCTCATAGAAGAGCTCACTGTTGCAGAATCAAATTCTACTAATGATAAAAAGGTGAGCCAATCAGACTGTTTATCAGTTTCCAAACTAAAGCGTGGGAAATAATACATACATGAATTATTTTAGGGAGGAACTGAAGCATCCTAGCCACCTGATAATAGTCAATCCACTACAAAGTCTTAGGGCATGCTTTTTTTCCCTCTGCTGTGCACTTTCCATTATTTTTCTTATTAGTGGATTTTTGCATACTGGAATCATTTTTGGCATGTCCTTGGGAATGAGTCCAAACTGATTTGTCTCCATCATTTGATCAAATGAAATGGCAAGTAAGTCATATTGTTCAGGGATGTTCTAAATGTAAGAAGGCGGGATCGATATACAGGTTTGAAACCCTAATGACACTTTTTCCCCACTGGTTAGTTGGCGTAAGAGGGTTTACCAGATGTTGCTACCACTTCTGTGGTATACTGCATCTTCACCTCCTGATAAGTGACATGCTGCTGTGTTTTTATCATCTTCTGGATCTACTTTTCATCCTTCCACCTTTGGCATGCTCGGGAGTTAAGTTTCCCCTCACAGGGGCATTATGGTAATATCTTTCAATCTTTGTTTTTATGATCCTTTCTTTTTGTTTTGTCTTATTATCATATCATGGCAGGCAGTTTTCCCAGTACCTTCCATTGCATGCTGCCTTAAGAGTAATTATCCCTTAGTAGCTGCATAAATTTCATTACCTTTTGCCCATTTCATCTTTCCTTTTCCTAATCCATATCTTCATAGTTGAAATCTTCTCTTCCCCAATAATAATCTGCTCTCCACTCATTACATTTAGTTGCCAATGCATATCATTCACATAACCACTCATATGCACAGCTTTGAATGTCATAAGTATGGTCATTCTCAGCTGTGCATATGAGTGATTATGCGAATGATACACAGTGGCAAATAAATGCAACGAGTGTGTGATTATTTTTTGGAGAAGAGAAGATTTCAACTATGAGGACATAGATTAGGACATAATTACTCTTAAGGCAGCATGCGATGAGAGGCACCAGAAGATTGAATGCAGGATGTTCTGACTATCAAAGAATTTGTCTATAATAAAGGTGGCTGGCTACATAGTTGCCAATATGTGAGAGCATAGTTCTGACCCAAGAAGGGTTACATGTGGAATTACAGAGCTACTATTTATGACAAACTCAGATGCTTGAAGATGTGCCATGGGATGATAACTGCAGGGAAGACGGATCAATGTTAGGAGGGCATGGCAAATGGTTAAGGAATGTTCAAAGGAATAGAAGAGTGGATACCTAGAATTAGCAGGATAAATAAAGAAGTTGGATCTCAGAATTCAAGAAACTAGGCATTCTCATTTGTTCAAAAGGCTATTTTACACCCAACCAACTCCTAGCTATATACAAATCCAAAATCCACCCATGCTTAGAATACTGTTCACATGTTTGGGATGGCGCACCTAAAACTTCCCTTAAAAATCCTTGATGCTGTCGAGAGGTGAACAATTAGGTTCGTTGATGATCCCTCTCTTACAGATTCACTTCAATATCTATCTAACAGACGCAGTGTTTCAGAACTGTGTCTATGTTAAAGATATTTCTATGGTCACTGCTCCAGTGAATTGGGAACTATCGTTCCTTCAATTTTCAGTTGCACCTGTTAATACAAGAGCAGCAGCTGCCCAGCATCCACTTACTTGCAACTGCAAACACACCGAACCTGCTTCTCCTCTTCATTTTTTATTCCATCCACCTCAGTCCTCTAGAACAGCCTTCCTCATGAAGTATTCCCAAACAATTACAAGTTGCAGCTCTTCAAAAATGACATTAATAAACTTCTATCTGAATCCTCGTATGCACCCCACACAAAGCACTGAGGTCTCTTGTCCTCTCATGTATGGGATCAATAAAAAAAAAAAAAAAAAAAAAAAAAAAAAAAAAAAAAAAAAAAAAAAAATTAAATGGATGAGTAACATCATTATGCAGGAGATGCTAGAAAAAAGACTTGTGAAAGACATTTAAAACAAAAAATTATTAACCATCTAACGAGCATCATAAAGCACAGACCAGAAGAGTGACCAGTACAATAACGAAGGTAAAATCAGGGACAGGAGGAAATTAGCTGAGTGAGCCAAAGGTAATCCAATAAAGTTCTATCAGTATTTGGCAAGGAAAAGGAAGCAGGACTATGGCAGAATATTACTGATGAATGCTGATGATAGGGAGGTGATTGAAGGAGATGAACTAGTTGAATTTCTGAGTGATTACTTTTCAAAAGGTTTATCATCTAGCTGGATATATTGCCATAACAGGTGTGACATAGGGTAAGATTGAAACTGAGATGGATGAAGCAGAGGTGTATACGATATTACAAACTAGCAAAAATTTATCGAATTCATTGAAAATAACATAATTCCACCTACAGTTGATAACTATGAAAGATTCATTCACTAAACTCCTCATAGCATCTGGAAAGAAACACATCGTAAGAGGATTCAGAAAAATCTACGCACTATGCTAGTCGACTGAAAGTAGTATTCTTCTGGCAGAATATGAAAACAGAACCATACAGATACAGCTTCTGCACTCTTAAGGTCCTTGGATGATGGTAGCAGAACTCGTTGGCAAGAAGAAATGAACAACCTCAACTTTATTGGATCAAGTTGCAAGGCTTGGTCACTGCTCCATCGACTGGGAGATACAAGTGCTTCAAACAGAACCAAAGGGAAAGTAAATCCTAAGAGTAGGTAAAAATCTTAGCACAAAAAGCTAAATCCCAAATTCCCACAGATATCAAAAAAAGAGATCCATTATTAATAGAAAGGGGGGATGGTAAATCCCTTTATGTTTTTACAGCCAGGTACGAAACTCAGATCGAAATCCATAGTTTCGTGCCGAAAAAAACTATCGGCAAGCCCAAGTGTAAATGATGACTTGGGTAGCACAACACCAGGGCAACTCCATGCAAAGGTGGAGCAAGCTCCGCCACTAACTTCAATATTCTCTCATCATAATGTACATTACTAACTTTAATATTCTCCCATCATAATGTACATTATGAGAGAATATTAAAGTTAGTGACGGAGCTTGCCCCACCTTTGCATGGAGTTGCCCTGGTGTTGTACTACCCAAGTGATCATTTACACTTGGGCTTGCCGATAGTTTTTTTCGGCATGAAACTCTATGGATTTCGATCTGAGTTTCGTACCCAGCTGTAAAAACAAAGGGATTTACCATCCCCCTTTCTATTAACATATTCGCCGGTAAAATAGCCTTTCAGCTTATTAACTTAGAGGTCCATTATCTTTACAAAAAAGGTTTCTTTCATGTCATACATCATAGCAAACTCCAATCCAGTAACTCCAGATGAAACTGACACAGCACTAAAACTAACAAAAACAGGTGAAGCTTCTGACATTGATGGCATCCTACCAGACACTCATCTTGGTCCAAGAGCAATATCCTGGCTATCCAATTTCTTCTCCTTGGTTTTGGATACCAAAATTTTGGCATGAATCAAAGATATCTTGCCAAACCCAATAAATCAACTGATGACCCTAATAACCCTCGTCATTACTCTGCACTACTTACAAACTTTTTGAAAGGATTATCCTTTCTAGGATGTCTCCAAAAATAGAAACTATCTTACCCAGTGAATCCAGCTGGTTCACTGGGTAAGATAAGAAGAAGCTGGTGCACACCAGGACCTAGCTCTCATAACCCATACAGAATCTGGATACCAAAAGGGTTTAAAAACAGGTATCACTACAGGTATGGGTAGTGGTCCTTCCCTTGATGCATAGCAGTATACATGTCCACAAGGAGATGTGCTGTGCATTATGGGAGATACTGAGACAAGTAGTTGGGAACTTTATCCACCTTTGCTGCGAGTTTCCCGGTGTTGTACTACCTTACCTCAGTCCTGAAGATATTTTCAGGCGCAAACTTTGTTTGCTCATACTTGGATAAAGGATTAAACTAAATTTATTAAGGTACTACCTTCATAGACCTAACATCAATTTATCACCATATGATAAAGTAGCCAAAAAACTCTTAAAATTACTAGAACAAATGTGCTCTAATAGGGGAAAAAAAGGTTCATCTAAATTAACAAAAAAATAGCACATTAATCCTGCAGGATGTGCCACAAGGATCTGTCCTCACCCCAGTTTTATTCAACCTGTACAAAAATGACATCCCACCAACAGCCAGTGGAAAGTTTATCTGTGCTGATGACATAGCTATCGCCACTCAAGACAGTAACCTTCAAGGCCTCGAGGAAACACTGAGCAAAGGTCTGAGCACATAACAAGCTGAAATCTATCTCCTAATCCAAGCAAAACTGATGTTTCTACTTTCCAACTAAATAACGATGAGGTACATACACCACTAACAATACACTTCTGCAACAGGACTGCAATCCATATTAACTTCGTGTCACACTTGACTGTAATTTAACTTACACAAAAAAAAAAAAAAAAAAAAAAAAAAAAAAAACTAAGTTAAAGATATCTGCTTGGAACAGCATCATAATCAAGTCGACAGGCACAACTTGGGGTTGTATTGCCTCGACTTTTAGAAGTTCCCTGTTGCAAAGTACTTTTCACCAGTTTGGAGCTGAAGTTACTACATGACTCTCTCTCATGGACACACAGCTTAACATAACAATAAGTACCATTTCTGGTACTTATTTTTTTCCCATACCACTCCTCCATGTTTCAGAAGAGAAGAAACTACCATCAAAGAAATAAAGAAAATCAGAAATAACATGTACCGTCCTATACATCAAGATATCTCTTCTACCACCAGCTTGTCGCTTTACCTTCCAATCTCCCATATGGCTAGTGGAAGTACAAACAAGTACCTGATTACAGATCTATCAAACTTCCCGGATTCAATCTACTTTGACACCTCTGGAACCAGCTAAACAGGTTTAGGACAAGACAAGACCACCGTGACCACTTATTACATCTGTGGGAAATTCACGGTCACTTTTGAGTGTGTGGTGCTATGCAGACTCTGCATCATATCACTGATGAATGCTCCACATATTCCTTCCCTGGAGGCCTCAAAAACTTACATTTACTCTAATTTACACCACTGATTAGTTAACAGAACTGTCTGTATATAGTTTTGCTCATTAATTTCATGTATTTTCCCCCCATATGCTAAATAAAATAATACAACATTACAGAACCTTGATGTTAATATGGCTATGCGATATCAGCTTGCATATTGTAAGAATGTGCTAGGGAATTGGCAGTGCCTTAAACAGACTGTGAGTCTTTTTAGCTCTGATAAGAATTCCAAGGAAATGGAAAGAGGAAAAAAATAGTTCCATAACAAAAAGGAGGCTAAAAGACACCAAAAGCAATTTATCGAGTGACTATAGGCTTGTTTAAGATACTGAAGAAGTATCTTAAACGCTTAAAATTACTAGAAGGCAAAGTTCGGGAACGAGTAGAATAAGATACTGTATGTATGGCAGCATGGTTTTGTGAAGAGTAGGCCATGCATCAGTAATTTAGTCACTTTTTTATAACATGCACGTATCAGCTGAGTTAGATAAGGGCCTATACAATGATACTGCTAGACTTTGAAGAAGTATCTGACAGGTACTGCACAGAACTCTGTTATATAAATTGTAGCAAATGGATTTGAATATGAAGCTTGTGAGGTGGATAAAAGGGTGATTATTTGATACCTGGCACAGGATCCATTGGAAAAATGCTACCTTACTACACTGAAGCAAATTTATATTTGAGTTGCTTTTTCCTTGAATTGCTGTAGCTCTTACCAATCCCAAGTGAAAAAAATATGGTTGTATCAAACTGCCTATCACAAAAAACCCTCATTGACAGACAGTCAGTCCAATGGCCAAGAACACCCAACCGAAGCCAATAGGTAGCATAAATATAGGACTTTAGGTCTATGCCTACTGTGCATTATTTTCTTGCTTGTAATACAATACCACTTGATAGTATTTTATATAATTCATTTTGTAGCGATAGTTGTATTTTGCAATAGTCAATGTGCTGTGCAGGCTAGGGGTAGTATCAGTACTCAACGCTGGAGCTGCATTCAATGCAGACGGTACTAAACCGCTACCTAGTGGGGATAACGTAGTGAAGGTAATGCATGATTTAAGTGCAGTTTGGGCTGGTAGCATTGCAGTATCAAGGACTTATACAATGAAACAAGAATCTTCTTACTTCTACAAATCAGTATCCTCTGCCTTATTCCCAGAATTCACTGTGTTGTACTCACAATTTTGGCAATGTGTCTCTAAAGTTTAGATCCTTATCCACTACCACCTCAAGGTCTCTTATTTACTCCACTGCCAAAAATATATCCCTGCCAAGTATAAATTCTACACCCCATCTTTTTGTTTCCCAAATATTAAAACCTAACATTTTGCAACACTGAACTGGCATGCCCACTCCTAAGCCTTCACTCAATCTATTCAAATCTTCTTGTAAATTCAGGATATCTGGTTTACCCCTCATAGTATGTCTCAACTTTGCATCATCTGGAAATAATTGAATATCCCATTCAAATTTTTCCCAATATGTTAGCATGCAGGTTAAACAGCAATGGTCCTAAAACAAACCCCCGAGGCACACCACTAGGTGACTTTCCTTTTCTGGCATATTGCTCCCCCATACACAACTTGCTGATACCTATCAGCAAGTTGTGATTTAATCCAATGCAGTTATGATTTAATACCGCATGTTTACATTTCTCTCGAATGTGAATAGCAGCATGAATGGTCTGTAGTGTTTGTGTGTACAAATTTTGATAATTTTTAATTTTCATAATAGATTTATGTACATTTTATGGTAGTAAATGATAAAACATAGTAGTATCTACATATATTTTATACATTCATAACATACCTAACTTTGTCATAATTTTTTTGATATTTCTAGGCTATGCAGACAATCTGCAAGTTTTTTTTAATTGTTGTAAATCTCAAAAAAAATTTTCCAGTACAGTCATCCCCCGAGTTACATAAGTAACGCGTTCCGTAAACCTTTACGTAACTTGAATTTTGCGTAAGTCGAATTTGTAAATTGCTTCAGTATAACTTCGTAAGAAACTGCAATGTTTGTTATTATTATATGTATGTATATATACAGATACGTATATTATTTACACAGTATTATTTTATAAATGAAACATCATGCAGCAGTATTTACTCGGATATCTACTCTATAATATAAAATGATAAGCCTTTTTTTTGTAACGTTTTCATGTCACGTTTTTTTGTCAAGTTATTTGAAACTCAGGGGCTAGCCTGAGTGCCGAGTCTTCAAAATTTGAGTCATCAGAATTCAAAGAGAACCGGCCTACCAGTCCGGAACTCGGGGGATGGGAGCCGGCGGACAGATCCCCCTTTCGAGTTTTCAAAATTCTAGTCATCAGAATTCAAGGAGAACTGGCCTACCAGTCTGGAACTCGGGGGGGGGGGGGGGGGGGGGGGGTCCCCTAGTAAACTATAAAAGTATGAAAAATATATAAAATATAAAAACAAACAGAATAACACTTTTCAAATAAAAAAATGTCCTGTGACAGCTAATTTAGCTCTGTAGTGGGAGAGTCTGCGCTGGAGGTGGATGGTTGTGAAGAGAAATGCTGTTCTCTTCTCTGGCAACTTTTACCCCCTCTATGTTGAAGGCTGAGCGTAATCGGGGTCACCTGAGTTGTCATCTTGACATTGTGAGTGGCATCTCACAAACACGTCTAGAGTAGATTGTGTGGTCACATACTTTTTGTCATCGTAGATGGCCTTGTAGCTAGACATATCGGAATGGATACGGTGGTTAACATTCTCGAACCGCTTGGTGTTCGGATCCATCGATTCTAATTTTGCTAGTGCCGTGTCTATCAGGTTAATAGCCTCGACTAGTCCCTTTGTTGTAAATTTCTTACCATCTGGAGTTGGCAGTTCAATCGGCATAGTATTTTCTTCGGAATTTCGGAATGCCTCCAACTGAATAAAGTCATCATTAGTAAGCTCTTCATCAGTTGGAAGCTCGTTAACGTCAACGTTATCCACTTCCAGCTCTAATTGCTCTGCCAGTTGCGCACGGGTCTTCTCCGTCGCTTGCTGTAATTCTTGTGTCAACTCAACCGTATCAGTCGTTGTCTGCTCTCCTTCCTTTAAACGATTTTGCACCATTTCTGGGCAGAGTTTCTTCCACACAGCGTTTGTTGTTGTCCACTTGACTTCATCCCATGCCACCCTGATGTTTTCGATAGCGTCAAGGATATTATAATTCTTCCAGAAATCACGTAGAGTAATGCCCTCACCACTGTCAATGGCCAAGTTTGCTTGGGGAAACATACGCTGCAGATAGTAGGCTTTGAAAGTCACAGTAGCATCTTGATCCATAGGTGCAACAGTGCAGCGGTTCTAGGAGGCAGGTAAACAATTTTTACGTCAGAATGAAAGTCATCCAACTCTTCCGGGTAGCTGGGGACATTGTCCAGGAGGAGAAGCACTTTAAACAGGATTCCTTTCTTGGCACAATATTCCTTCACCTGGGTCTATGGGAACACTACACTATAAGCGGTTTAAGTTTCAAATCCCCTGAAGTGTTGCCGCCAATCATAACAGTGATCTGATCTTTTGGAACTTGAATCCAGGCATAGATTTTTCCTCTTTTGAAATAAATGTCCGTGTTGGCATCCTCTTCCAAAACAGAGCCATTTCGTCAACATTAAATATTTGCTCAGGAAAATATTCCCCATCCTCAATTATTTCTGCCAGAAGTTCGGGAAATTTACTTGCTACGTATGTTTTCCCCGTCTTCATACATACGAATTATTTTCAACTTTTCTTCTAAAGTAATTGCAGACCTTTGTTTTTTAGATTTATTACCAGCGCATTCGATTTTGCGTTTCAAATCCATTTTAAGGGTAAATAAACAATGAACACTAACGGTCATAAACAAGTGACTAAACTAACCATGCGAGGCATGGACTACTGACAGGTCAGGGAAAGGAGGAATTGTTTACTGAGTCCTTATTTCTAATTGGTAGGTTTCAGTTTGAATGTTACGGCTTTTGTGCACTTGCCCTCTGTTGCTCCTGGCGTTTACCGGTCACCACAGAGGGCAAGGGCACAGATTTATTACTTAACTGCAAATTTACGTAAGTCGTGTATTACGTAAGTCTGGGGATGACTGTATATTTAATGAAAAAATATCTGGGTATAAGTGGACCTATGCAGTTCAAACACGTGTTATTCAAGGGTCAACTATATATATATATATCATATCTTTCATTCTCTAACTCTGACAGTGAAATAAATTCAATTTGAGTTTCAACTTCAAATACCATACCAAACAAACTGAACATAACATTCAGCTAAAAGTTCTGTAAGTTAAGTTAAGTTAAAAGTTAAGTGCCTGAAATCATCTTCATAAAATCTTCTGGATGACAAGTAGAATATCCTGCCACTTCTGTTACAGAGAACTCTCCATATGTCACTTGCTTCCCAGCTGAGTGCAAAGAGTTGCAGCAAAGGTTGTGTGCTTGTTTGTTAGAATTTGTTTACAAAATCATTCAACTTAGAGGGAAGTATAGTAACTGGTGAAGGAAATATGGCGGTGACTTTGTCTTTGCACGAGATTAATTTTGATTTTAGCTGTTTCGTGAAATGTGACGTGCTATACGTATTCGTTCAATTATGTAGATAAATTATGGATATTATAGGCGGATAGAGGGAAGGAGCGTGCGAAGTGTGATCTGAATGAGGACTTCATCAGGGGTAACATATTGGTAACTGAAAATATTAGTAGTGAGAATGCCACAAAGGATGAGTGCTCATCTGAAAGCAAAAAGGAACAGTCTAAAAGAGCAGTGAAAACCCCATAAAAAAGTTTTGAAAAAGCAAACAAGTAATCTTAACAATCGATGGTGAAAACGATGAAAGTGAAGTTTCTGCTTCAAAATCCATCTGGGTGATAATGCCTACACCTGCATCAACTTTTTCTTAAGTGCCTCAAATCATCTTCATAGGATCTTCTGAGTGACCAGTAAGGTATCTATCATCATCATATTCCTGATATGTACCCCTCCAGGGGTGTACTGGATGTTAGGATAGTACTATATGAAAAACTAACATCGTTACTAACTTTCTATCAACAATTTTCCTCCAAATCAATCTGTTATCTGTAAAGACTCCAACATTATCAGATCTTATATTTTGGTCTTCTGAGGCACTTTTTACTGTATCAATTCACCTATATCTTGGTCTTTCTCCTGCCAACCTGGCAGAGAACACTTGTTTTGCTAATCTTTCCTCTCTCATTTCTGTTTAAGTGACCATACCACCTGAGATTAGCTCTGTTAACTCATCCCTGGATGCTAACAATGTCAAGTTCTTTCCTAATATCCTCATTTTTAATATGATATTGGCATTGATACCATCTGTTCACACCCCTAATCTTTCTCCGGACTATCATATCTGTGGTCTTTTGTCAAGTGTTTTACTTTTAAGCCAGCTCTCAGATCCATAAGTTAAAATTGGTTTGAACACTTTTATATACAGCTAATTTAGTGTTCTGACTAATTTCTCTCTTATTCCATATAAATTTATTCACTTGACTTCCTACCATACCAGCTTTGTTGATTCTGTTGTCTATTTCCAAATTTAATTTACCATCTTCACTAAAAATTGTGACTAAGTAGCTGAAATGTTTTGCTTGTTGTATAGTCTCTCCATCGATGCAGTGGATATTTTCAATGCTTCTGCCTATTTTCATATGAAATTAATTACAACAGTCATTCAATTTAGTTAGAGAATCTTGCAGACTTGGACTGGATTTATTTAAAAGTAAAACATCATCTGCATAAAGTAGAGCTCCAATTTTGATATCATGTTTAATACTGCTTTCCTTCGTAATGGAATCCATATAGATATGAATAAAAGAGGGGATAATGAACGCCCTTGTCTGACACCAGAATTAGCATCAAATTTAACATCATTAGGGTGTCCTGCTGCTCCTATTACAAAGAAGTCTCCACACACTTGCTTCCCAGTTGAGTGCAACATTTTCACTGATGTATGAAGGCTTGTACATTGTACTGCGATTCAATATTAACTTCACAGTTCCACCTTGGAGAGTAGATAAAGATGCATATAAAACTTCATTGAGTTTTTTCTCATTCTTCCTCTAATCTCTAACCTGATGTTTCCCTTTCACAGTGAGAGCTGTTCAGGAAACTCGCACCTAACATGCATCTATTATCTAGATTCAAAGCGAAACTAAAGTGACAAAATGGCTTCTGTTAGTGCAGAAACTGCACATTACAAATAGCATATTGCATATGAATATTATTATAAACAGACATAAAATAATACACATCCAACATTTTTTGTGTACATTTAAATTTCGTTTTTTTTACTCCACGTTCAGGAATGAGTGAATAGGAATCAGATGTAGGGCAGCATGGTTTTGTGAAGGGTAAGTCATGCATCAGTAATTTACTCACTTTTAATAACAGAAACATATTAGATGAGTTGGGTAAGGAGAATTGCTACACAATGATACTGCTAGACTTTGCAGAAGCATCTGACACAGTACTGCATGGAACTCAGTTATATAAATTCTAGTAAATGGGTTTGGATATGAATTGGTCAGGTGGATAAAAGGGTAGTTATCTGGATTAGCACACCACGCTCTAAATATTTGCATAGGATCCACTGGGGGAAAAAATCCACCTTTGCCTTTATGTGCTCCGGGAAAGCAAGATTTATTTTGCAAAGAGATGGAGAGATATCAACATGACATCCTCGGATTAGTGGAGATGCACTAGACAGTCAGGGTAGATGAGAGATGGAAGAATCATCTGATCTGGCAGTAGTATAAAACGTGAGATAGGAGTTGGATTTCTTCTAAATAAAAGAGGAAGAGAAGCATTATTAGGTTAAAAACCAGTGACAGAATAATAATAATGGCAAGATTTTCACCAAGACCATTTAACATCGCTGCAATTCAAGTCTATTTGCCTACTTCAGAAAGTACTGAAGAAGAAATACAGTTATTCGATAACAACTTGGAAATAATTATAAAATCAATAGGAAAGAAAGATATTCTGATTATTGGAGGAGATTGGGATGCAAAGATTGGATACGACAATGAAGGATGGGAAAGAATACTTATATTTTCCTTGAAGCATGACTTGGTCATTTATAACACATATTTCTAACAAAAAAAGACTGCAGGAAGTGGATATGGCAGTCACTAGATGAAAGAACTAAGAACATGCTAGACACGATACTCATAAACAAGAGATGAGCCACATCAGTTCAGCAGTGTTGAACGTTTCGAACAGCAGTGATTGCCAATATCAAGTTGAAACTCAGCAACAAGTAAAGGCAATTCTCAGAATTAGAAAGAGATATGAAGAATCTAAATGAGGAAATTATGGAGTCACTTTCATTGACCTAACATCGGCTTATGACAGTCTAGATCAAGGGCCTCCTCCTCAAGCTAGGAAATATTATAAGGTGCAAACAAAAACTTTCCAGGTTTTCAAATCCATTCTCTCCAAAAGAAAGATCCGAGTCCATATTGGTGGAAAAAACAAGAACAGGCCCAGTTTCCTTCACAATGGTCTCCCACAGGGCTCTGTGTTAGCCCCTTTACTCTTTAACATCTACATGTATGACTTACCATATACCAGCTCAAGCAAGTATATGTATGCTGATGACCTAGCGATCCTACATCAATCCACCTCCTTCGCCAACCTGAATCAACAATCCAAAGATCAACTGGTGCACACTGTTTGAACATCACATCAAAGCTTTTGGCCAAGCTCAAACTTTGGGAGACACAACTCACACGACTTAACTCATTTTCAGCTTCTTGCTGAGTCCAACTGTTTGTCTCTTAATGAATACACTACAAAATTAGCCGTGTTGCGAAGTGAGTTCGAAAAGAGATTTAGTGATTTTCGTAACCAAAGTCTTCTTTAGATTTATTTCCAATGCCATTCAGTGTCAATGCTGCCGAAATGCCAGGTTCAGTACAAATGGAGCTGCTTGAACTCCAAAACAACTCTTCTTTGAGAGAAAAATTATTCAATGTGCCCTTGCTTACATTTTACAAAGACTACATTTCTGAGGACGCATTCCATAATTTTTGCCGGCATGCTCTGAAGATGTGCGTTTTGTTAGGAAGCATATACTTATGTGAGCAGTTCTTTTCCAGAATGAAGCATGTGAAGCCCAAGATAAAAACTCAGATTACAGACCAACATCTCGAGAATACTCTGCGCATAGCGACTTCCAACATTGATGCCAACTTCGACAAGCTGGTCAAGGAAAAACATTGCCAAGTTGCCCATTGACATTGTAAATAATTAATGTTTTTTTTAAATATTGATTGCATTTACTATCATGAACCTGACTCCTACCTACACTCTTAAAGCTGAGTGTTTATTTTTATAGGATTTTACGTAAAGTATCAAATGCAGCATTCCTTGTGAATCTGGAAAGCATCTTGCAATTCTAAATACCACAGTATAGCTTAGTGGCCCACAGGCTTCAGTGAAATTTTTAATGCGGCCTGCACTGTCTGAAAGGTTGAAGACCCCTGGTGTAAAGGAACGGGCATTTCCATTTCTTTAAGTCAGTCAGAAAACAAAGTGGAAAGAACATGAGGAGAGAAACAAAATAGTTTTCTAAAAATAAACAGCTGAAATTTCTTCCAAAGGAAGCTAAGCTGAAGTGTGAATAAAGTTGCTAAGAGGTATTTTTTTTTTTTTTTTTGAAATAAAAAACTGTTCCTTTTAAATGCATTGAGCAACAAACTTTTGCTGATTAAATGCTTTAAACACAAAAGTCATTATTAACATTATCCTAAATATGAATCTGTCCTATTAACTAGATCATGGTTGTCCAACCTTTTGACTTCCTGGGGCACATTTAGTGAAGAGGAATTGTCTTGGGCAACATATAAAATGTATAATATAGTTAATGTATATGAGTAACAAAACTTCCTTTATTTTTTTTAAATTTTTATTATAACATTAAAAAAAAGGGAGCAGCATAAACTCAAAACTAGTGAGATATTTGGTCTTCTTTAAGTGAAACCAATGCATTTATGTCTGGTTAGATGGAAGTGGTTGCAATTCGTAGCGAGCTCTCAAGGTTCTCGTGAGAAATTTTTTTAACTAACTTTACTTTCGTATGCTTCATTCTTGAAAACAGTTGTTCACAAATTTAGAACTACCAAAAAGCAATGGCATGAATAAAGAGTTATTGTGAAGTAAAGGATTTTTTCTCTGGGAAAATAGGTCTTATAAAAACTAGCAAAGAGACACGATCAAATTTTCTTTCAGTTGAATATCTGATTCAACACAAAATACGAGGCTAATCTTCATTCAACACAAAATACGAGGCTAATCTTCTTGAATGGCAGTCAGTCTCAAGTAGAGTAATGTGGGCAAATATGAGAATGAGGAACTGGACAATGAGACTTATTTGTGCCTATGGTCCCACAGAAGGTTCTACTAAGGTAGAAGTGGAGGAATTTTTTGAGGCTTTAGAAAAAGCAACTGACACAATGAAAAAGGAAAAGTTGGTCCTTGTTGGGGATCTAAATAGCAGAGTAGGAAATGATTGTGAGACATACAAAAATATTTTGGGAAAATTTGGAGAAAAGAGCAAAGCTAATAATAATGGCAAATATCTGTTGGATTTCTACTCAGGACATGGACTGGTTATTACTAACACCATGTTCCAACATAAAAATGTGCACAAATTCGCATGGAGAGAAGAGGCTAGGAATAAGAAAAGTCTCATTGACTATGTTATTGTTGATAGTGATGTTTTCTCCCTGGTGCAGGACACCAGAGTGTACAGAGGATTTGAAATTGGAAGTAATCACTATTTAGTCTTGAGCAGGATAAAATTGAATTTCATATTGAAAAGAATAACATGTAAGAAAGTTTTAAAGCGAATAAAAGTTGAGCAGCTCTCAGATGTGAACTGAAGGCTAAAATACAGAAAGATTATTGAAGAGAAAACGAAAGAGTTTGAGAACAGGAATCAAACCTTGGAGATTCAGTGGCAAACTCTGAAGAAAACATTGATTGATTCTGCCAGAGAGGCATGTGGTGAGGTTATCTGTAAGGATAAAAAAATCAGAAATCCCTGGTGGACACAGGAAGTTAAAGAGGCAGTGAAGGAAAAGAAGAAAGCATATCAAAAGTTCCTGGCAAATAAGTCGGCTTTTACAGAATACAGAGACAAATGTAAGAAAGCTAAACAGTGTGTAAAACTAGCTAAACAAAAGTCATGGGAGGACTTTGGCAAGAACATAGAAAATAAATATCAAGAAGGTGGCAAAATATTCTGGAGGTTGTTGAAGAAGCTTAGGAATGGAGGAAAGAGTACTGTAAAAGGAATTAGAGAGGATAAAGGTGAAATGAAAACAGGAGAAAAAGATATCCTTGAAGTATGGAGTAATTACTTTGAAAAACTGCTAAATGAAACAAGCAGTGATGACAGCACAGTGATAAAAAACACTGACCAGGCATGCAGTCAGGAATACATATCCATACTTGAAGTAGAAAAAGCCATCAAAGGCTTGAAATGTGGAAAGGCAGCAGGAGTAGATGATATTCGACCAGAAATGCTGAAGTATGGTGGTATAAGAGTCTTACGGTGGCTGCACTGCATAGTTCAGAAAGCCTGGACAGAGGGACGAATTCCCGATGATTGGAGTAGAGCTCTCATAGTACCCATATATAAAAAGGGAAATAAAACTGAATGTGAGAATTACAGAGGCATTTCCCTACTGAGTGTTCCTGGCAAGATCTATGCAAGTATACTTGAGAAACGGTTGAGAAGAATTGTGGAAGAAAAGCTTGGTGAAGAACAAGCTGGATTCAGGCCAAATAGAGGCTGTCAGGATCAGATCTTCACTTTACGACAAATAGTCGAGAAAGCATGGGAATATAACAAAGATCTGTATTTAAGTTTTGTCGATTTGGAAAAGGCATATGACAAGGTGCCAAGAGAGAAGCTATTCAATACACTGCAGTTATATGGTGTCAATGGGGGCATTATATCAAGCAATACTTAGTCTTTATTTAAGTTGTGAGTCAGCAGTTAGAATTGAAGGAAGTACAGGAAGATGGTTTAATGTTAAATCTGGTGTGAGACAAGGATGTACATTATCCCCTCTGTTATTCATTATCTATATGGATCACATTATGAAGGAATGTGGTATTAAACCTGATATCAAAATTGGAGATGTTAACGTCAGCTCTTTGCTTTATGCGGATGATGTTATACTTCTAAATAAATCCGCTACAAGTCTGCAAGATTCTCTGACTAAATTGAATAGCTGTTGTAATAGATATGGTATGAAGGTCAGCAATAAAAAGACAAAGACAATGAAAATAGGCAGAATCATTGAAAATGTCAACTGTGTTGTGAATGGAGAACCTGTGGAACAAGTAAAACATTTCAGCTACTTAGGCACAATTTTTACTGAAGATGGTAAACTAAATATAGAAATAGACAACAGAATCAGCAAAGCTGGTATCGTGGGAAGTCAATTGAATAAATTCATATGGAATAAGAAAGAAATTAGTCGGAACACTAAATTAGCTGTATACAAGACTGTGTTCAAACCAATTTTAACTTATGGATTTGAGAGCTGGGTCAGAAGTAAAACACTTGACCAAAGACTAGAGACCGCAGATATGAGAGTCCTGAGAAAGATTAGAGGCGTGAACAGATGGCATCAATGGCAATATCATATTAAAAATGAGGATATTAGGAAAGAACTTGACATTGTCAGCATCCAGGAATGCGTTAGCAGAGCTAATCTCAGATGGTATGGTCACTTAAATAGAATGGGAGAGGAAAGATTAGCAAAACAAGTGTTCTCTGCCAGGTTGGCAGGAAAACGACCCAGAGGAAGACCAAGATATAGGTGGATTGATACGGTGCCTTAGTGCCTTAGACGATAGAAATATAAGATCTGATAATGTTGGAGTCTTGACAAGTAACAGACTGATTTGGAGGAAAATTGTAGATAGGAAGTTAGTAATGATGTAATTTTTTCATGTAGTACTGTCATATCCTGTACACCCCTTGAGGGTACATGGCAGGAATTTGATGATGATGATGAATATCTGATTGCACCTCTATACATTCCATTTGAAAATTCAAAAGTAATGTACTTATGACTGAAAATGGAGTCACAAATATACAAAAAAATCGATAATTTTTTCAGAAATCTTGAAACCTATTCACAAAATCCTGTGTCAAAATGAAAAGAAAGACAGCATATTTTTTTGCATCATATATGAGTGGTCTGAAAGGTTCTGGGTCTAACAATGAAAAAACGCATTTATAATTTCAAAATTCCTTTTAATTCTAAGGCCGGAACAGGCCATGCTAGGCCTAAATCCTTAATATGCATGATGATGATGATGAAAATTCTTTTTATTTTTCAACATAGTTTCCCTTAAGACTAATACATTTATTCCCGCGATGCTCAAGCACCATTATCCCATCCCTGTAGTGGTTCTCAAGTAAGATCTGCAAAATACCCATCAATGGCTGCAATCACCTCTTGATTGGAAGAAAAACGCTGACTATGAGGAAGAGATTTAGTTTTCGGAAGAGATAGAAGTCAGAGAGAGCCAAATCCGGGGGATAGGGTGGATGTTCCAAAAATTCACAGTGCAGATCCCTTAATTTTCCCATACCAAAACACCTTTGTGGGCAGGTGCATTGTCCCGATGAAAGATGATTTCTTTTCTTCTGCAAACCTGGTCTTTTCTCACCAATTTTTTCGTCTAGTCTGGTTAAAAGATCGGAATAATATTCCCCAGTTATTCTTTTAGCCTTTTTAAGATAATTAATAAACAAAATGCTTTTAGCATCCCAAAACACCGATGCCATGATCTTTCCTGCTGATGGAACCGACTTTGTCTTCTTTGGTGCTGAACAACCAGCTTCTGTCCACTGTTTTTGACTGATGTTTGGATTCTGGTGTGCAATGGTGAATCCAAGTCTCATCTATAGTAATAAATCGATGCACAAAATCAGTTTTATTGTTGTTAAAATGTTCCAAGCACTGTTCAGAGATTTTCATGGGAGTGAATTTTTGATCTGCTGTGAGCAAGCGAGGCACCCATCTTGTACAAAGCATTTGCAATTCTTCATGCAAAATATATCCTACACATTCTTTTGAAATGCCTATAGTCTCGGCAATTTCACGCACTCTGATTCACCTGTCATCCAATACCATATTGTGCACTTGATAAATGATTGCTGGTGTTGTTACACTTTTTGGATGTCCTTCACATGGATCATCTTCAAGGCTGGTAAAGCCATGTTTAAATTCGGCAGCCCATTTCTTAATTGTCGAAAACAAAGGAGAAGAGTACCCATAAACGTTTATGAACTTCAAATGAATTTCTTTTGGCATTAAACCATCTTTTACAAAGAATTTTATAACTGCACGATACTCAATTTTATCCATTTCAAGGAATACAGACAACACTTTTGCTTCAGACAGCTGTATAAAACAAATTACTTCATAGAATGACTTGCAATTTCACATGGATGCTTATGACAGATGTACCAACTTAAAAAAAAAAAATCTTGCCGATAGTGTTGCCATCTATGGTTGAAGCGCAAAACTTTTCAGATCACTCTTGTAATAATGTTAAACTTTTAAGATCTTATGGGGTTGCATTACTAACAGTCCAGAGCAACATGCAGCCCACGGGCTGCATGTTGGACATCCTTGAACCAGATAAAGAAAAACTAGTTATTAAAACACTTCATACATAACTGACAGATTTAGACACAGTGAAACCTTTTCTAGTGTACTTTCAGACATGAAGCCATATTTAGTATTTCTCCAATTCTCTCTATGGAGATGGCCAGTAAATCACACCATTCATAAATAATGAAATTGTAAGAAGGTAGGATAAGCGTCACTGTCACCCTTTCACACTTTATTGGTGCCTTCTCAATTCAAGAGCTTTTCACTAGACACTGCTGCTGCTGTGGTGTTTTTTTCTATAAATTAAAGATACTAAAAAATTATATTCTTGGTTTAATGCTGTGGTATACTTCCCGATATGGAATGTTCTACTCGGTATTGATCTTTTGATTTCATCCTACCATTTCTAGCATACTATGGAGTAAGATGGATCTTCCTTCAATTAGCACAGTTGAGTGTTTTACATTCAATCTCTATTCTCGTGCTCATTACTGTTACACTGGTTTCATGACAGGCAGTCTGAGCATGGCCATATTTCTGACATATGAAGCAGCAAAAAGGGTTTAGGATATAGAGCTTAAGCAGGCCATTGAGATACCCTACTTTCTCAGTAATGTTAAAGATTTAGGTATGTTAGATGTAAGGATGATATTTTGATATTAGGATACTATTCCCTTCATATGAGAATTCTTATATCTCTCACTCTTTGGTCTTTTAATTTGGATGAAACCTTCTCATCAGGAATATCAAAGTGCTCCCATTCTGACATTACACCTTGACAAAAGTTCATAGTTTTGTGTGTGTGTTGGTGGGCTTACCATGTTGCATGAAAGAGTTTCTCCAAATATTCATGTGAGGATGTTTCAACAAGAATGTCTCCTGAATGGAATTCTGTCATCGATTTTTTAATACAAAAGGATTCTTCCAATCCTTCTGCATAAAGAAGGTGTGGAAGGATTTGGAACATTTTCTCGACTGGACCTGTTGCATGGTTAATCAAAAAAGATAGTACATTCGTAAGTTACCTAATGCTTTTTTCTTTTAATCTTTGCAACTACTTGATGTGTAGGTGGTTTCAGAACTGTGCTGGGGCCCTCGTTCTCAAATGAAGGGAGAATTCTGAGCAAGAGGGCCCACCCATTGCACAGTTACACATAGACACCAACTATCCAGTAAGCAAAAACTGTGCTCAAAAGTAGAATATTAATGTTACCATACCAGCATCATAGCATGCATGGGGTCCTGTCTCCAGATAATGAAGTAGACTTACTAGGTATTTAGGTCCTTACTAGGTTATTATTAATAGTAGACTTACTATTAATACTAACCTTTTGTGGGTGGTAACCAGATAAATAAATAAATAATTGATGATGGCCAGGAATACAGGAGAATAAAAAGTGTATCAGGATAACTAGAATTCAGAATATGGAAAGTAGAGGGAAAAAAAAGACAAATGAAAAGGACCAGTACTTTACTGAGAGGTCCATCCAGCACAAAGAGATACCTCATATGGATGTTTGTTTGTTTTGGGTGTAATCACGCAAGGACAGCAATGGGTGTGCTGCAACAGCACATACCCCAAGACAATAAATAAGCAGGATATGAAAGTATAAAAATGTGTCCATAGAAAAGCCAATGTGACATGTCTCTGCAATATACAGGATAATAAATAAATAAACTAGCACAAGCAGATATAAAAATTTGTGTAAAAAAAAAAAAAAATGTAAAGGGTATGTCGAAGTGTGTGTGTGTGTAAAAGTATAAACATGTACAAAAATTCATAAGTTTTAAAAGCATATATAAAATAAACTAAGGCTTGATTCAATGGAGCTTACTATTAGTCTCTCTATTCCATGATGACTGTGACAGGAATGATCTGCCTGCAATCAGTGTATAAGACAGACAGATGGTGGAAGCTGGAGAAATGAACTGACCTAGCTGAGGTATCTGCAGCCTTGTTTCCCTTAATCTCAATGTAGTTTGGAATCCAACAAAAGTGTAAAGTGTAGCTTCCATAACTGATAGAGGACATGTTGGATTCGAGAGAGCCCAGGACATTTCTGCAGCTCTAGTCATCTTATTGTCTGTAGGAAACTTCATGAACCTGAACATATTCGGTAGTAATGCAATCTGAAGTATTTTCATGTAAGCTCTATAGCATGCTGCTCTGTAGTAAAATTGTTATATTTTAGTGGGATCTGAGCAGATACTAATTAAGCTATAAGGAAAGACACCAGAAGATCCCAGTAGGATTTCTGATTTTAAAATTTCAATGTACACAGGCAAGAACAAAATCTGAGTATTTGATTCTATGAGTTTGAAATAGCTGCAGGTAGACAACAGTAAGAGTGGAAAACTTGGGTAGCTTGCAAAATGAAAAGCTTCATGGTTGTATGTAAGTGTGTGTCTTTTGTGGCATCTTTGCTATAGTGTATACCCAATATAAAGCTTGTAAGAGAGCTTTTATTTACAAACCAAAAAAAAAATTGGACATGAGGGATGGTCTGGCAAGGATTTTATTTTATAGTATGTAATAAAGACAGCTATTCATGTTGAAGCGACAAAGGTGGCTCATTTGCCTTGATGTACAGACTAGGAATTGATGAAATTCAAAATGCTCCAGCTGCAATGTTATGGCTTGATGGTGTACAGGGTTCTCTTGGGCAAAAGCATCTTTGGAGCCATAATCAAGTTTTAATCTAATCAGTGTCCTGTGCGATCGAAGCAAAGTACATCTATCAGCACTGCAAGATGTGGAAGACAGGATGTGAAGAATGTTAATTGCTTTATGGTGCTTACCTTGTAACTGACATATGTGGAGGAGAAAAGTGAGTCTTTTTTTGACAAAATTTGGGTCAGGTGAAGACTACATGTGAAGCAAAAGTGCACATAAACTGTCTTCTGTTTATGAAAGTATGAACTGTCTTTTTATGACCCTCATATTACATGAATAACAGAAAATGGTAAAGCAATCCACAAAGAGGGAATTATTTACAGTTGTAGGAAGTTTTGTTTTCGAGTTGATCCTCACTGCAAAAAGTGTGACACTTAAAACTGAATCTTGTGAGACTCCCTCCTCTTGTATACTTGGGAGAGAGATCAACTCTCACTCAGATTTGGAAAATATGCATGGATAAAAAAAAAGTTCCTGATAAAAACAGGGATATTTGCTCTGAGACAAAATTGTGTAGTTCTTCCCAACTCTCTGGGAAGTTGTCGTATGCATTTTCCATATCAAAGCAAACTGATACTAAGTGCTCATGTTTTAGGAAGGCATCTCAAATGGATGCTTCCAGCTGCACTAAATAATCAGTTGTTGAATGATATTTACAAAAGCCAGATCGTGTTCTGGAAAAAATGGTAGTTTCTTTCCATAGACAATAAGACAAAAGTTAACTATTTTTCTAAGATCTAAAACAAGCAAATGGTCAGAGCAATTGGCCGACAATTTATTGGGATTTTAGATCCTTCCCTGGCTTAGGAATAGCTTTAATAATAGCTATGTATCTAGACAAATGTGCATAGTGAACATTCTGTTGATCAGGTATCCAGCAGTGGCAGTTGATGACAGATGTTTATTCATCTCATAATGGATGTTATCTGGTCCAACAGCAGTTGGAAAGCATTCATGCAAAGCGGCTTATAGTTTTCTTTCACGAACAATATTTTGTATTCTTTTTGGCTCTGAGAATGGGGGGGGGGGGTCTCTTACTTGGCCTTGAGCATGTTAGAACAAAGCAATGAGATTTATTGTTTTGTGAGTAGCTGTAAAAGATACTTCAAGCTTTTGTGCATCCTTAACTGCTGTTCAATCAGCATTCGTTCCAACATGGTTTAGGGGAAATGAGGAAATCAACTACATGTTTTGGGAATTACAATTATGGAAGATTGTGTAATATACTATTAAGTGATCAAAATCAAATTGCACTTGGGAAGAGAAGGTAAGTAACTCACATTGCTCAATTTTCTATCGTGATATCTGTGATGGAGTGCATAGTTGCACATACAGAAAAGTGAATATCATGTGGAAATGATCACTCCCAAGTCAGTTTTCATCAGTTTTCCACTTGAAGAGTGGGAAAAGGAAGGATGAGTAGACAGTATGATGGTAGTGAATGTTTAGGTAGGCATATAGAAGAAGATGTTGCTTCCCATGGTGAAGGGGGAGAGGTTACGTTTTTGAGCATATGCTCAACATTTTTTCCTCTAATGTTAGTTTGGACACTATCGCACAGAGTGCTGAGTCCATTTAAATTCCCCATTAAAAGTAAAGAGGATGGTAACTGAAATATGTAATCAAGGTTATCCTGAGGGATAATTGCATCAGGAGGTAAGTAGATTCAACATACCGTTATAAGAGTCAGATGGCAACTACTTCTACATCTGTATTAAGTGGGACTTGCTGGAAATGGCAATGATGGCTACATTTTGTCACTGAGCTGAAATATATTTCCACCAGACAAAAGCATACTGGTTTGTACCTTTGGAAGAGAGCCGTGATGCCATTGATGTTTTGCTAGAATGCATTACACTTCCATTGTAGAAATGTTTTCATTATTTCTTTTTTTGTAGTATGATCTGGCTTCTGGCATTCTAAGGATTTTTTCTTTTTGAAGAATTGTAAATGGCCAGTGTCCAACATTTTTTCTTCATCAGGAAAAATATGCAAGACATCATTAACTTTCATTCCCCTCTAAGGCACTAGGTATATTAACGTTTTTTTTTTCTTCTTGTGGGAGCACAGAGGTATCGACTCAATCAGTAAATAGGTCATCTACTAAAGGATCTGGAGGCATATCGTTGAACCAATGTAGTGCAAGTTCCATTATTTTTTTAATTAGTGGATTCTCGTATAGTGGGACTATTTTTGGCTTATCCTCAGGAATGTGTGCATATATCAATTTTTCTCTTTTATGCACTCTAGAGAGACAGCGAGCAAATTATACCATTCTGAGATGCTAGTCATGAGAAGGCAGGATTGACATACATATAAACATTGTCACTGAGATTTTATTTACAGTCATTTTCTTGGTGCAAGAAGGTATGCCAGATGTTGCTGCTTTTATGATGCACTGCCTCTTCACCTCCCGATAAGTGATGCAGCATTCAGTTATTATTTGGATCTCCTTTTCATCATTCTACCTTTCGCATGCTCTGTAGTGTGATGAGTTCGTATCACTCATAATTAAGGCATTTTCGTGTTTTGGATTCGCAGTCTTTGTTCTGATGATCTTTACAGCCATATTGGCAGAAGCAGGACAACGGGCTCGGGATGTAGAACCTTACTGGGCAGCTGAGATAACCCACTCTAACACATGTTGGTTTTGTTGTGTTGAAGGAAGTGATGATGCTCCCTATGTATGAGAATTCTTATCATTGTTATTCCTTGGTCCATCAGTTAAGAGCAGTTCTCATTGGGGACATCAAGGTGATGCCACTCCAATAGTACATTCTGAGAAAAGTCTAAATTTTGTTTTGTGTGTTTATGTATGCAGGAGGGAGTAATCCTAACTGAAATTCCTTGCACCATTTTTCTCTGGATGTGTCACTGTTGCTGCTTTAATAAGAATAGCTCCTGAACTGAGTTTTTTTTTTTTCCACAGATTTTGGAGATCCTGCCAACCTTTCCAAACTATTCTGGATGAAGAAGGCTGACATTTTTTCCAACTGGATGTTCTTTTGTTGACTACAGTATGACAAAAGGTGTGGTATTTATTATTATCTGGGACCTCCAAGGAGGTCCCAGATAAATATTTGGTAGATAAATATTCACTGCTCTCTGGGAGAAAAAAAACGTAGCTCTTTCTTGACTGCAAATAAATTTAACTTCCATGGATGCTCCTGTGTTCTTTCTCCACCTTCCAATATAACTAAAAATTTCATCATTTGATATCCTATAACACCCATTCAAAAATTTAAGGACCTCTATCAAATCACCCCTCTTTCTCCTGTTACTCAGAGTCTTCAATCCCTATACTTGCAATCTGTCCTCATAATCTAAATCCCATAATAATCCAGATATAATCTCTGTAACTCTTCTTTACAACCTTTCCACAGCGCCTCAATCCCCTTGGAACCCAGGAGACCAAATCTGCGAACAATAATCCAGGCGTAGTCTTATCAAAACCTTATAAAGAGGCAAAATGACTTCCTTATCCTTACATGTCAAGGTTCACTTCAACATCTCAATTATCCTCTGAGTTGTATTTGCAACATTTGCTATGTGCCCTTCGAACTTTAAATTCCTATCCACTAATATCTCTTGCCTCTTCAGTTTCATAACCCTGCTAATATAATATACTGCTGGAACTCTAATTACACCAAAGTGCATAACTTTACACTTACTAACATTAAACTGACAGCCATTTTCCAATTTCAGAAATTTCCAGACTATTCAAAGTCTTGCTGAATACCAGTAGCATCCCTGATTGTTCTGCCTATCTTTGTATCATCAGGCAAACAATTGCACATTTGATGTCATTAATGTATAGATTAAACAATAAAGACCAAGGACTGAACCCTGAGGTACACCACTGGTCACTCTAAATCAGGCAGATTCACACCCACTGTATACCACTTTCTGATATCTGTCTGTAAACCATCCCCTGATCCAAGTCAAGAGTTTATATTCCAATCCCATATTCTCCAGTTTGTGTAACAGCCTTTCATGTGGTATCCTATAAAATGCCTTAGAAAATTCCAACATTATCATAGTATATCCATTCCCTTTATCCAACCCAGATGTAACATTATTACAAAATATGAGCAAATTGCTAAAACATGACCTTCCTTTGGTAAACCCATACGTTCCTGTTCCTTAAACAGTATAGAATGTTTGTCAACCCATTTCTGTATGCGAGTTCTTACCAAACTCTCTAAAATCTTCACTATCACACGAGATACTATTAGGTCAGTAGTTAAACATCAGTTTTTGCACCACCCTTGTACAATGGAACTATCATGCATGCCTTCCATTCCTGTGGTATCATTCCTTAACTGAGACTCAAGTTATACAAACATGTGAATAGCGTAACCAATTCGGCTGAACATTCCTTTAGCAAATGTGCTGATATTCCATCTGTTCCTATATTCTCATTATCATTTTCATTCAATTCTTCATCCAATGTAGTAGTAGCACTGTGCACCATGTTACATACACCTGGTTGATATATCTTAGCATGCACCATGTTACATGCGAGGGTGGTCTGAACAGTTCTGAACAATGAAAAAAAAAAAACGAATTTATAATTTCAGAATTATTTTCATTTTTCAACATAATCTCCCATAAGATTAATACAATTATTCCAGCGATGCTCGAGTGCCATTATCTCGTCCCTGTAGTGGTTCTCAGTAAGATCTGTAAAATACTTCTCTAAAGCTGCAATCACCTTTTGATTCAAAGAAAAACGCTGACCAGAGAGGGAGAGATTTAGTTTTGGGAAGAGATAGAAGTCAGAGGGAGCCAAATCTGGGAAATAATTCCAACAATTCATAGTGCAGATCTCATAATTTTCACATTGCCAAAACACCTTTGTGGGCAGGTGCATTGTCCCAATCAAAGATGAATTTTTTTGTTCTGCAAACTGGGTCTTTTCTCACAAATTTTTTTCATCTAGTCTGGTTACAAGATCAGAATAATATTCCCCAGTTATTGTTTTTAACTTTTCAAGATAAGTAATAAACAAAATGGCTTTAGCATCTCAAAACACCAATGCCATGACCTTTCCTGCTGATGGAACTGACTTTGTCTTCTTTGGCACTGAACAACCAGCTTCTGTCCACTGTTTTGACTGCTGTTTGGATTCTGGTGTGTAATGGTGAATTCAAGTCTCATCCATAGTAATAAATCGATGCACAAAATCAGTTTTATTCTTGTTAAAATGTTCCAAGCACTGTTCAGAGATTTTTATGCGAGTGCGTTTTTGATCTGCTGTGAGCAAGTGTGGCATCCATCTTGCTCAAAGCTTTTTCATTTGCAATTCTTCGTGCAAAACATATCCTACACATTCTTTTGTAATGCCTTTAGTGTCAGCAATTTCATGCACTTTGACTCACCATTCATCCAATACCATATCATTCACTAGATCAATGATTTCTGGTGTTGTTACACTTTTTGGAAGTCATTCATGTGGATTATCTTCAAGGCTCGTACGGTCATGTTTAAACTCGGTAGCCCATTTCTTAATTGTCGAAAACGAAGGAGAAGATGCCCATAAACTTTTATGAACTTCGAATGAATTTCTTTTGGCGTTAAATCTTCTTTTACAAAAAATTTTATAACCGCACAATACTTAATTTTATCCATTTCAAGGGATACCGACAACACGTTTGCTTCAGACAGCTGTATAAAACAAACTACTTGAAAGAATGACTTGCAATTTCATATGGATGCTTATGACAGATGTTCCAACTTAGAAGAAAAAAAAATCTTACTGATAGTGTTGCCATCTATGATCGAGGCCGAGAACTTTTCAGTACACCTTCGTACACGTGGTTGATATCTTAGCAAAGTGAGCACTCATTAACTGACAATCTTATTAGCTTCCAACACTCGAGTACCATCTGCATTTAATAAAGTTATTCTTCACATTCATTCTTTTACATTATCAATCATCAAATTCCTGACATGTACCCTCAAGGGGTGTACAGGATATGATAGTACTACATGAAAAATTTACATCATTACTAACTTCATATCTACAATTTTCCTCCAAATCAGTCTGTTACTTGTCAAGACTCTAACATTATCAGATCTTATATTTCTATCTTGTAAGGCACTTTGCACTGTATCAATCCACCTATATCTTAGTCTTTCTCTGGGTCGTTTTCCTGTCAACCTGGCAGAGAACACTTGTTTTGCTAATCTTTCCTCGCCCATTCTGTTCAAGTGACCATACTACCTGAGATTAGCTCTGCTAACGCATTCCTGGATGCTGACAATGTCAAGTTCTTTCCTAATATCCTCGTTTTTAATATGATATTGCCATTGATGCCATCTGTTCACGCCTCTAATCTTTCTCAGGACTTTCATATCTGCGGTATCTAGTCTTTGGTCAAGTGTTTTACTTCTGAACCAGCTCTCAGATCCATAAGTTAAAATTGGTTTGAACACTGTTCTGTACACTAATTTAGTGTTCTGACTAATTTCTCTCTTATTCCATATGAATTTATTCAATTGACTTCCTACCATACCAGCTCTGTTGATTCTGTTGTCTATTTCCATATTTGATTTATCATCACTAAAAATCGTGCCTAAGTAGCTGAAATGTTTTACTTGTTCCACAGGTTCCCCATTCAAAACACAGCTGACATTTTCAACGATTCAACCTATTTTCATTGCTGACCTTCATACCATATCTATTACAACAGTTATTCAATTTAGTCAGGGAATCTTACAAACTTGTAGCGTATTTATTGAGAAGTATAACATCATCTGCATAAAGCAAAGAGCTGACATTAACATCTCCAATTCTCATATCATGTTTAATACCACTTTCCTTCATAATGTGATCCATATAGATAATGAATAATAGAGGGAATAATGTACATCCTTGTCTCACACCAGATTTAACATTAAACCATCTTCCTGTACTTCCTTCAATTCTAACTGCTGACTTGCAACTAAAATAAAGACTAAGTATTGCTTGATATAATGCCTCATTGACACCATATAATTGTAGTGTATTGAATAGATTCTCTCTTGGCACCTTGTCGTATGCCTTTTCCAGATCGACAAAGCTTAAATACGGATCTTTGTTATATCCCCATGCTTTATCAACTAACTGTCGTAAAGTGAAGATCTGATCCTGACAGCCTCTTTTTGGCCTGAATCCAGCTTGTTCTTCACCAATCCACAATTCTCAAACATTTTTCAAGTATACTTGCATAGATCTTGCCAGGAACACTCAGTAGGGAAATATCTCTGTAATTCTCACATTCAGTTTTATTTCCCTTTTTATATATGGGTACTATATTAGAGCTCTACTCCAATCATCAGGAATTCGTCCTCCCACTGTCCAGGGCTTCTGAACCATGCAGTGCAGCCACCGTAAGACTTTTATACCACCATATTTCAGCATTTCTAGTCGAATATCGTCTACTCCTGCTGCCTCTCCATATTTCAAGCATGTATTCCTAACTGCATGCCTGGTGAGTGTTTTTTACTACTGTGCTGTCCTCACTAGTTGTTTTATTTAGCAGTTTTTCAAAGTAATTACTCCATACTTCAAGGATATCTTTTTCTCCAGTTTTCATGTCACCTTTATCATCTCTAACTCCTTTTACAGCACTCTTTCTTCCATTTCTAAGCTTCTTCAACAACCTCCAGAATATCTTACCACCTTCTTGATATTTATTTTCTATGTTCTTGCCAAAGTCCTCCCATGACTTTTGTTTAGCTAGTTTTACACAGTGCTTAGCTTTCTTACATTTGTCTCTGTATTCTCTAAGAGCAAAAGTTGACTTATTTGCCAGCAACTTTTGATACTTTCTTCTTTTCCTTCACTGCCTCCTTAACTTTGTGTGTCCACCATGGAGTTCTGATTTTTCTATCCTTGCAACCTCACCACACGCCTCTCTAGCTGAATCAATCAGGGTTTTCTTCAAGGTTTGCCACTGAATCTCCAAGGTTTGTTTCCTGTTCTCAAACTGCTTCATTTTTTCTTCAATAATCTTTGTGTATTTTAGTCTACAGTTCACATCTGTGAGCTGCTCAACTTTTATTTGCTTTAAAACTTTCTTACATATTATTCTTTTCAATATGAAATTCAATTTTATTCTGCTCAAGACTAAATAGTGATCGCTTCCAATTTCAAATCCTCTGTACGCTCTGGTGTCCTGCACCAGGGAGAAAACATCACTATCAACAATAACATAGTCAATGAGACTTTTCTTATTCCTGGCCTCTTCTCTCCATGTGAATTTGTGCACATTTTTATGTTGGAATAAGGTGTTAGTAATAATCAGTCCATGTCCTGAGCAGAAATCCAACAGGTATTTGCCATTATTATTATTAGCTTTGCTCTTTTCTGTAAATTTTCCCAAAACATTTCTGTATGTCTGACAATCATTTCTACTCTGCTCTTTAGATCCCTAACAAGGACCAACTTTTCCTTTTTCATTGTGTCAGTAGCTTTCTCTAGAGCCTCAAAAAATTCCTCCTTAGTACAGCCTTCTGTGCGAGCATAGGCACAAATAAGTGTCATTGTCCAGTTCCCCATTCTGATGTTTGCCCACATCACTCTACTTGAGAATGCCTGCCATTCAAGATTAGTCTCATATTTAGTGTTGAATACTATGACTACTCCTTCTTTTCCTTGATTGTCATTGCCTGAATATTACATTTTGTATTTATTGCTCAGAAAGATCTCCCAGTTTTTGTCTTTTTAGTGTCAGTCACCCCTATTATGTTGATCTGCTACTTATCTAATTGCTCAGCTAGCTCCATTTCTTTGCATTCAGGCTTCTTATGTTGATAGTACCAATCTTTAACTCTGGTGATGTTGAGTTGGGGTGTGCTTTCAGATTTGTTCTAGTAGCTGCCTTTTTGCTGTTTGCCCTGGTTCCCTGGTGAAAACAATGGGGGGGGGGGGGGCTTGTTTAACCGGGCGACGCCCCAGCCGGCATGAAATTTTGTGATGATGTACCATCATTTTGTATATTGGTTTAAGTCAATAAGAATACAATTTGGTTGGTTAAATCCCAAATTGCCAGCCCATCCTCGTTCGTTCAGTATCAAAGTAGATACCCAACAGGGTGCACCACGAGAAGGCGAGGATTGGACATTAGATAAGAAGCTTGGTCGATTCTCCATATTCCTTTAAAGACTATGTGGAGGTCTCCTCCCAGTTATACAGCTTTGACCTTTACTTGCGCCATAACAATAAAATTCTTTTGGATTGCCTTCAGCTTTCATGGCCAATTTCTTTTCATACTCTGATATAGCTTTCCTCACAATACTCATTACTTTTCTGGCCTGAGCTTTATATATTTCATAACTGCTCTCACTATTATTCTCACAATATTCTTTCCACATCATCTTCTTCTTGGATTTCTTGTTTAAATTTATTGTTGCTCCTGATGTTTTCTGTTATTGTTTCCATGGTTTCTAAACATGGTCAAACTTGTTCACTCATTTAGCATCTGTAACAAACGAGAATTTTTAGTTGACTACTAAAAAATTAAGTTTCAGTTTAATCGTCAGTTTTATTTAGGTAATGCAAATCTGTTTCATGTTGTAAATAGCATTTTGTAAGTTTACTATTCCTTATCACACATGTTGGGATGCTTGTTATTAGAAATACTTGTTTTGTTGATTATCATTTATTTTGTAGTAATGGAATACAACCAACGAGAGGTAGGACACACGTGCATCATTTTATCTTTAGGATGCTCGTTCATACTACAGGATAACCAGTTAATTATGCCATAGCAATTTAAAACAGATATGCAGTGGACAGTGGTAATTAGCTTATTTCTAACACAGTGATAGAATATGCAGAATCTAATAGTTAATAGCAGATATTAAAACCTTGGAGAGTTAAGACAAGTATAAGTTTTATCCAAATATTTCATTATATTAATTCTAACCTAATATTTTCCAACCATCTTTAAATTGCTGCTGTATCACACAATCACTGGCCCTATCTGATACATTCTTGTAGGACAATTTTTTCGAGCTGTTCAGAATTCACAAAGCATTAATGTAGAATGGACCTAAGGGTTTTATTTTATTGAATTTTTGCAATGTGTTTCAAAGTTTGCTTATAATGGCAGAGAAGTTTACTTTTTTATTTCTATAAAAGTGATTCAAGACATCGTGCTAGAAATAAAAATGTGAAGAGAAATGTATTACTAATTTTAAAAAACATTAAATAGCCCCATATCACTTCTAAATTACATGAAATTTCTCTTCACAGATTGATAAACACACTAATATTTAAGTAGTTAACATATTTGCTTCAGCACTGATAGTTATATAAGAATAAAATTAGCCATAGCATTAACAAAAGCTTATTAACAGACCAGATTCATTCAAAGACAGTAAATGCTACTTTGTGATTAGGTATTTAATGAGTATATGCAATAAAATTTATTTTATTATTATTATTTTTTTTTATAACGAAATCTGTGGTGAATTCATCATTAAAAACACACGTAACAACCACAGTAATGACTATTTAATTTGTAAATATTTCATCCCAAGTATCTTGGGACATCATCAGTACAGTAGTTTAAACAATACTAGGAATAACATACAGTTAGGGCACATGATTACAATGGAATCTTAATATGCATGCAGTAACATGTTATAGAAGTAAATTAAATATAACTGGAAAAAAAAATAATAATAAAAATAAATTAAAAATATATGTATATAAAGATTATTTTACACAATTTTGTATGACAATTTCCCATACTTTAGGAATAGTAAGAACATTGTTGCGGTTTAAATTTGGTCTGTGTAGTAGGGCTTCACAGATATTTATATAAAGATCTGTGTAAAAGTTGACTTCTCCCAATGGATCCTATGGTTATAGATAAGATCCAATGGATCTTATCTATAACTTGTTACCTTCTCCTAAGGACAAACTCTCACCTCTGATGTTACCTAGTGTTTATGAGATCCCATGCTCCTGCAAATAGTCTTACTTTGGTCAGAGAGGTAGGTCTGTTCAGAAACGCATCTCGGAACATCAAAGACCACATTCGTCTTTTCAAACCGCAGAAATCTGGTCTCTCCCAACAGAGTTGAAAATCCAAACCATAGGATCCATTGGGAGAAGTTGAAACTTTTACACAGATCTTTATATAAATATGAATGTTTATATAAAGAAAGTGCTGAAGCCCTACTACACAGACCAAATTTAAACTGCAACGATGTTCTTACTATTCATAAAGTATGAGACATTGTCATACAAAATTGTGTAAAATAATCTTTATATATATATATATATATTTTTTTTTTTAAATTTAATTTAAAAAAAAATTTTTTTTTTCATTTTTGTTTCCAGTTATATTTAATTTACTTCTATAACACGTTACTGCATGCATACTGAGATTCCATTGTAATCATGCACCCTAACTGTATGTTATTCCTAGTATTGTTTAAACTACTGTACTGATGATTTCCCAAGATACTTGGGATGAAATATTTATGAATTAAATAGTCATTAGTGTGGTTATTACATGTGCTTTTAGTGATATTTTATTATAAGGTATAATTATGCACACTATGAAGAATTAGATATTTATAGGTAAGCACAGTAAATCTGTTTGTTATTCGTTTTGATAGTTATGGAGACTACTACCATAGAGATAATATGAACGGCAAAATATCAAGAAATTAATTAAGGTCATCATCTGGAGTGTGTATATATATGCATGCATACAGGCAAGCAACATTAGAATTCAAAGAGCATGCCAAAGTCACACTGATTTGATCTACTGTTATTCTACTGGCCTGATCTCTAGTGTGGAAAAATCTTACACAAAACTATATCCTATTTTTTATAATATATACAGAGAACAAAGTCATTATATTTCCACCTAACAGATAAACTTAGGTGCTGATGGTTATTCATAACTTCTTTTTAACTGTATTAACAACACCAAATGAACTATTTTACAAAAAGATGTTTTATTAACTGCTTATTTGGGGTTGGGGGGGGCTGTAACCCCCTAGAGAACGTGTCCCCTGGGTGGAGGATAGGGGAGTCCACCATGTGTGTGTGTGTGTGTGTGTGTGTGTGTGTGTATGGTGGGGTGGTTCGAATATACTGAACAAGGACTCGTGGACCAACAGGGCCATAAGGGCAATCATCTTGATTGTAAGGGAAGTGGCACTCCCATTGACCCCTAGCTGGATCTGTGCTCTTCTCCTTCTACTTTGAGGAAGATCCACTTACTTTAATCTTTCCTATAAGGCCTTATCAGAACTCTTCTTATTTTATGACCCTTATGCTATTAGAGTACTCGAGGGCTATGGGTTCTTTTCATTTCTGACCTTACAACTATGCCCTCTCTATAAACCTTACTACAATTCTTCTATAATCTACTCTTTTCCCCTTCAATATACCCTATTCCTCCTATGGGTTTAAATTCGGAAGAAGGCGAGTTCAGAAGCATTAAGGTAGCAGCACTACCACTGAACTATTCCATCCTCAGGCTAGTTCCCTGACATGGAGAACATAATTCTACTTGTAAGCTGACAGAAAAAGATAATTGGATTGAATCTATGGAAAACGACCCTGGAATAGAAAAGGTAAAACAAAAATGGAAACGAAAAAATATAATACACATAGCAAACTGGAATGTAAGAGGAATAGCATATAAAGAAATAGAATTAGACCAACTATTAAATGAAAGAAATTTTAAAATAGCAGTAATCACTGAAACAAACAAAAAAAAAATTAAAAGGAACTATGAGAACAGAAAATTTTAATGTGATATACAGTGGAGTTTACAGAGACCAAAGAGCACAAGCAGGAGTCATGATTTGGATTCATAACTCCCTTTCAAAACAGTTAAAACATCATAAATTATGGAATGAAAGAATAACAGAAGCTAGAATAAAAATAGATAGATGCTATTTAACAATAACTGGCTTATATGCCCCAGAAGAAGGAAGAGAACAGGATAATATTGATTTTTATAATCAGCTACAAAACATATAATAAAATAAATAAAAATGATTACATAATTTTAGCAGGAGACAGAATTGGAAACGCTAAAATTAATAATAATATAGGAATACACGGAGAACATACTCTAAACAGGAATGGTAAAAAATTGATTGACTTTGTAGTTTATAATAACCTAAAAATAATGAATTCCTTCTATAAACATAAAGACATACATAAATATACTTGGGCAGCAAGAGGATGGAAATCAATATTAGATTATTTTATGTTAAATGAAAAGACATCAAAATTTTCACTAGATGTTACAGTTCACAGACGATATGAAATAAGCAGTGACCACTTCCTTGTTAAAATAAAATTAAGATTACCCCCTAAATGGCTACAAGTAACAAAAACAGAAAGAAAATTTGAAACATTTGTTTATAAAACTACATTATTGAATGACACAAATGTACAATGGCTAAATGAACAAAGAATTAACCAATATCTAGATAAAATAAAACAAAATGAAGTAATAGAAATAGAATGGCTTAATATAAAAACGATACTAAATGCAGCAGCAAATGAAGGCTTAGGAAAAACCAAAAAATTCAATGAAAGGAAAAAACTGAATATCTGGGATGATACAATCAAAGAAATAATCAAAAAGAAAAAAGAAGCCTATCACAAATGGTTAAGCAGTAAAAGATTAGAAGATGAAATAGAATATAAAAGAATAAGAGCCATAGCTAAAAGAGAATCATTGAACAAATTTAGAACATGATTTATATAAAATAAGACCCAATGTATATAAGATTTTGAAACACTTAAATGCAGATACCAAAGAAAACATAAAATTAAAACCGAATTGAAATTAGAAGAATTTCTAAATTACTACACAGAATTGTGGACAGACAGATATTTAAAAAAAAAAAACAACTGGCAAACAATCAACAAAAAGGAAATAACTAAAGAAGAATTAAAAATCAGCCTGAAAGAAACGGAAAATCACCTGGAGAAGATAAGCTAGGTTCAGAACTATATAAATGCGCAGGAACAAGATTCAAAGAAAGACTCTTTTTATTTTTAAATAAAATTTATTCAACTGGTATCCTCCCAATAGAATGGAAAAAAGCAATTGTGATTCCTATCTTTAAAAAAGATAATAGAGATGACCCTAAAAACTATAGAAGTATCAGTACACTAAATTCCTGTTAAAATATATAGCAGAATCTTAATAGCAAACTAATGAAATATTCCGAACACTTTATTTTAGAAGTACAGAATGGATTTAGGAAAGGACAATCATGCATAGGCCGGCTTTTTGCCTAAAATTAATAATAGAAAAAAGAAGAGAATACAATTTAGAAACACATATTGCATTTATTGACTTTGAAAAAGCATTTGACAAAGTTAAAAGAAACATTAACATCTTAAAAGAAAGACGAATACCAATTAATATCCTAAAAGCTATCACAAGTATATATGAAAATAATCAAATACAAATAAGATTAAATCATGAGCTATCATATACGAGAGAGATAAACCAAGGGGTCGGACAGGGATGTCCCCTCTCAGCAACTCTTTTTAATATTTACCTAAATGAAATAATAATAAAATGGAATAAAAATTTACATCAAGGAATTAAACTTTCTCCTACAGTGAACTTAAACACTCTCCTTTTTGCCGACGACCAAATAATAATTACAACTTCTGAAGATAACTTACAGAAAGCTATTTTAAATCTAAATGAGATATCCAAAGATTATGGTATGATAATATCAACAGAAAAATCAAATACTATAGCCTTTAAAGGACAAGATCCAGCAAGAACTAAAATAGTAATAGATAACAAGATCTTAGAACAGGTGAATTCATTTAACTACCTAGGATGTATGATCACATATGAAAATGAAAAAGATATAAACGTAAAAATTGCAAAATATTTAAAAATAAGTGTAATTAACTCTATATTTAAATCAAACCTAATTCAAAAACAAACCAGACTAAAAGTATAATACATTAGCCCTACCAGTCTTAAAGTATGGAAGCGAAATCTGGACAATAAAACAAAAAAGACAAACAAAGATTAATAACAGCAGAAATGAAGTTTATGAGAAAAACTGCAAAGTATACCCTATTTGATCAGAAAAGAAATGAAGAAATTATGAAAGAATTAAAAGAACCAGTAAAAGACAAAATTAAAAAATATAAACAAATGGATGGAACATGTTCAAAGAATGAAAACAGAAAGATTACCAAAACAAGCCTTAAAGTACAAGCCATTAGGAAAAAGAAAACCAGGACGTCCTCTTAAATGATGACTTCTAAAGCCAGAACAGGCCATGCTAGGCCTAAATCCTTGATACACATGATGATGATTAACTGCTTATATTTCGCTGAATTTCAAATCAGTATCATTAGACCACAACACAGCATAGCATGAATACACAACAGTAGTGAGTAAGTGAAACAATACAATTATAGTTGTATATGATTTAAAAAATAAAATGACAGCTATATGGGAGTTGCTTTTACGATAAATCTCCCAAATATTTGACAAATTAATGCAACTATATTTGTTCAGGTTAGGAGAATTCTTCATAGCCATGGCTGACTCAAAAAATAATGTTTTGGAGCTGAAATGACTACTAAATAGCATATTAGCTGTCTTCCACCTAATCTTGTGTGAAGGGGTGTCCAAAGCGTGGTCTGCCAGTCCTAACTTGCCATAATAATCGTAGCGAATGTATTTTTTATGTTCTTCCAGGCAGATGTTAGCATATCTTCCTGTCTGCTCATAGTAGGCCAAGTCATAGTTGCAGGGAACTTCATACACTCCAGGGTGTGCTAGAGGGTGAAGTTTATCCTTAGGTGAGTGGATCACAATTTAACATGAGATTTGGTGTGAAGGCCATGTTTCATCAGTACTTTCTGATGTACGTCTAACATAGGGAATAGAAATGTAATGTTGTGTTCCTGTGTATTAGGGGAGGGAGGGGTAATGGGTCTATGTAGTATTTTATCTATTTTGTAGGAATTGTAGCTGTTGGCCAAGAATGTATGGTGCAGATATTTGAGCTCTGTCCACAGAACTCAAATATTTGCACCATCTGTTCTTGGCAAAAAGCTACAATTCACTCTGGCTCTATGTGTATGTGTTTTTAAATTGCCATATTGTTGGACTGGATGATGATGTGATTATGTAGATATCTTCCTATGTGTGTGTGTGTTGGTTTTCTGTAAATGGAAAAAGATAGTCACCCATCTGAAAGGCGGAGTATTTCTGTGTGTTTCTGGGTGACTAATGTGTCGAGAAAAGGTAAACAGTTTATAGATTCTTTTTCTATGTGAAGTGGATTTTGGGGGTGTTGGCTGTTTAGATGTGACAAACACATCTAAGGTGTCTTGTCTATGGGGCCAAATGGCAAACGCATCATCAACATATAATCACACTAGAGGCTTTCATACAGCTGTGTTAAGTATTTTGTTTTCAAAGTGTTCCATGTAAAAATTTGCATTGGGGGGGGGGGGGGACCCATAGCAGTACCATTAATCTGTTTGTAAGTTTTTCATCCCCATGTAAAGTAACTTTCATACATAGTCAATTTGAATAAGTCAAAGATATTAGGGAGAAATTTAGACTTGATCAAATCAAGTGTCTCTAAGTGGTATATTGGTAAATAAAGAGATTACATAAAAACTAACCATTATATCTGAATTTTTAAGGATATGATTTTTAACTAGTGATTTGAAATGGAATGGAATGAATTTTTTACAAAAGTAGATGAGTTGCAGGGGGGGGGGGGGGAAACAAGAGACTTGGCTAACTGTTGGGCAAGTTTATATGTGGGACTATCTATGCTATCGACCATGAGGTGTAGGGGATATTAGAGTTGTGGATTTGTGATAATCCATAAATGCAGGGTGGTTTAACAAGAAGTGGTTTTATTTTTTATTTTTTGATGTTTCTTTTGGCCAGGAAGTCACTTTTTTCAATAATTTGCAGACTCTTTCTCTTTGAGACATAGTGGAGTCTCGATCTATAATTTCTATTCCCTATGTCAGAGGTACATCAGAAAAGATAGCCAAAGTACCGATGAAACATGGCTTTCATACTACATTCAAACCCCATGTCAATTTAGCAACTCTGATCTGCTCACCTAAGGATAAACTTCACCCTTTAGCACATCCTGGAGTATATGAAGTTACCTGTAACTTGGCCTACTATGGGCAGACAGGAAGATCTGCTAACATCTGCCTGGAAGAACATAAAAAATACATTTGCTACCATTATTATGGCAAGTTAGGACTGGCAGATCATGCTTTTGGCACCTCTTCACTCAGGATTAGGTGGAAGACAACTAATATACTATTTATTTAGAAGTCGTTACAGCTCCGAAAGATTATTTTTTTGAGTCAGCTATGGATATGAAGAATTCTCCTAACCTGAAAAAATATAGTTGCATTAATTTGCCAAAAATTTGGGAGACTTATCTTAAAAGTAACTCCCACATAGCTGTGATTTTTTTTTTTTTTTTTTTTTAACGTTATAAGGCACCAAAATAGGACTTTAGATCTTTTGTCCATTATAATTGTATTGTTTCATTTACTCACTGTCATGTTATGTATTTTATTAGAGTACAACATAACATGTATACATGTTATGTTGTACTCTGTGATGAAGCTGATTTGAAATTCAGTGAAATAAGAAGTTAATAAAACATCTTTTTATAAAATAGTTCTTTTGCCATTGTTAATACCATTAAAAATAAGTCATGAATTATCTTTTAATACATATCTGCTTTCAAGCCAAAAGGCTGCAGGTTTAAATACTGCCATAGGCATGGATGTTTGTGATTGTCTGTGAAAATCTATTGGTGGCGGTGGGCAGTAGATGATGATTATGGTAGTTGCAGCTGGTGGAGACAGAGTTGTAGAGCCTATGCCCTCCCTCGATGAGTCTTTGGACTCCATGGGGGGGGGGTGTCATTTAATAATAATAATAGTGGTAACCTAATCAATAATTTAACATAAGAACTATATCAAGGAAAAGATCCTGGAGTACTAAAATGAATTATAATTTGAATTATAGTCATGGACCCCCAATTATCCTTCTCATTGTTAACTTTTATATGGAAGCATTTGAGCAGTGTGCTCTAGAAACCCAAAGTCTGTCTTAAGCACAGCAATGATGTTTTCATTATCAGGCCTGACAGCTGCCAGATTCTAGATGTCATCCTCAGCTACCTGAACAAATAATACAAATGTATAAAATTCACAAATGAAACTGAAAGTTCAGAACACACTTCCAATTTCAGATACACTTGTCACACGTGTACCTTCCAGCAGTCTTACATTTCACCGTTTCCTTATAAGCCCACACATATTGGCCAATATATACACGAACTCTTACCACCACCACCCAACACAAAAACTAGGTGTGTCATTAACACTCAAAAAATAGGCTTTAAAGATTTGCTCCAATGAGCAAGCACTTAAGCATAGATTATCAGCAATACTTTCCTAAAAAAATGGCTACAGCAAAAATACTATCAACAAAAATTCTTCACAAGATAATAATAAAATAAATTTGATTACAATAAAACAGTAGCCATTCCATACATTAAAGGGGATATCATAAAATAATAAGAATACTACACAAATACAACCTTAATGCCACCTTTAAATCTGTTGTCAAATGAAAGAACTTATTCAACTCCTCCAAGGATCCCCTTCTTCACCTGGCTCACCTCAGAGTAGAACAGACCCCCCCCCCCCCATGCACGAGGGATGCATTCCAACCCCTACCCTACCCACAGATGGCACCAAACCCTATATATACTATGTTTTTTCCTATACATACATATTTATAATAAAATTTAATTTATAAATTAGCCAGCAAAAGATTAACAACAATAACTAATAATAAAATAGAACACTTATAAAAATACTGTAATAAAATTATCTGAATGTGAATGGAATTTTATCAACCTCGGCATATGTTTTTTTTTTTATTATCTAATTATTTATTTATTATTTTATGAATTCTAGAACTTTCACATCTTCATGTAAAAGGAAGTACTTTATAGCTTCTCTTTGGCATATCCAAATTGCCAGCATCACTACTCTTGCGCTTTAGGACCATTATTAAGTAAAATAAGGGTTACTTGACCACAAGCACTGCGATACCGTGCCAATTACTAATAATCAAGACCTACTCAGAATGGCGTGCAATTTAAAACTTATAAATCGTTCATTTTTGGAATTTTCCATTTAATATTTTCGGCTGTGTACTAAGTGACTAACGGGCAGGTAGCTTATAAGCTACAGCATAGATATGCTGGAAGAAGGGATGACTCATATCCTGGGCAGGATGATGCAAGATTTCATCATGTTACTCAGAATGATGTGCAATTTAAAACTTATAAATTGTTTACTTCTGGAACATTTAATATTCTCAGACCGGTGTTGACCACATAACTGAAACTGCAGAAAGCAAACCTACAGATAACAGGGGTGGGACTACAGTATACTGTATTCAGTGCATCTGTACATAGGTGAAAGTGGACACACAATTCCTATCTGGAAAAAAGGAGCTATGGTAAATCTGACCTTTCTGATCATGCCCTGAGTACGCTACATAGAATTCACTGGAAAGGCACCTGTTCATTACAATGAACAGGTGCCTTTCCAGTGAATGAGTGCAAATTTGGACTCCTTGGAGGTGTCACATAATAATCTTCTTTTTCTTCTGCAGCTTTTCCCACTTAAGTAGGTATCACGTAATAATAATAATAATAATAATAATAATAATAAATGAAGCCTGTGAAATTATAATCTTAACAATAATATTGGTCTAAAAATTTTAAGATTATGGATGACACATATTCTACCCACATAACCTTTTGTTGTAAGAGTTAATTATTAATTAAAATTATAATTAGGACTATGATACTCCAAGATATTATCCTTAATATAACAAATACTCGTTAAATTCTTGATTAGGCCACCACTAATACTGTACTGAAAATATCAAAAGATGATAAGAATTTGTTCTCTGTATATGCTATAAAATACAGGATGTAGCTTTGATAGTTTTTTTTTTTTTTTTTTTCACTAGACATCAGGCCAGTAGAATAAAGGTTGATCAGATCACTCATTTTGGCAGGTATACTGTTTGAATTGTAATGTAGCTTGTCTCTGTATATACATGTGTATACTTTGGATGATGATCTTAATATGAAGGTTAAAACATTTTTTTTTTTTTAATTAAAATAATTATCCTTAACACAGCAATAGTAATAAGTTATCAAAATGAATTCTGATCATCATGTAATATTAAAAGAAAGGAAACTGTTTATTATAATTTTTAAAATGCACTTACCCATCACCATCAAGTGTTATGCATGTGTCAGCCCACACGGGCAGTACCAATCCTATTGTGGTTGTGGTATTACAGTCAATTCCAACTAAACAGCTTTCTTCTGTTTCTTGCACGCCTATACATGATACCACTACTAGATAACGTGTACGACTAACATGAATACTTTCAAGCTTAACTGCCTATTGTAGAGGGGGAAAAAACTTTTTTTAGTAAACAGAACATGTCTAATTAATTAATAAAGAAAAACATAAAAAACCACAGAGATATCTTTAATTAGTAAAAGGACAAATATTTCATACTAAAATTAATAGTACATCTTTAGTGTCTGTTACAGTAATAGGAATGGAATACAAGCAAAACGTTCGGTGGATCACCTATTAAAATACATAGAAAAATTAAAATATTAATTTACTATGCCACAGGTTCCTCTTAAAATCAGAACATGTCTAATTAATCAAATTCAATATAACACAACTATAACCACAAATTTCATACTAATGAAATTTTAAAATAACAAACTAGCCCATTTTCATTCTTCAGTCGCTCAAGAAATGAAAATACACTCTGTAATACATTCAAGTTGGTGTTTGGCTAATACTTGTTATTTCTTGATGTATCTCTACTACATTTATTTAGCTAATAAATTATTATGCCAATATTTCAGCTTGGTCACCAAGGAATCTTCATGGGCACAAAGAAGTCATGAAGCATGTCCATGCAGGTAAACCTGCGTGGACATGCTTCAAGAAGAAGGCAAACACAGACAGTCTTCTGGATTCAGCTAGATTCCATCACTGCACTATTTACTTCAACTGGAAACAATATAAAAGTTATTATAAATGATCTTTACATACACACACTTTTATTATGAAAAATTAGTTAACTAGTAGGCTCCTGCAAACCCTTACAGGCAAGCCAACTAGATCAGTGGCTCTTAACCTTTTAGTAGTTGCGGCCCCCTAGTTTGTAGTAACATAATAATAATAATAATTAATTTCTTTTTTAAATAGTGATTTTACTTTCTGATTATAATGATAAAAAAAATCAGAAAACAGAAATCAACTTTTCTTAAATATTATGTAAAAATTTTACTGTATTTACATTTAGGAAATCAAATAATGTTTTTTGTTTGCTCATTTTATCACTTCTATCACACGTCCAGTGGGCAGATGCCACGACTTGCAGTGTTGTCACCAGCAAAAAGTCGACTTGTGGTAGGTGCCACCACAAAAGAAACTACTGCATTAAACTGCATAATTCAGATTACTAATACAAAATGATACAAGTTTGAAACAAAGTAAAATAATGAGCAAAAATAATTATTTTAAGATTTCAAAATTTTAAAAACTAGAAATGTTCTATAAATTTTCTGCAGCCCCCTAGTTAAGAATCACTGAACAAGATGACAGATTCGGACAGGCCATCCAGGACAACTCATCTTGCTGAAGAAGAGGCTAAAGTGATATATGCACACTACCAGGATCTGCCTGGTAGTGTGAATATATCACTGCAAGCATTAGAAGGGCATTAGATCCAGTGATGATGGTGGTGGTATGGAAAACAGGTAAGTAAAAGACTCATGAAAAGAGCAAAGAATACAGGAAGTATACCAAAACGAAGAATAGAAATGACCAATACTATCATCAGGAAGTTACTTCCACCACAGGCATCCAACATGAAAGGAATTGCCCATCTAGGAAGGTAAAAATGACCTCAAATGGCTTTACATTCCAAAGTGAGTTTACTGATCTTATATAGAGATGACAAAGGCCTTTCTCTCACCAAACATGAAAACCAACTGAAGGGCTCATGAAAGCAACACATAGTTATTTCTGCTAAACTAAAGCAAAACTATACAAACAAGATAAATGAAAACTGAAAGATATCTTTAAAAATACACTTGCACAGTAGCCCTGGTATAATGTGACAAATAAAAATGCAACCAAAATATAATTTAAAAGAATAAAATCATGGGACGAAACCATTTTCATATCTACTTTACTAACATTTATGGCTCTAATTTCAAAGACAATGAATTATTATCAACTGGAGAGGTCTAAAATCATATCTATTATTTCTCACATTACTTGCTGAAGATTCCATTAAGTACAGAGTGATCGTAAAGTTGCACAACCGAGAAACAACATATCTGTTTCGAGGTTAATTACAAGTATATGAAAAATGAAACAGCTACAAATACCGGTTATAATCAAACCTTTATAAAAAAAGAATACGAACTTTATTATAACTTATGTTGAAAGTGACCACCTCCTTCGTGAAAGAGCAAACTCATGCTCTTTTTACCAGGTTTGATGCCACCATGTGAAGCACCTACACACTGATGTTTTCAATCGCTGTTGAAATGTTCATTTTCAGTTCATCCAGTGTGTGTGTGTGTGTGTGTGTGTTTGAGGATTATTCTGATAAACAACACCTTTGAGATACCCCTCAAAGGAAAAATCTTTTGGTGATTAATGTGGTGATCTTGGAGGCCACAATTCTTTTGAGATGAGAAAGACACCAAAAAATTCTTGCAAAAAATGTATAGTACTATTCGACATGTGGCACTGTCTAGCTGGACCAACAGTAGCATTTGCTGATATCAAGGAGTGCCACGAACTGTGTGACGATGCCTTGGTAGATGAACTATTCACCATAGTTTCAAAGAAAATGGGTCTCATTTATACTATGGTGTGATATCACACCAAACTCAAATTTTTTGAGAATGGAAGACTTTTTCATGAAAAATATGTGGATTTTCACACGACCAAATCCTATTGTTTTGACTATTCCCATGAGGTGAAACTAGACATCGTCACTGAAGAAAACTGTATCAAGCATTTCTATACCACATACTTCAACGCATGAGTGCAAACATCTACAGAAGATGATTCGTTTTGCCTTTGTCTGGATCCTTCAGTTCACGGACTGAGTGCACACGATATGGATAAAGGCGTAACAATCTTGCAGCTTTCTGAGCACTACTGTATGACGATGATTGCATGGCAAGTTACCCGAGGCTTTTTGTTGGAGACTGCTGCAGTGCTTTCTTTACCTCATCCATTTTATTGTCAGTCAAAATGGAAAGTCTTCCGGAGTAATTCTTATCTGCAACAGATCGTTCAAAATATTTTTCACAAAATCCCTCCGCAACACATGCATAACAACAATTAGTGAAATAACTTAACAAAATGAAAACTCGTTGCAACTGGGAAAAAGGCATTTCACTTGAACAATGAACAAAGCTACACTGAGAACAACCTGTACACATCACAGGAGAGAACTGGTGTTGTGAATACAGTATTTTTTATATAAAGTAGAGTAATATACTATTTATTTGACCTTCAAAACTTTGACCATTCATAGAAGCACCCTAACTTCAAGTCAAATGACAACTGAAATTTGCACATGCCTGATATGAGTGCTCCTATTCAGTGGACTCACAAATGTCATTACTTTTGCTTTCTTTGCTTTTAACAATGACTATAGTATATAAGTAGAAGTATGCTAAATTGTAACAGAGCATGTTAATTCGAGGTTTAATGGAATATTAAAACACTAGGAAAGGATTAAAAACTAATTTTAATGCTTCCAATATTTCATCTCAGTATCTAAGACATCTTCAAGGATGACAACTAACTCTTGTAACACACACACGCACACAAAGACAATACAATGCTAAAAGAAACACGTGGTTGGCTCTAAAGTCGCATCTAGGTGGTATACCCTCTATGGGCATTTGTAGGTAAGAGAGTTAGCCAGCTGTTTTGACAATATGTAGCGACATTTACTAGTCTTTGGTGAGAATTAGGTTTGTGGATGTTAGGTAAACCATATATCCAGAAAGGGGGAGGAGGGGTGAGAACTGAAGGGTTTGAGTTTTGCTGTAATGTCCAGCAGCCAGGATCATACTTTTTAAGTAATTTTTAAAATTTTTTAATTTTTGTTTTTAAGGGATCATGATCTAGTGGAATGTAGGTAGCATGATCTCAGAGAATAATATCCATTTTTCGATTATATTCCTCACACAGGCAGACACATTCACAAACTTTCCCACCACCACCCCTCTCAACAATATGGAATTATTAAAACTCTAACCAATAGAGCCTATAATCTTTGTTCCAGTAGAACCTCTCTTTAAATCGAACTCAACCACATATGCAACGCCTTCCTTTCCAATGGATACAGTGATTACAGAATTTAAAAAAATATCAGTTCCTTGCCCATCAGAAGGATTTCAGAAATGCCAATCTCATCCCTACATCTGTGGCACATCAGGTCTTTTAAAAAGTACAACCTCAACACAGCTTTTAAGCCCCTACTGAAAACTTGCTATCCTTATCCATTCTACCAAAGATCAGCTCCTCTCTCAGTGCCTGGATTATATAAAGTACCCTGTTCCTGCAAGTTGGCTTACATTGGACAGACAGGTAGATCAGCAGCCATTTGTTTAGAAGAACACAAATTGTACATCTGCAATCATGACTATGGTCAACCTGGCCTTGTAGACCAACCATGTATTGGATACACCCACAGGATCTCCTGGAAGAAAACCACCATGCTCCACAATAGTAAATTTAAAAAGCAAAGACTGTTTTTAGAATCTGCAGCAGCACTAAGAAATCAGCTGAATTTAAATAAATATGGATGCATAAAACTTCCCAAAATTTGGGAAACAATAATTGTCAGAATTCCCACCTTACATCCCAGGCCACCTACAAATGCCCATTAGAGGATGCACCACCTAGATAGGATTTTAGAGTCACCCATCGTTTCTTTTAGTATTGTGTTGTCTTCGTGTGTATGTTACAAGAGTTATTTGTAAACCCTGACGATATCTCAGTGATTGAGATGAAATACGGGAAGCATTAAAATTAATTTTTAATCCTTTCCTAGTGCTATAAATATTCCATTAAAGCTCCAACATGATGTCCTCCCAGAATAATAAATTTGATAAATTTATGATTTTTATTTAAAAAATAAAAAATACAATCACAGACCTAACAAAATCCCTTCACTTTTTGTTTAGAATAATATTACATTGGCATTTATATGTCGGTTAATAATAATAATACAAAAAATCTTCAATTATTTCTTTAAATCCAAACATAAATTCAGATGCTGGCCTGGCTGGCTGAGTGGTTAGCATATCTGCTCTCCAGCCAAAAGGCTGTGGGTTCGAATCCCGCTGTGGGCATGGATGCTTTGTAAAATCACGTATAGAAAAAAAACACAGTAATATTTTTTTTCTATGTCGATTTTACATGGGAAATTAAATTTATATAAAATACTGGACAGGTTTGTAGCTGTTTGTGCAGAAGCCGGAATGAAGATCAGTGTGGCCAAAACTGAAATATTTGTGATCTGAAGACAACCATCCCAGTGTACTCTACATGTGAGTGGAGTCCCCTGAGACAGGTGGAGAAGTTTAAATAGCTTGGGTCCATATTCACGAGTAATGGAAAGTGGGACATAGAGCCAGATACTCGGATTGGCTCAGCAAGTTGGGTAATGACTGAAAGAATACGGACACGAATCCAAGGGGATGAAATGAGATTCCTTATAGCTGTTGCAGGGCTGACAAGACTTGACAGAAGCTCTGCAATTCAGGAAACCTTCAATACTCAACTGTTGCTTCTCCGTGTTGAGAGATCGCAGTTACATTGGTAAGGGCACCTGGTCAGAATGCCACAAGAAAGGCTCCCCCAGCAGGCCCTCTTTGCCAAGCCAGAGGGTGGGAGGCCAAGGACTCGCTGGATAAATTATATCCAAAACCTTGGGTGGACACGTTTGGGAGTCCCACCAGAACACCTGAGCTTGGTGGCAGAGGAGCGTGACCATTGGAAGTTCCTCTTGCAGCTGCTGCTCCCACAACCTAATTAAAAAAAGGTGGGCCTTGAAGATGAATGAACTTGTAATTAAATTAATGTAATAACTCACTTTGCTGTATTAAATCTAGTAACAAATTGTTAGATCATTCTTATAAGAAATACTGGAATTATAAAAACAGAAAATAAGCTCAGACAGGATTAGACAAATAGACCTAAGGCTAGCGAAAACAGCGAAGGTCACCGGATTACGAGTTTTCCTGCCAAAACTCAACGATAGTGTGGGTGGCGAAGCAAAACCCTCCGGTAAATCCTGGGGACTACATTTGAAGAAGGGCCAAGGTCGGGAGAGTGAGATAAAACGCAGAGATTTAGGGGCCAAAGGGCTCTCGCTTCTAAGTTGTTTCCTGTGCCAAGCCTTTTCCGAGGACAGGGAGAGTTACGTTCCTGCAAGCATGGAGTCTCGATGAAGATGGAAAGTTAGATAGCAGCAGAGACAGTCTTTTTGAGATGTCCTACCGTATGATTCTTCGATAATCTACGTGTGTGCTTTAGTATAGTATTGTTGCCATAACCTAGAGCCCGATCGAAAGTTCTTTTTTTTGGAAGAAGCGGAACGTGCCCATATACCTTTAGGATATAGGACTATATGTAACGAGCTGGCAAGATTGTAAGTAAGATGTTTTATGTGAATTCCTAGAATATGAAAATTAAGCGACAAATGTTGGTTCTATTGTCGATTAGCAAAGAAACTACAGGTATCCCTCGATTAACGCAGTTAATTAATCCCTCAATGTTACTGTGTATATCAAAATCGCGTTAACCAAATCTAATAATTAATGGTAAAAATTACAATTCGTCCATGATCGATTATTGTATTAATAATTCGTTTTATGTGGTACTCTTTTAGGAAAGATAAAAAATGAATGCAAAGTAAATGTTTAATATATGCTTGTACTTACATTAGTTACTGCAATTTTTTTATCAAAAGAAGTTATCAAGAGTCATTTGAGCAGTTTTAGCTTTTTTTTATCAGCATAAATTCTACGATAACAAGCAAAATGAATCTCCATACTTTGGCAAACAAGCAATAAAACATAAAGAAAAAAACACTGCAAATATAATACATGATGGTACAAATTAAGTGGATATTGAATCCAACATTATTTCAAAGCCGAATAGAGAAACTACTAGAATTTCATGCTGAATATAAAGAAACTAAAAATTTCATTGGATGCAAGCATAAATAACCTTATGGGCAACTCGAAGTAAAGGTGGAGTATGATCCAGATCACTTTCCTTAGTATTTTCCATAAATGTAAAGCGCATCTCCTAGAGGACATGTATGATAAATAAGTCTTTGGCTCTCTATTGTAATACATGATGGTTTATTTATTTTCAGTTACAATCTAGAAATTATTGAATGAAGAAAAAAAAAAAAACTAAACCATATTATACTGACATCGGAGGTCGCGGTATCTCTCAGATACAGTTGACTGTCAAATATCACAAACCTTTACATAACATGTGTTAAACCAAACTGAGCAAAAAACAGTGTGGAATATCACTCGTAACATGTAAATGCACAGCTACTCATGACCTCCAACTATACAATTAATTGTGTAAGAATATTTATATTAAACATTTTGCTTGTATCTGTCAGATCAGCTGCAAGCTCCTCAAGGTTAAAGACACGTTAATCAAAACTCTTGCTGCGTATATCAAGGGATTGCCACAATTAATTTCGCCGCGATAATCAAATCCGCGCTAAGCAAGGGATACCTGTATTAGAGAAGTCGGAAAGCCATACTTCTGTTTGAATGTGAATAAGTATTATATATAGTTTTAAGGAATTTGCTAATATTGTGTGATGCAAAGAAATTGAATGTGGATTTTATTTGAATGTGGTTAAAAAGCTTTAACTTTTCCTGTTTATAACATGAGTAAAGATAAAGTGTATTTAAGTCTATCCACGTGTCTGAAAATTTATGTGAAATTTTAATGTCTTTGTTTTAAAGCTCAAGCGAAAATGCGTGAATGATCGTATGGAGAATTAGACACGTGATTTGTATTGCTTCCATTGTTATCTAGTTGTATTAGGCTGAACCAGACACTTGACATGTGCAGTTTAAATTTTGTAATTAATTTGTGTTAGAATGAATAAATATGTTTGTTTTGTTAATAACTTGCCTGATCTTACCTTACCAATGCACTGCTCATAAAAATATAGACCCTGTGTGACCAAAGAATAGTGATAGCCACGACTGACTGATATTAAGAATTAGGAGTTGCTTGAATTAGAAATAATCTAAGAGATATTTTTCGTGCTTAGCTGAACATTTCTCTTGCATGTAAGGAAAAGAAAAACAATTATTTTATGCGATCTTTAATGGTGCAGTAAATAAAAAATAAATTTTAAGGATCAATACTAGAGAAATACAGCAAGGTAGATTAAGGAGTTGGTTCCAGCCAGAAACATTTCCTAAGTCTACACTTTGAGCACGTGAAATAGTTTACTTATGGCCTTGAGAGAAAGGGGGGAGAAAAACTATAGACTAAAAGATTAAGACTAATCACAAGTTTTGGGCATTAAGAACTAGCTCAAGCAATAATAAACTCGGTATTACAACTGTTAAGAAAAAGACATTACAAACATGCAGTCCGACGACGTTAAATACGAAATAAATAAATAAAATATCAATAATAATAAAATTAAAAGATAAATATTATTACAGCTCCAACATGATGTCCTTCCAGAATAATAAATTTGGTAAATTTATGATTTTTATTTAAAAAAAAAAAAAAAAAAAACAATCACAGACCTAACAAAAACCCTTCACTTTTTGTTTAGAATAATATTACATTGGCATTTATATGTCGGTTAATATTAATAATACAAAAAATCATCAATTATTTCTTTAAATCTGAACATAAATTCAGATGCCTGCCTGGCTGGCTAGCATATCTGCTTTCCAGCCAAAAGGCTGTGGTTCGAATCCCGCTGTGGGCATGCATGTTTGTGATTGTCTGGGGAAAAAAATAGTGGCGGTAGTCGTTGGTAGATGGCGTTGGTGTAGTTGCGGTCAGTTGGTGGATTGAGTGGTGGAGACAGAGTTGTAGAGCAGGTTCCCTCTCTTGGTGAGACTTTGGACTCCCTGGAGGTGTCAAATAATAATAATAAATTATGGTATCACATACATCACAGCTATATGGCAGCAACTCATTATATATATATATTGGCACAATACACGAGCGGTTTCAAGCGCTATGACATGACTATGCACAACATTGTCATAAATGGTTAGAAATAAGAAAGGCATTTGTTTTGATGTAGATGAAGGATGAGAAGTTAATGAGTAGGATTGAAGGAAGAGAAGTTAGTTCAATGAGTCTGGAGTTGAATTGTATTATGGGTGTTGACCAGTAGCTGCTCACGTTCATATGCGATTAGAGGAAAGTGCAGGATTAGTAGTTAATGTTCCCTCTAATACTGTGGAAGCCATATGTGCATGAAAAACTTTTCATATGCAAGTTTCCAGCCTCAATGTGTGCGTTAGTGCAATAGTGCTCATGTTGCTCTTTTTTCATCTAGTTATAACTTGTGAAATTTTGAGCACTAAATTAATTTGCTTAAATCCACAATAGCTACAGAACTCCATCATCATTTGCACAAGTTCTTCAAGTGACTACTTGGGTAGATAACAATACTTTAAATGAATATGCTTCTGCAACTTGCTGACATCAGCATCACTTAGCTCACATAACATAGGATAAAAGCAACTAGAGTGTATTAGGTAATTTAGTAATTTCTCCAGTAATACTGGAGAAATTACTAAATAAAATAAGTGGCAAATATGATTTTTCATGTAATTCATTTTTATAGTATGTTAAAAAATTGTCTGTAAATTAGAAATTCTTAAAGCAAAAATCTTGTGCACCCAGTCATTGTGTGTATGTGTGTTTGCACGCACACGCATGCTCTCTCTTTTTGATCAGTGTCCGTGCTCACATGTGCACAGCTTAGAGGGAAATACATATAGAAAAAGAAATACCTTTTCTATAGGTTTTTCCATGGGTACTGCTTGATCTAACTGGCTACTGCCATCAACGTTCCCTCTAAGCTGTGTACACATGAGCAAAGACACAGGTCAAAAAGAGAGCGCACATGCGCATTTCTAATTTACACACACCTAGTGACTGGTTGCACAAGTTAGATGAAGAAGTACCCATGGAAATACCTACAGAAAAAGTATTTCCAAGGCAAAAAAATTAAGCAAATTGCTATCGTCTGAATGAAATCAAGCATTCTGAGGGAGGTCTTCGGTGCAACTCTAGGAACAGTATTCTAAGGTTGGATGGAGTTGACCTTTAAAGTGTTGAGAAAGGTAAAATAAAATCTCTCTCTCTCTCTCTCTCTATATATATATATATATATATATTATATAGCAGTGCAGAGGCTGAAGAGGATAAGAACCTGAGGTGCTTGTTCCAGGACAAGAGAGATGTGAAAGTGAACCCAAGAAGAGAAAATTGTCATAATTGGTGAGCAGAATATTTTCAAGAGAGGCATGATCTTTCTTCTGGGAAATGAAAAAGACTGCACTTGGTGTTGTTAAAATTCACAGGGTTATCCTCTTTCCACAAGAACATCAAGGATTTCAGTGTTTCTGCACTGAAATCCTTGGCACTGGTTGAAGAAGATCCAGAAAAGTGAATTACCTGAGCACTACAAGTTTTTGATAATGAAAAAAGAAGAGTGGAGAGTACAATCAACAAGCTATGAATAAGATAAGATAGCAAGAGAAAATTACTGATAAATCTGAGGAACGTGGAGGTGAAAGCAATGAGCCTTAGAGAACACCTGCACTGCTTGAAAAGTCTGATGATAGGAACCATCCACCATAATCCACAATTAACAACTACAGAGGAAGCTGGCAATCCATTCAAAAAAGGAAAGGAAGAATACCATAAGATGAAATTCAAAGACCATAATGCCAAACTCATTCAAATGCCTTGGGAATGACTAGAATTTTTTTAGCCATCTATCATGGTAGTAAATAAAATAATGGGAAAATATATGATTTTCATATATCATATATGATATATGAAAATCATATCATATATGAATATATGATATGATTGAGACTTACAAACTTCTGAAAAGGTCATACAGGATTTCAATTGATAGAAGGTAGGGAAAGGACAAGAGGGCATCCTTGGGAGCTGTGAATGAAGCCCACTAAGAAGGGGGTGAGGGCTAGATTTTTCTCTCAGAGGATAGTGTGTGATTGAAATGGATTGCCATTGGATGTTGTGAGTGCAAGCAGTGTGAAATGAATTCAATAATAAGTATGATAGCTGGTGTGTGTGTGTGTGGCCTCCCTCAATGAGTCTCTGACTCCCCGGAGGTCTGTCTTAATAATAATAATTACTGTTAATAAAGATTATGTTTTTATTTATTACTATCAGTTTAATGTTTTTTTTTTTTTATTCTTCATATCTTGCTATAAGGCTTCAATATGTGGATCAAAATGAACGAATGTGAATGAAATTTAAAAAGTTAAAGCAAAAAAAAATGGTTTTGGTGCCAGTGGGAGAGGAAATCATGGAGAATATGCATCTAAATGTTTAATATAATTATAGAATAGCAGACAAGTACAGTATTAATAGCTAATTCCATTATTTTATATTTTATGATTTACATAAAACTACCAATTCTACATACCATCTTTAATGTATCCTCATTTCGAAGCAGATAAAACATAGTCTGGAGATGCTGCTGAATGTCGGTTGCTAGAAAGAAAAACAGCTTTATAAATAAATCAATAATCTGATACAGATATTTGCTAAATATGTATAAGAAATAACAGTTCAACAGTTTTATCCCTTCAAAATTTGAACATCAATAGGTCACACAGGTACTACCTAATTAATCCTTGAAAATATTCTAATACCAGAAATTTTGAACTAAGTTTCAATTTTATCACTACATCAAAAGATCTGACTGCATTTAAACCTTTTTTTTTTTTTTTGAAATAATGATCTACTAAATTATAATATGCCATAATTACAATTTGGCATGTTGACCTGATGAATTATTGCTATACAAATATATATTTACTGCTTTATTCCTCAACATAATTATTTCAAAAAGAAAATTGTAAAAGGACTAAAATATGACCTAAAATAATTTCTATTAATACTATTCATTTCACTAGATAAGCTAACAATGGGCACTGGAATGTGAAAACACAGTAAAAGACTTACTGGAAGTGAATAATGTAGAAGTAAACAAATGCTGAAGCAGGTTATGGCAATGGGCTGTCAAAGATGTGGGACATAAAGCCTGAGGTTTTGCCTCCTAGAAGACAAGCAGACTCAAATGCAGTTGCCATACAAAACAGACTAGTGTTTGGAAAGTAACATCAGATGATATTATAACATTTTATTTAAGAGCTACTGAATAAATAATGCTCCAACACAGTACACATAATGGGCACTGAATTAAAAACCTTTATGCAGATATACATAAATGTTAGTTATGCAGCATATATGCAAAATAGTTGGTCACATGCATCACCACATGTTTTAGGCAACTATTTAAGAATGCTGTGGTCAGTAAATTAAAGATGCCAAGAAATTATATTCTTGGTTTAATCCTTTATCGAAGTGTAAGCAAACAAAGTTTGCACCGGAAGTATTTTCAGGACTGGGCAACTTGTACATAGAAGCTAATGCTTCATCACGTGTCTTAGTATCCCATAACGCAAAGAACACATATCCTTACGAACATGTATAACGCCTATGCATTATGGGAAGGGTCACAACCCAGACTGGCTTCGACCTTTATTGATGTCGCATCAATGGGAGCCAGATCCAGAAGCGATACTGAGGTTGAAGTAATGCAGAAATCATATTTTCATATATGAGTAGCCAAAAGGTGTTACACCTTATTATTAAAATTCTCTGGATTAGAGATAGTCATTAGGAAGTTTTTCCACTTGGTTATACTATAAATTAAAGATGCCAAGAAATGATATTTTTGGTTTAATCCTTTATTCAAGTGTAAGCAAACAAAGTTTGTGCCTAAAGTATTTTCAAGACAAGGCAACTCATATATAGAAGCTAATGACTTCACATCACTTGCCTTAGTATCCCATAATGCAAAGCACATATTCTTACGGACATGTATAATGCTATGCATTTTAGGAAGAGTCGCTACCCAGGCAGGTTTCGACCTTTATTGGGGGTCTCATCAGTGGGAGCCAGATCCAGAAGTGAAATAATGCAGAAGTCATATTTTCATATACGAGTAGCCAAAAGGTGGATATTTGGATAAAGGATTAAACCAAGAATATAATTTCTTGGCATCTTTAATTTATAGCATAACCAAGTGGAAAAACTTCCAACAACGGGGCGACACCTTTTGGGTACTCATATATGAAAATATGACTTTTGCATTACTTCAACCTATGGGAATAATGCATAGCATTATGGGATACTAAGGCAAGGGATGTAAAGTCATTTGATTCTATACACGAGTTGCCCTGTCCTGAAAATACTTCAGGGGCAAACTTTGTTTGCTTACACTTGGATAAAGGATTAAACCAAGAATATAATTTCTTGGCATCTTTAATTTATAATTCAGGTAAGAGTATATAAAAGGACTCAAAGATGATAAAGGCAACATGAAAACTTAAGATATCATAGGTGTGTGGAGTAAATGAAATTAAATGAAATAAGCAGTGACAACCATAATAGAAAATATTCAAGAAAAATGCAAACAGGAGTATATAACAATACTTGAGATAGGAAAAAGTCATCAAAAACTTGAAATATGGAAAGCCAAATAGAGCAGATGAGATTCAGCCAGAAATGCTCAAAGATAGAGGTATAAAAGTCTTGTAGTGGCTACACTACTTAATTCAGAAGGCTTAGTCAGAAGGTCAAAATCGAGATGGTCGAAGTAGAGGAACGTGAGAATTACAGAGGAATTTCTCCAGTGTTCCAAGGTAAGATTTATGAAGGCGCACTTGAAAAGCGGTTGAGTGTGAGAAACTTTAAGAACTAGTTGGATTCAGGCCAAATAGAGGAGAGGTGTCAAGATCACATTTTCACTTTATGACAAACAGATAAAAAATTATGGGAACATAACAATAATCTGTACTTAAATTTGGGCCCTTCCATAAGGTAAATTCCCTGCAAGGATGCTAACGGACCCCTGTGAAAAACAACAGACAAATCAGCGGAAGAGGATTCATATCCCAACGGTGAAATGTGCGGAAGAATCTTCAGAGCAGCAAACCTTTATAAACAATCTGGAATTAGACTGGCTCTGGCTGTCAATACCTGGTTAGAGCCCTACCTAGGGTTACAAAGAAAATTAAAGGATTCAATCCTCTGACAAAGGGAGGCAGCTTTGTCAGTACTGACATAAGGTTGAAATCTCATGATGATGGTAAAGCTTGTGATTAGATTGCAGATGGCAATACAGTTTATTGTGTAAATAAACTGTATTGCCATCTGTAATATTACATTACAACAGTATTACATCTGTAATACTCTGTTGAACAGAAAGCAAATGTAGAAACTATTGCTCTATTCTCTCCAGACTAACCATCATGGAGAGCAAATCTATACAAATGGCTGCAAGATCCCAGTGTCCCTTAAATGGGAGAGGGTGCAAAGTATCTCTGGGCTCAAAATGGTGTCCACCTGGAATGTCAGAACCTTGTATGAAGCAGGTAATTAAGAAATGCTATCCAGCTAATTAAAAGACTTGAAATTGGGATTATAGGAATGAGTGAAGTTAGGTGGCCAGGATCAGGCAAAACTCAAGTTGATGACATGACAATGTACCACTCTGGAAGTAGTGAATACAATCATAAAAACGAAGTTGGAATAATATTAAACAAAGATGCTAATACGTCACTGTTGACCTTCATTCCCTACTCAGATAGGATGATGTTATTAAAACTGAAAGGTCAACCAATAGATATCTATCTTATACTGAGATCAAAGAATTTTATGAACAATTAAAAGAGCTAATGAAAAATACAAAGAGACATGATCTTAACATCATCATGGGTGATTTCGATAGTGAAGTTGGGAAAGGTAGAAGTGAAGATAGAGATGACGAACATGGACTGGGAACAAGAAATAAGACCGTCTTATTCAATTCTGTCAAGAAGAGGAGGAACTAATAATCACAAACACGCGGTTTAAGCTACCACACCGAAGGCTATACACTTGCCGATCACCACAGGATAATAACAGAAAAAGATAGTCAGAAGCCAAATCGATTACTTCCTAATTAATCAACAATTTCGAAGTTCTGTAACGAGTACAAAAACCTATCCAAGTGTGGATATTGCTTCAGATCATAATCTACTGATGACAGAGTTAAAACTTAGACTGAAAGCTATACTTAAGAAACAACAACAAAAAAGGTTTGATATAGGAAAGTTAAAGAATCCAGAGATTAAAAAAAAAAAAAAAAAAAAAAGCGTCAAGATCTGAATCATAGAATTAAAGAGAAGATCAAAGAAGCAAAAGAAATCTGGATGAATGAAAAATGTAAAGAAATAGAATTTCTACAGGAAAAGCATAACAGTTTTAATCTACACAAAAAGCTGAAAGAGACCTCAGGTATATTTAAGAGAAAACAACTATGTATCCTTTAAAACAGAAAAGGAGAAATAGTATCCAAAAAGGATGATAAAATACAAGAATGGGTGAATTATATATAGAACTCTTTACTAATAACAGGCAAAACCCAGAAAATACTTAGGAACAGATGGAAGGTCCACACATTCTAAGATCAGAGGCAGAATATGCACTGAACTCAGTTAAAAATGGAAAAGCCATAGACCCTGATATAATATCAGTAGAAATAGTAAAGTTATTAGAAAGCGACAACATTAATATATTATTAATATATATTATATATTAGTAAAGCTATTTAATAAGATCCACGATACAGGCATAATCTCTCAAGACTGGTTACAGCCAACCTTCATCATGCTACCTAAAAAAACAACTGCCAAACTTGTAATGACTATAGAATGATCAGTCTAATGAGTAATGTTCTCAAAATATTTCTGAAAATAATTCAAAAAGGAATATACAGAAAGTGAAGCATCAGTGATACCCAATTTGGCTTTAGAAGCAGTTTGGGAATGAGAGATGCTGTTTTCTGTTCTCAAATCTTATTCCAAAAATGTAGTAACCAAAACAAGAAAGTATTTGTTTGCTTCATCGACTTCGAGAAAGCATTTGACAAAGTCAAACACACTAAAATGATTGAATTATTAAAAAAGAATTGGATTAGATAGTACAGACAATAGGATCATCAAAAACTTATATTGGAACCAAAAGGTATCTGTTCAAGTTGACAACATTATTACAGACTCCATTAAAATCAAACAAGGAGTAAGGCAAGGATGTGTGCTGTTACCCCCTCCTTTTTAACATATACTCAGAAGCCATATTTCACAAAATCTTAAAAGGAAGAGAGGAAGGGATTAATGTAAATGGTGAAATCATCAATAACATCCAATATGCTGATGACATGGCTCTTCTGGCTGACAATATTCAGGATCCTCAAAATCTTCTTGAACTAGTGAACAAAGAGAGTGAAAAAATGGGATTTTTATTATTATTACCCCAAGACCGCATTGAGTCAAAAACTCATCTGGGAGGTCCAATTTTATACAAGAACTCGAGTGTAGTCTAGATGAGATCAGAAGTGACAATGTTCTCATAATTGAGGATATAAATATTGATTTGCTGAGGAATAGTGGCTCCTCTCAAGATTATGCATGGACTCGAACGATATATTAACGTCCCCACGAGAGAATTCCATCGTGGTGGAACGTGCCTAGATCATGTATTTGGGAGAACTTTAAGTGGAAACAAAATCCAAGCAGCAGTTCTGTGCCAACCTCTCACAGATCACTTTCCAATTGGTATCAAAGTTCAATTCCAAGTATAGTACAGAGATTGTACAACAGAAAACATCCCCTACACAACAACAGACTTCAGAACATTGAAACATAACTTGAGCATTGTCTCCTAGAAAGAGATAACGATGGAAAGAAATACTGATATCTAGTATCATAAATCTATTGCAATATTAAACAATAAAATACAAGATCAATTAAAGTTAAATAATAGACAAAATGAAAGAAACGAAGTCCTGGATTATGCAGGAAATCAGAGCTAAAGTGTATAAAAAGTTTAAAAAATACCCACGCAATCAATATTATGAACACAGTTTCAAGTACTATAGAAATCTAATACACCATAAATTAAAAGAAAGTAAAAAATGAATACTACAGAAATGAATTCCTAAAATGCCAAGAAAACACCAGAAAACAACGGAAGTTTGTAGATAAATTAATCGGCAATGATATACACAAACCAACCCTCCCCATTAATATGATGGTATTAACACTAGCATTTTGAAAGAATGCTATACATTCTGAAATCCCTAATGTACATTTTTAATTTATCAATGCTAATGACAGGCACAATTTTAAGACCATAGTTGAACCTATTTACAAAAAGGGAAACAAAAATAACTTGAAAAATTACAAACTGATCTCCCTTCTACTGTTCTTTTTGAAAATATAAGAGAAATTGGTGAAAATTAGACTCGTGAAATTTTTGGACAAAAACAACTACTTTTCAAAGAATCAATTTGGGTTCAGGCAAAAGTTTAGCACAGAATATGTTTTACTGAACTTCACAAACACAGTTTATATCTCCCTAGATGAACATAAACATTAGCAGTATTTTTAGATATACACAAAGTTTTTGACACTGATCACATGAAATTTTAATGCAAAAATTAGAAGTAATAGGAATACAAGCTATAGTACGCCTACCGTTTGTAGATCACTGCTTGGCGTTTTGCCAAGAATAGTCAATTCATGCTGAAGGGGAGAAAGAAATGAAGGATGTATGAATTGGTAGCCAACATGGGAAATCACGTACTTTCTTGTCTGTCGCTGTACTACTAGTAGTAGCTTGATTTTTGTTGTCACTTTGTTGCATTATTTTTTTTATTATTAATTTATATGATGGATCCAGTACAGTCAACAAGTTCTGTTGTTAAACGTTTCAGTAGCTCTTGCAAAAGAATATTGAATAACATGGGCAGTCTACTTGTTCCCCTTTCTCAAGTCATAAAACATGCAAATGAGCACGTTTAAGCACAGGAATCCGAAATTGATTCCTGTGCTTAAAGAAAAAATTAATTTTCCTTGGAAAAGAGAAACTTTAAGGAAAATATTTCATGAAATCGGATTTTGTTTTAATGCTATTGAGTATGTTTGGGCAGAAGTAAAAAGTTTCATTCGCCATCGCAACGTAACTGGGGATATTGACATGTCGAAACTTTTTAAGTTTTCAGAACTTCTGAAAACTTAAAAAGTTTCGACATGTTAATATCCATTTCAATTTCGATTTCAACATGGCGATTGCAAGTATTACAGTTCAAAACTGGGGAAAATACTGCACTCGTGTCACCTCACTGGAAAATATGTATTGGGACAGAGACGGAATTATCGAAGAATTATGCGAACCTTTGTTGATCAGTTTAAGTGAAAGTGATGGTGATTCGGACACCGATTCAGATGACTATGAAGATTAAAAGGATTTGATGATGGAATTTTTTTCCAACCTTTTTTTTTTTGCATGGGTTTGATAAAAGAGTCACAACAAGTCATAAATAATTAATTGGTTTAGGACATTAAAGTGTCTCAGTTCTCTCAACTGTAAGTTTAGAATATCTAAGTTCATTAGAAAAAAAATTTGTTTTTCTGTATAATTATTTTTATTTCATAGAAAACTTTCTTAAAAATAAATTTCATTAAATTTTTGTTTTATGCTATACCTTTTTTTAATTTTGTTAATACTCTACATACATTTTTCCAACTGTTATACAAGCAAAATAGTTATACTTTAAAAACTACAATGTTCGTAAAAGAAAAGCTAAATTTTCCGACCTGTAATAATAAACAAACTCATCCCAGAAGACGGATTGATTACCCTATTATCAGAATAGATTCTCCTTTTTGGAACATGCGCAGAGGTGTCGAAGGGTCTCTAGTCTGTGGGCGAACTATACTACCCTCACAACTGGTTCAAAAATTATTTAAATGCCAGATCACAAATTGTAAAAATAAACAATAGCTATAGCAGCTCCAAAACAGTAGACTGTGGTGTACCACAAGGATCTGTCTTAATTCCAATTTTATTTAATATTTATATCAATAACTTCTGCAATCTTAAACTAAACAGTAAAATAAATACTTTTGCAGATGATACTAATTTTCTCTATGGAAACAGCTGAACAAATGCAAACCATAGTGAATGCTGATCTTTTAAAAGTAAAAAACTGATTCTAGTCAAATAAACTCAGTCTGAATGTCTTAAAAACTATAAATTTTAATTTGTATTTGTATAAAAATATAAAATTTGTATATAAAATTTAATACAAATTTTAATATTTGTATTAAATATACAAATTTAATTTGTATTTTAATTTGTATAACAGGCAAAATGAACTTCATTGTACAGTTAATTTTGCATGATTGGAATTGGGACAAATTCAAATTGCAACTGTGAGGAAATAGGCAAAGTCAATATAATAACTTACTTGAGATTAAAAATTGATAGTAATTTAAGCTGGAAACTGCATATTACCAATGTTGTAAATAAAGTAAGGATTATGTTAAACAAGCTTTACTACCTAAATAGATTCTTAAATTTAAACATGCTAAAAATATATTCTGCCTGGATTCAAAGCACACTATGATATGGTACATTAAGTTGGGGAGGAATCTATTACACTATGCTGAAACCTTTAGTTTTGACTCAGAATAAAGTAATTCAAATCTTAACTAGAAACAAATACAAGGATACTGCAATGTGTAATCAACACACCATACCAAACATACTATCCCTTATTTATATGGCTATACGGTATTGCTATTCATAAAAAATGACAATGAATATGTAAATATCAAACAATATGGTTTCCTTAATAGACATAAGTGCCTAAAATATATAGTTCCTCAAGCAAATAAAGAAGCAATACATAAACATTATACTTATTGAGCACCAAAAATATACAACGCACTGTGAATAAGTAATGAAACTAACCCAAATAAATACAAAACTTGAATGAAAGAATATTTATTTTCACACAGAAATGAGTAAGCACTGTTCAAAATAATAGTATAAATGATTAGTTTTTGTATGCTGGTATTGAAAAGATCCTGTTTCAGGTGTAAAATGTAAAAAAATGTAAATGCTATTTAACTACTTTGTGTTATTTTGTTAATGTTATTAATGCTAATTAATGTTATGCAACTTTCTCTGTACATATTAGCATGTTTACTGTGATTTTATTATGTTATTATATTATAGTAATATATAATATGGATATTATATGAATGTGCATATGTGTATATAATGATAATGCATTATATAACTTATATAATGTTATATAATCATTATATAAATCTTATCGATGTTAATCTGGTAATTACCAACCCCTTACCAACTAATTCATCTCACTCCTGTCTCCCCCTATTCCTGCTACTAATCACCAGGCTCTGTGGTTTGCATTTTCTCAATCTCCTCAATATTCCAGAGAGCAGAAACCAACTTAGTGAATCGTCTTCAAACCCTCTCCAATGTCTCATCATATTTTTGATAATCAGGTGACGAAATCTCTGCACAGTAATCCATATGAGGCCTAATCAAAGCCTTGTACAAGGGAATCAAAGCATTCTTACTTCTACACATCAGTGTCTACAGAGTTTTAGCAAAATATCCATGAAATTTCAAGTCCCTATCTGCCATCACATCATCCTCAGATCTTTCATCTCCTCCACTTCCTCTAAAATATTCCCACAATCCTATACTCTGCATCCCAAATTTTAAAATCTTATGCTTTGCTACATTAAACTGACATCCCACATTCATACAGTCTACTTAAGTCCTCTTGCAAAGCTACCACATCTGCTCTACTTCTCATAACTCTCCCAAACTTTGCACCATCTGCAAACAACTGCATATCACTATTTAAGGTCTATCCAATGTCATTTACCATAACATTGTCATTGCTCCATAACACAGTTTTCCAAGCTTCCATGTCCCACTCTACACAGTTTTTGCACCACTGAAGTTGACACAAATTAAACAATAATCACAAGGATGAAATACTTCAATGAACTGTTCATTAAATCTGCTATATCCTCCTCAGTGTTTATCGTTGTCCCATTATCAACTGACCAACATCATCCTCCCATAATCATTCTTCCTTCTACTGGCCAAATCAATGCTGCTTGCTCTTTGTACTCCTCATGTAACTGTTTATCTCCACTCATCTTGGGCTGCCTGCACAATGCATTTTTTCCAGACTACATGCTTCACCTCTTCAGTCATCCATTTTACACCTATCTTATTTAACCTCCTAACCTTTGGAATATACTCAACCACTGCCTCTGTCAGATACTTCCTGAGTAGATCAAGCAGTATTGATTTTCTTCCAATACAATTCATTTTTATGATATTGCTGCAAGCATCCTCCTGAGTTTGTCATAGTCACCTGTCTAATAGTTCTACATGTAACCCTTTCCCACAAAAGTCCTGATATGGCTGGTCACCACCCAAGTGATCACTTCATGGTCACTTTCACCAAATGGAGAAAATTGCGAAACTTCATTTACAAACTGATATTGACTCGTGAGTGAGAGGCAGGATTCATATGGCAACATCTAGTGAAGTAACCATGATATTACTAGGGAAGAGTGATGTGGTTTTGACATGGAAAGGATTCTTCTTTTTTGCCTGAAGCAGAAAAGCAAAACACTACAAAATTCTATGGTTATATAGCAGGTATAAGAAAGGTGAAGATGAAACATGGAATTTAGCCACTAGAGATGACATCTCTAGATTGGGAGGGTGGAGGTCAGGATTAAATAACAGTAGGAAAGAAGAGAAACACTAGCAATTTCACGAATGTGATTGCTTGAAATTTTAAGCGAGCTGATGAACATGGGTGTGAGAGTAAAGGGGATATTGCTGCTTATATTAAGGGAACAAACAAAGAAGCTCACAGTGTTCTTTGTTATTCACCAACTTCTTGCAACAGGTGAAGTCCCAAAATCCTGAAAAGAAGAATGCATTATAAGTGGATCTTAATAACTACTTTGGAGAGATGAAGAATGGGGAAGAATTTCAACTCCCTTTACCCAACAGATGTTCAATAGGGTTGAGATGAGGGCTCTGAGCAGACCAATCAAGCGCAGGAAGCACCGCATTGTCCAGAACGTTCAGATATCTCATGGAGTCCAATGTTCATGTCACTACAAACAGAGGTCGGAGGCCAACGAGGAAAACACAGGACCATACCATGCAGTCACCTCTTGATTCGAAGAAAATGCTGACCAGCGAGGAAGAGTTTAAGTTTTGCAAAAAAATAGAAGTCAGAGGGAGCCAAATCTAGGGAATAGGGAGGATGTTCCAACAATTCACAGTGCAGATCTCTTAATTTTCCCATTACCAAAACACCTT